>NC_056628.2:145798428-146144678 GCF_002870075.4 Lactuca sativa
AAAAAATTTAAACACTTCGTCGTCTTCTCTGAAACCCTAATTCCCTTTTCAAATGCTAATAGAGTTCAATTGCAATTGTTACGTTTCAGTAGATGAACTACTGAAATCATGATCAGACAACATGTGGATTCCATGTCAGATTGATCTTTTTGTTGATGTCTTCAACCATTTGTGGCAAGTAAGGGTGATCTTTCTTTCTATAAAGTCTCCTTTAAGTTTTTTACTTTTCTTGTCATTAAGTTTCATGCTTTATAAACTTTTGTTTATGTGTTGTATATAGTTTGTATGTGTTTGTTTATGTGCTGATTTTTTATTCATTTTGCAACTTCAGTTTCTTAGTTCATGTTGTGATTTTGTTGTTTATAAAATAATTCATAATAGGCATCCTTTGCAAGTCCCTGTTGGTTTTATATTTCCATTCGTTATCAAATGTAGACATTGATGGGAGGTATCAAAGCGAGATTGTTTTTGTATATATGGATGTGTTCATGTAAACATTTAAATGACAAAAAAAGTTATTGATAAAATGTTGCATATTTATGTAATAAAGATCATCAATCATATGAGTTTTTGAACTTGGAAATTCTGGAAGGGTTGTCTGATAAGTTTAAATAGAAGCAACTATTTTCAGTCAAACAAGTCACTCACATTGATTAGTAAGACTGTTTTCTAAATAATTAGGGTTAATGACTTAGGAGGGTAATTAAGTTTCCATTTTGTTCGTATTAGGTCACTAAAGTTTTTTTGTGCGTATTAAACCAATATGGTTGTTATTACCGTTTAGAAATAGTCATTTTTACCGGTTAAACATGAAGAAAACCAGTAAAAATGACTATTTCTAAATGGTAATAACAGCCATATTGGTCTAATATGCACAAAAAAACCTTAGTGACCTAATACGAACAAACTAAAAACCATATTGGTAATAACAACCATATTGGTCTAATACGCACAAAAAAACCTTAGTGACCTAATACGAACAAACTAAAAACCAAATTACCCTCCTAAGTCATTATCCCTTTGATGTTGAATTGTAGGATTGTAAAAATTTCTAGATTTCCCTTGAAGGGAGTTGATATTTCCACTTAGTTTTTTTTATCCATCCACTTAATATAATTATGTTTTTCCATTTATACCCTTTAAAACCACCGACCATCAAAACCCTTTTATAGTTATGATCCTTAACTAATTAACTTGATTTAGTCCCACGGTTTTGAGTTTTATACACTTAAATTTGGAAATCCACAATCACGATTTTGGTTTTTCAACATGGTTCTTATTTGGTTTTCTTTTTATTTTCTCTTTTATATTTTTGTTTTATATTAATTCTGATTTTATGTATATATTGTTGAAATAATATATATATATATATATATATATATATATATATATATATATATATATATATATATATATATATATATATATATATATATATATATATATATATATATAGGTTCAGGTTCATTTGAGATCATTCTAATTTTGTGAGACCGTGAGACCAAATCTAAAAATAATTTTAAAATGCAAAATAAATGGAAAATCCAAAAATTCTTTTTTTAAATATTATTTTCGGAACTTGAATTAACTAAAAAAAATATAAAAAATAAAAAAAAAATTCTATTTTTTTTGAAAAATACGTGAAATATTCTAAATAGAATATTACACTGTACATATTCTAAAAATAATTTTAAAATGCAAAATAAATGGAAAAATCAAAAAAATTCTTTTTTTAAATATTATTTTCGGAACTTGAATTAACTAAAAAAAATATAAAAAATAAAAGTATACGTCTCACGGTCTCACAAAATTAGGCCCTCTCACATGAACCTAACCATATATATATATATATATATATATATATATATATATATATATATATATATATATATATATATATATATATAGAGAGAGAGAGAGAGAGAGAGAGTTTTCACTATCTATTGTGTGCATATATATATATATATATATATATATATATATATATATATATATATATATATATATATAGTTAGGTTCAAATGTTTTCACTATCTATTGTATGCATGTATGACTGGTTCTGGATCAATCATTTTAGTTATTTTAAGAAAGTAATTAATGCATATTAAATGCTGAAGATGTAATTAATATTCATTATATTTTCAACATGTAATATGCATTAATTACTTTCTTAAAATAACTAAAATGATTGGTCCAGAATCAGTCATACATGCACACAATATATATATATATATATATATATATATATATATATATATATATATATATATATATATATATAACAACAGTATTTAAAATGTTAAGCAAAAATTACATAAAAATCATATAAATGTGATATCAATGCCATAGGATTTGTTATTATCAGATGAGGTTAAAGATTATCATTTAATTTATTAAGTGTCATGTAATACGTTAATAAAAAAATTAAATTTTATTACTGGTGTAATCTATGCTTGTATAGCAGTAAAAAATAAAATAGCGGCCATGGACCATGATTTTAAATACTAGTTATCGTGATACAATAGCGGCGGTAACAAATACTCACCCTATTCGGGTAATATGTTCCCAACAAAAATATTCAAACTAATATATATCCAAAATTGTTCAAAGTTCTACATTGTAAGAACCACTAAGTCAAATTGTGGTCGGTGATCAATATATTTATTTGTAACCGTAATGTCTGGTTAGACTATGAATAAAATACATAATTTTTTTTATTAGTGTATGGTATGACATATCTCGATGCCTAAGAACACGGTGTAATAAGTTGTTGTATCCAGTGGTGAGGCTAGGTGTATGGAAGGTGGGTCCTAGGACCCACTTAATTTTTTTAATTTATCTAAAATTTCTATAGAAATTTTTAGGGACCTACATTACAGAATATTTAGAACCTACCTTATCAATTAAAATTTTTGAATTTAAATAGAAAAATTATTGAAACATGTGGTTTTCCATTTTAGACTCGCTAGTGGTTGTATCGAATAGTTGGATTTAATAAATCAAACAAAGATGTTTAGCTGATTCTAATTATATTATGTATGTGTTGTGTTGGTATTACATCTACATGATTTTCTTATTTATTTTTAATTTCAAAATTCAATTATATATATATATATATATATATATATATATATATATATATATATATATATATATATATATAATCAAAATTAAAATAAAACAAAAATAAAAGGAAATAAAGGAAATAAAACCAATTAAGAGTTTGCCTAGGAAACCAAACACATCAAACGTATAAAATCAAAATTAAAATATAGATCAAAATCAAATTTAAAATTTAGAACAAAATCTAAATAATGGATGAAATCTATTTAAGGGATGGATATCAAGAAGAGAGTTTTGACGATGGTAGTCTTCAAAGGCATAAAAGGAAAATTATATTTTTGTTAAGTGGAGGGAGAGAACATACAAGTGGAAATATAGTACCTTTTAAATATCATCAAACCATATTTTTGGTATCTCGCAGGTCGTTCAAGATTTCCTTTTAAATATTGGCGACCATATTTTATTATTTTTGGTAATTCGCAAGTTGCAAGTTGTAACTGACTTAGTTGTGATAGTCGTTATTATTTTGTTTTATTTTCAGTAAAAAACAATCAAATTAAACATCTCAATATATCAGATTTTTTTTTGGGATTATCCTATTTGTTAATCGGTCAAAATTTAAGAATTTTGAGGCAGGTTGTTATTATGATAAAATATAAATATCATAAAACAAATATCGATCAAAAGGCAAAGCAATGGCCATTTTATGGCATTTGCTCTTTCCTGATAAAAATGGTCAAACAAAATCTAATTGAGAAAATTAAAACATAGAAAAATAAATACTTTCGCCGTTCAAAAAAATATAAATAAATAAATAAATACTTTTCTTTTTTAAATCGTATTATTTCCCTCTAAGGACAAAATGACAAATTACTTTTTAAGTGTACGTTTGGTAAATTAGGAAAAGACAAATCGGAGAAAATCAAACAGATTATGAATTATTTTTCGATTCAAGACATATGGTGAACAAATTATTGTTTAAAGCGTATAGATTAAATTACATATTTGGCTTATATATGATATGCATTTATTTGAATTTTGATACTATATTTGAGAAATTGATTCCAATTGTCATTATGGTTGCAAAATTCATCAGGTTTCATCCTTTTGGCAGTTACCATCCATATAGCTATGTTAAATGAATGTAAAAAGATGAAACTAACTTCTTTTTATCCTCTTATTTGTTTTTTTCTTTTCTCAAATTTATATTTATTTATCTTATTAATTAAAAGGACCTCGCACATCCCCACCCTACCCGCTACCCTTGAACTATAGATTAGGTGCTCCACCAGTATGGTCGTCAGTATAACTTGTTATACTGGTTTAGTTGCGCATTGATGGAGATCGGTTCAGTTTTACCGCTATTTTGCCAGTGCTCTACCCTTGATCTGTTCAGGGTTCTGACAATATTTTGGGTGATTTTAGAATTCTCCTATGGAATGAGAATTTTACCGGGTTAGTTGTGTATCGATGGAGATCGGTTTAGTTTTATTTAAGGCCTTGGATCATGTTTCAGATATTTAGGAGAACGTTTCTATTAGCAGTTAAGGTTCGCCAATTAGTTGAATCTGATTGTACTTCACCCCTTGGGTAAGGTTGTGATGAAGAGGGAATGGAGTTAATCTGAGGCGGGTTATGTGTCCTCCTGGAGAGAGTGTAATCTTTGCAGTTCATCAATTATTGTCATGAGGATTTTAGGTGGACAAAATAAGATAGCCTAAGTGTAACGTTTGGTTCCTGGAACGCATTTAAATAATAATTCATTCATTTTTATAAAGCAACTCGACGAGTTGGTAGCCCCAAACTCGTCGAGTAGAGATTAGAAGGGATGCAGACTTTTAAGCAACCTACTCAACGATTTGAGAGCCCCCAACTCGACGAGTAGAGATGCCAGAATGAAACCCTAATTTCGGGGTTATGCACCCTATTTAAGAATCTTAATCCCCACTTGCTGGCCTCATTTCCAGCCTCCAAGTCCCAAAACCTAGATTCAGAAACCCTAGTGCATTTGTGAGCTTGTGAGCCATTTGTGAGTGAAACTTTGTGTGTTTTGAAGCTTGTGAAGGAAGGAGAAGCTTGAGGATTCAAGAAGAAGATAGTAGATCCAGAGACTTCATTTCTTCCTCATCATTTTTTGGTAAGCAAGTCTCAAACTTGCCTAGTAGCATCTTAGATCTCTTTATCATCATTTTATGGGGTTTTTTTTGTAACATTCGACTCCCAGGTATTACATTTATTTACTTATTTATTTTTGGGATTTAATGAGTGACTCAACGAGTTGTGTGTCCGACTCGTCGAGTAGAGTTGGATTGGTCACGTGGGTTTAATGACCGACTCGTCGAGTTGGCGCTGTGTGAGGAAATCCTAAATCCCCAAGTTTGTGACCTATTTAAGGTGCCTTAAGCCCTCATTTCTGCCTCACCGGCCACCTTACACCCTTGAGAGAAACCCTAATCGTCCGCTTGAGCGAGAGAGTGAGTGAGGAGTTAATCTTGTGGTTATTAGTGTACTTTTGAAGAAGAAGAGGAGAGTATCGAAGCTTGGATCAAGAGGTGGCTTTGGATCTAGAGGTTCAACAGAGTTTTGCTTCAGTTAGAGGTAAAAAGATGCTAACATGATCATTTCCTTATGAGACCTTGGTTTAGGGAGTTTCTAGGGTTTTATCCCGTCCCTTTTGTGACATTTGAGTCCTTTGAGCATGATCTGAGGTTGAAACCTCAGATATGGAGTGTAGGAGATCTTGTGAGTCCAAAGACCCGAAATTTATTGAGCTACAGATAAGATCTTGTACATCTATCCCTTGTTGGAGCTTGAATTAGCATTATGGAACAAATATGCCATGCATGAGCGTAAAGATCGAAGCTTTACATCATAATCGAGCCTTAGGAAGTCAAATCTAGAGTATGGGGCATGGGTTCTGCCTTAAAACATCTGAATGAGAATTTGACTTAAGGTACTCGACGAGTCAATGAGCTGGCTCGACGAGTCGGCTAGGGTTTTCCCTGATGAGTCTGGACATGGGTAACTCGACGAGTTGATGAGACAACTCGACAAATTAAGTGGGGTTTTCACGATGTTCTGAAGGAACAAGGGGGACTCGGCGAGTCACATAGATGTACTCGGCGAGTCAGGTCAACATGGACAGTTGACTCAAGTGTTGACTTCTGTTGACTTTAGGGTTTGGTCAAGGCTGGGGTTATGGGGACCATGGAAGGGTAAAATGGTCTTTTACCCATTCCAAGAATTTGAGAGAGAGAGAAAGAGAGAGAGAATAAATCAGCTTATATAGAGTCGTGACTTAAATGTTAATTAGAGATAATTGTCTTCTGTGATTAGGCAGAGACTAGTTCGAGATTCATGTACGAGATTATTTACTTGCTTGCTTACGAGGTGAGTCTTTTCACTATACTTTAACTAGAGTCATAATATTTGTGTGATTGGAGGGTCTTATGTGTTATATTGAGTATTGTGATATACTGCATTATGTCTTTGTGATTTGTGTTGTGTATTATTCTGAGCTTACTGAGTTAGGATTGGAGGGTCCACCCGAGTTGTGGGACTGGAGGGTCCCACTAAGACACATTGACCGAAGGGTCTTATTTGAGCATAGCCATGAGAGGTTAATGAGACACGTGTGGTATTTTAGGAAACTCAGTAAGCTTCGTGCTTACCGTGTTGTGTGATATGTGGTTTAGGTACTCTTCAGGATATCGGGAAGGCGCCGACTCGATTGTACACACGAGAGAAAGAGTTATGTTTTGATATTCTTGGATTTTTAATCAAACAATTATGGAGTTATGTTTAATGATTTGACACTTGGGATTTGGTGAAATGTGTTCATGAGAATTAAGTTATTTTTAAAACGAAAAATGTGTTTGCAAATTTGCGGTGTTACAAGTTGGTATCAGAGCCTTGGTTTGAGGGATTCAGATGTACATTCGGGTGTGTCTGGACTCAATTCGAGGATTTGAGAAAGAATTTTCAAAAGAAATGATTTTTTTTTTTCAAAATGAGAAAGAGTTTTAAGAGAAAAATGAGTTGGAGCAGTGTGTACAATCAGCCAGAGCCCGAACGGTGATTTCCCAAAATACCCTTACTTATTTGTGTTATGAGATATTCATGAGATATTAGGGATGCATGCTAGAGGATAAGCTAGGTGTTTCATAACTTAGGGCTAGAGTTGCCTGATTTTTTATTCCTTAGCCTAGTGAATGTTATTGATTGATATTATCTGCTCATTGCTCTATGTATGTGTTGAGTAAGAGTACATAGCAAGAATCTTTTAGTGAGAGTTTGAGTAGAGGAGTAATCTAGGAGAGATACCTAGATGTGCATTTGAGGAATCTACTGAGAGAGTAGTGAGATACCCACGAGAGGCAGGGTTGCCTGAGTTCAGTAATGCCTTTTGAGTCCCGGATAGAGCGAGTGGAGTTGTGTTCTAGAGGGGTTTTATGTGTTAGTGGAGTTGATTCGATGCCCGAATGCTGCTTGCTTTGTGCTTTGTGGAACTCTTGATGATGGGAGATAGCTACTAACTGGATATGATGATATTCAGGAGGTAGATGGCTGGCATCATGAGGAGTTCTTCAGCAGCTGATGGCAGAGAAGTGTGAGAACCTAGGAAGAGCCTAGGGATATACCTTAGTCAGATAAGTATACTGATAGAGGAGAGTATTCGCTGGAGAGCGATCCTGTGTGATGGGATTAGTGATCGAGAAGGTTAGGCAGCTACTGAGGAAATCTGGGACGATCCATGTGGAAAGTATGGGTAGATGTGGCAGGTAGTATGGGCGCGTACTACTGAAAGCAGAGGACCCATACTCGAAACAGGGAGGATTTCAAAGGTTCTATATAGCAGGTAGTAGAGAGATAACATGGTTTGAGTACCATGATTCGTAGCAAAGTGTGTTGCCGTTTTTACCAGTTATTCGATGATGGGTGTTCAGACTGAGAATGGATATGGTAAACTGTGGGGCCAGAGGGCCATGTCGGTTGAGCTTCAATAGAGTGTACCTTGTGAGGAGACCGAGTTAGATCCTGGGGAGTTGACTGGTGGGCTACCAGTTGGAGACACAGGACTTGAGGAAAAGTGGAACTGATACGCTAAGGAGGCTTGCAGACTGAGTTGAGTGATGGACCGAAGGTTGAGATGCCACATCCTGTGACGAGAATTACACTATTCCGCTTCTCGTGTGAAGCGAACGAGATAACGAGTTTTTGGTTCCATAGTTTGGAAGTAACCCCGGGGGTAGCACATAATTACGATACTTTCACCAGAGTAATGGTAGTATGTTCATTGCGAGGTATTTCCTATTTCTTGAGAGAGTCATCCGTGAGAACCGAGATGGATGATGACAAGGAGATGCCTTAGTTGAGTAAGCCATACTTTTTAGCAATAGTTCCAGGTGATCAAGAGGAGTATACCGGGGCAGCGAACCTCATTGTCGCATTGTATATCGACTGAGAGAGTGAGGTCTCTTGCTTCTATGACTAAGAGTTGAGAGATCGGAGACGAGGTGTGTGATAGTGCATTATTTCCAGATCGAGAGTGGTGACTAATTCGGGACAGTTGGGATATCCGACGATGTGTCGACATGAGATTTCGAGATGACTAGAGACAGTCATGTGGGAAGGATTCCAAGAATTTCATATGAGGTTCAGAATATTTGGAGTTGTTTAGTCTCTATCGGAAGGAAAATTGAGCGTTACGGTGTACGTTCCAAGAGTCAAGTGTGATGCACCAACTGAAACAGTCTGTGGAGTAGACTGTTGGTATGCCAATTAGGTGCTGTTTGATTTTCTGAAGCAAAAATTCACGAAGTCTGCGGACCACCTTTGCAACCATCTGCAGTAGAAGAGGTGGACCAAACGGCTGCAGACTATAATAAGAAACGTGTTTGTTTTTTTTAACATCTGCTTACTGCTGCAGATATTAAAAAATTAAAATAAACTAATTTTATAAATCAAAAATAGTTTTTAAATACGAAAAATTTTATAATGTATAACATTTCGGCAAAAATTAATGATAATTCAGTAAAAAATAATGATATTTCAACAAAAAAATAAAGATATTTAGTAAAAAAATAATGATATTTCATCAAAAATTATCATTATTCAATATAAAAAAACGAAAAAAAATCAACAAGAATAAACAAAAAAATGAAAAATAAAAAGTGAAATAAATTTTCAACAACATATAAGAAAAAATTCAGCAAGAAAAAAAAAGAAGAAGAGGCTGGAAGAGGTTGGAAGAGACAGTACAAGTGTTGCGCCAAACAGAGCACGCGCAGAGGTTTTTGACTCTGAAGACTTCTAAAAAACAAACAGCTGCGAGATGAAAAGTGTTGCGCGTGTGCTGCGCCGCGTAGCAATAAGAGGTCTGAAGAGGTTTTTTCCAAAAAACAAACAGCACCTTAGTGATGGTTCGAACCCTGAGTGGGGGAGAACTGGGTATTCTATTGAGAAAGATCAACGGTCTATTCAGGTGCGGTTAGAGAATTGGTTATGGAGATCTGCGGTACAGACACATGAGATCTGGGTTATTGGTGGATGAGGCAAGGTGCAAAGCGAGATGATGCATGTTGTACATGTTCAGGAAAGGATAAGTGTATCTGCAGTGTGTAACCATTGGTCAGGGACTTTTTTGTGGTTAGAAATTCTTGAAGTTTATAGTGGTTGAGTTCGAGGCGGTTGGCTCGTGAGGTCTAGTTTCGACTGTAGAGAATTTCTATTTCGATGCATGGATAGTTATATGCACTCCGGGAAGGGGAAACAGTTGATTTAGCAACCAACTTCCGAGTCGGTATGAGTATTCTCACATGAGTTTTGTGCAGTGGAGGATGGGTTTTGGATTGTCGTCATTGTGTTCTTAGTCATTGGCGACTCCTCCATGTTTCAAATCATGGGTTGGAGTATTTCGAGGTTATGAGTTATGCAAGAGGGAGATCAGTGGTCGTATCAAGACATCATGAGATTATGAAATGTTGTATCGGGGTATACGAGTATGATGCCCTAGATCGTTGGATCATTATGAGATCGGGGTTTGTCAGACGGCAAGTGGAACATCTGGTGACTATATTTCCGCATCAGAAGATGTCAGTTAATTGTCGCCAGACGGGGATTGTCCAAGGGTGTGATTGTGCTGAGAAAAGTGCCTTGTCTGCGGGAATTTGCATCACGAGTGGTGGTGCATAATCTGGGGAAGTGTGTGCACCTATCTATGTTGGCCGATAAGTATGAGTTAGTGAACGCATTGTGGTGATGACCTGAGGATGAGATGGTGGACTGATAAGAGAATACTGTAAGACTACGAGGAGCCGTAGCATCCATGAGTCACTGAGAGGGAGCATTGTAAGACTACGGGGAGCCGTAGCATCCATGAGTCTGTAAGAGAGAGTACTGTAATACTACGGAGAGCCGTAGTATTTACTAGTCAGCGAGAGAGTGTCGTGATACTGCGGGGAGCCGTAGTACTCACTAGTCAGCGAGGGAGTGTCGTGATACTGTAGGGAGACATAGTACTCACTAGTCAGCGAGGGAGTGTCATGATACTGCAGTAAGCCGTAGTACTCACTAGTCAGCGAGGGAGTGTCGTGATACTACGGGGAGCCATAGTACTCACTAGTTAGCAAGGGAGTGTCGTGATACTGTGGGGAGCCGTAGTACTTACTAGTCAGCGAGGGAGTGTCATGATACTGCGAGGAGCCGTAGTACTTACTAGTCAGCGAGGGAGTGTCGTGATACTGCGGGGAGCCGTAGTATTCACTGGTTAGCAAGAGGGTGCCGTAAGTCTGCAGGGATCCGTAGCATTTATGAGTCAATGAAGGAGTGTCTTAAGACTAAGTGGGAACCATAGCACTCAATAGTCGATAAGATAGAATATTGTCACCACGGGGAGCTGTAGTATTCACTATTCAGAGCATGAAGCATAGGAGTTCTTAGGCTTGGGTAGCCTTACCACTTGAGTCTCGGAAAACTGCTAGTCAGACCAGGGGCGAGACTGGGGTCTCCGTGACGGTCAGGAAACGTTATATCCCGAGTTGAGTAGGGGTTATCGTAATCGGAAGGAATTTAAGAGATGGTGAGTGCATGTATTCACGAATCTCGGGTCATGGGTTGAGTATCAGATTAGAAATGAGTGGTTCTAATTCTGTTGTTAAATCAGACTCTTGAGTTTGAGTTTGGATCAGTTTGTGTATTATGTAGACATGATGAGATTCCAGATTCATAGATGGGATTCATTTTGATGGGTATTCATTTCCGCCTGATGTCTTAGACCTGAGTGGGTCAGTTCGTTGGTATAGGAAGGACCGCGAGACGCATGGAACTAGGGAGTAGTAGACGACAGAGGTCAGAGGTGAGGTGACTTCAGATGGGGTTGTAGTATTCGCTTGAGGTAAAGAGAACTTCATGACTTGTGTGTCACGATGAGCCAAGATAGTTATTATGAGAAGGAAGCTTGTAAAGTCATTTTATTGGGAGTGCAATGGGTAAACTTTGGAGGTTCGACTGCTAGGTCGAGATCCTACCTGGTGCTCAGTGTTGGAAGGGATATGTGAGAGGCAGCTGGGGCTTATGTTCATAGAGGCCCAAGGATACTTTTGAGTGGGCACGATCATTTTCTTGTGTTGAGAACAGAGTATTGGGGTTCGTTTTGTTCAGATGGGTTCTGATGGCAGTGCAGATGTAACCCTTTCGTTCCTTTGGAGTACGATCTAGATCGACAGATATGTCAGGTATGAGTGTCAAACAGTTGATATGGTCAATGATCTGATTAGAGATGGAGGTATGATTTTGAGATCGGTCATTCGATGAGCGAATGACATGATGATATCTTGCATGGGTGGTCGTACAGGGAGTCAGACTACTAGGGTTTCCAGGTTCTGAAGAGTCAGAACTGGAACCGTAACGGCAGAGGGATCTGTCTTGTTGCGGGATAAGGAGTTCCTGTATGGGTTAGGTGTCTTGGGAAAGAGATTGGTGTATGACATCAGACAGCAGTGGTGCCATTGGAGGATATTCAGGGTGATGACCGCATGAACTATATTGAGAGGCTGGTCGCAATTTTGGATAAGAAAGTGAAGGTTCTGAGGAACAAAGTGGTGCCCCTGGTTCATGTCTAGTGGCAACATCGGAAGGGGTCCGAGTGGACTTGGGAGCCGGAGTCCGAGATGCGCGAGCAGTATCCAGAGTTATTTCTGGAGCCTGACTTCGAGGGCGAAATTTGATTCTAGAGGGGGAGAATTGTAACATCCCGACTCCCAGGTATTACATTTATTTACTTATTTATTTTTGGGATTTAATGAGTGACTCAACGAGTTGTGTGTCCTACTCGTCAAGTAGAGTTGGATTGGTCACGTGGGTTTTGTTGGAATAGCGTCTAAGGCTGCAACTATATTAGGCAAGTATTTGACCCGATTGTATATGGTCCTTTTGGGTTGCCTTCTCCATAGCAACTTGACAGGATGATTTATTATGAGAGAATAAATATTATTAATATATTATGAGAATAATATAAGGAATAATAATATTTTTATTTGATTAATATAAGTCATAAGTTAATTAGGATTAATTTGGTGACTTAAAGAGATTAATTAAATAAGAGGGTATAAACTGTCAATTGTTTGATAGTTACACTTTGGGCTGTAAATCCTTTATGGATAGGGTTGGATGATTTCTAGGGCTTAGGATAAGCCACAAATCGTCCAAGGGCTTATCTTGGAAAGGATTTGGATTGCTTTGAGTAAAAGTTATCCAATTAGGGTTTAAGGGTTAAACCCTAGGAGCCTTACAAGTATAAATAGACCCTTAGGGCAAGGGAAATCGGCACCTCTGCAAAAGAAAAGAAACCCTGGCTGATTTCTTCCCTCTCCTCTCTCTCAAATCATTCTCTTGCTAGTTGGTGTTTGTAAGCCATTAGAGGAGTGACATTTGTGACTCTAAAGCTCCAAGAACCAGAAGATCAAACAAGTGTTTCAAGGTATGCTTCTAACTCTGATTTTGTATTGTTCTTATACTCTATTAGCCATTAGAAGTCTTGGATTCAATGCATGTTTAATTAGAGAAACCTAGATCCAAGCATTAGGGTTTGCATGTGCACATAGGAATGTTCATATGGCCAAAACCCATCAGTGGTATCAGAGCCTAGATTGGTTTCTATTAAATTGATGCATAATTGTTTGTTTCTTGCTTGCAAAATTCGAATTTTGTGGTTCTGAGTCATGAACTCGGCGAGTCCCATGGTGGACTCGGCGAGTTGGCCTGACTCGGCGAGTCCAGTTGGGCACTCGGCGAGTCCGAGCGTCAGGAAGAGCTAAAATCAGGATTTTTTGATATTTATCTTATGGAAACTTGCCTTTATCATATTAGATCAACCCTAATCCGATTTTTTGATATATATGACTACAATCTTGAACTAATTAAAGATATTTATCAATTAATAAAATATTTAATTTCCTTATGTGATAATTAATTAATTATTTTGATTAAATTGGTAAATTATTTTGCAAGAAATCATTAAATAAATCAAATATGGATAATTATGGAATTAATTGTTAATTAAGATTATTTGTTATTTGATCCTCCATGTTTTAAATGTTTAAAACTTGCCCTCAAGTTTTGAAATTTATGTTTTGTGATTAAAAGCTTAATTTAGACAATTTAAATTTCAAACCCTAGAATTTTACAAGTTTAAAATCCAACCCTATACTAACATAATATTAT
This sequence comes from Lactuca sativa, assembly GCF_002870075.4. Lineage (NCBI taxonomy): Eukaryota > Viridiplantae > Streptophyta > Magnoliopsida > Asterales > Asteraceae > Lactuca > Lactuca sativa. The sequence continues at coordinate 145,812,214 of NC_056628.2, forward strand.
AAGATTAATATATATATATATATATATATATATATATATATATATATATATATATATATATATATATATATATATAAAACTAAAATGCTAGTCTTACCGTTAGTGGGCCTCATTCACGAAGCCGATCTATAAGGTGGGTATAAGGTTGCGGCCTATAAAATGGCGCTTAATGGGTGTACACTCACACCCACCGCTTGCTTGATTGGTGGAGGGTCGTTAGCCGAACGGGTAGGATAGGGCAACCTCATCTCTCATTAAAAGTATAATATGAAATATAAAGTAACTACATGTTTTTCAAATTTTTTCCCAATCCTAGTTACATTAGAAAAAATGAATTGATGCAATCCCATGAAATTACACTTTGCACCTTTGCTAAGAAGTTAGTGGAGCGTGTGTGGTTTACCGACACACTAATTGGTTCTAAGCGAAGGTGGCAAAGGGTGATTCATTGTTTATCATAGTTTGATGGAGCGTGTGTGGTTTATCGGCACATCGAATAGGTGATCGTTACAATGAAGGCACCATGTAAATTTGCATGGTTATTCACACCCGCTTTGTGATCCTCGGTATCCCAGTCACAAACAAGAGGGGCATATCGAGATTTAAAGATGCCATTGAAAAGTTTCAATGAATCTCATCCAAACCTAGGAATTCTTAATACATTTAGAACTTAAAGTTATGTTTTGTGGTGGAGAATTAGTGAATCGTCATTCACTTACCTTCAAATTGTTTGCATGTTAGATTACGGCATCCCTTTTCTAATATGTAAATATTGTTGTTGGATCCTAGCCCTAATTTTCTTATTGGGTGATAATTAGGGATTCGTATTCTAATCTATCTTTGTCCTTTCTATTTGTAGATGTCGAACGCAAACAACACTGCTGCTAGTTCATTCACATTGATGAGCCTTTGTCAAAAGGTCACTTTCGATGGGACGAACTTTAGCGAATGGATATGATACATTTGCACTATTGCTCGCTATGAGGACAAGGAGTATGTCCTCGATGAGAAGCTCGAGAAAATCAACCCTGAAATTGTTACTCCGACTGAAATGACCGCTTTTGAAACTCACGAGCGTGATGCAACGAAGGTACATTGCATCATGATAGCCACTATGAACTCCGAATTCCAAAAGTCCTATGAGGACATGTACCCGTACGAGATGCACCAAGACTTGTTGGAGAGATACCACCAAAAAGCAAGACAAGAGCGTTTTGAGATTTTCACTAACATGATTTCCGCTAAAATGGGTCATGGAGAGTCTCTTACCGTGCACCTGCAAAAGATGCAAAGGTATGTCGACCGTCTTCGCAAGTTGAATGTTGACTTTGGGTAAGACTTGGGATCGACATGGTGCTTCACTCTTTGCCTCCAAGTTACAATCAATTTAGGATGACCTACCACATGAACAAAGAAGAGGTCACCCTAAGCAAGCTCCAAGGTCTCTTGAGGGTCGCTGAGAGCAACTTCAAGGACAAGTCTGTTGCACCAACTCCCAATCCACCCGCTGCTCCTGTTTTGGCTATTGGACAAGGAAGAGGAAAGAAGATGAAGGCTTCGTCTAAGAACCATCGCAAGGTTAAGCCCCAAGATGGTGCCTCTTCTAGTGGGACCAAAGTTGATCCTGCTAAACTCTGCCCTAACCCAAAGGAGGCAGAGTGCCACCACTGCCACAAGATAGGACATTGGAAGAGAAGCTGCCCAGAGTACCTGCAAGCCATCAAGGAAGGAAAGATCAAGTCGTCTTTTGCAGGTATATACATAATTAAATCTAACGATTCATCTCATGCTATTTCTTGGGTTCTTGATACCGGTTGTGGTTACCACATTTGTTCTAATGTGCAGGGACTAAGAAGAAATAGGGATGTGGAGCATGGAAGGATAAATTTAATCATGGGGAACAGAAGATCGTCGCCTGTGACCAAGATTGGAGTGTATTCTTTAGTGCTTAGGAATGGTTTATCTTTAGATTTGAACAATTGTTGCTATTCGCCAGAAATGGCTAGAAACATCATTTCATTTCATGGTTTGTTAAGACAAGGTTTTAGATTTTCTTTTAATAATGAGAATGGTTCTATTTTGGCTTATCTAAATAGTGTCTTTTATTTTGAAGCTATACCATGTAATGGAATTTATGAAACCGTTATGATTGTAGATAACTTAGGAAATGATGTTTTATGCATGGATTCTTCCAATAGTGTGGATAGAGCATCCTTGTGGCATTGTCGTCTTGGACATGTCAACAAGAAGCGCATAGCCCAACTCCAAAAGGATGGAGTGTTGGAGTCATTCGACCTTAGGGAAGATGACACATGCGAGTATTGTTTACTTGGAAAGATGACTAAGTCACCCTTCATAAGTACGTGTGAAAGGGGTGAGGGTCTGTTGGACCTAATGCATACCGATGTATGTGGACCGTTTAGATCAACCACGAAGGATGGGAACCGCTTCTATGTGACTTTTACCGATGACTATAGTAGATATGGGTATATCTACTTAATCAAGCAAAAGTCAGAAAGTTTTGAAAAGTTCAAAGAGTTCAAGAATGAAGTGGCGAATCAATTGGGCAGGAAAATCAAGATGCTTCGATCCGATCGAGGAGGAGAGTACCTAAGTCTTGAGTTCCACAATTATCTCAAGGAGTGTGGAATAGTTTCACAATTGACGCCACCTAGGACACCACAATTGAATGGTGTGGCAGAAAGGCGTAATCGAAGCTTTTTGGACATGGTTCGCTCTATGATGAGTCGTGATTCACTATCAATCTCTTTTTGGGGGTATGCCTTAGAGACTGCCGCCCATATCCTTAACCGAGTCCCTACTAAGAATGTAACACCCAAAGTTTTGAAGGCCAAGAAAGGAAAGAAAACCCTAAGTTTAGGGGTCGACTCGGTGAGTCCAAGGAGGGACTCGGCGATTCCGAGCGGGATCCGAGTCGAGGAGTAAGTGACCGACTCGGCGAGTCGGCCAAGGTGACTCGGCGAGTCTGGTCTGTGCGAGGAAAACCCTAAATTCGGGGCTTGGAGCCTATTTAATCGCCTTATTCTTCTTCCTAGGGCTCCTTTACTGTCTCTCTACCCAGAACGCCGCACCCTAAGCCTCCATTGTGCTCATTCAAGCTTTTAGCCATTTTTGAGTGATTTAAAAGAAGAAGAAGAAGTGGGAATCTTTGAAGCATAAAGGAGTGGCCTTGGATCCGAAGTTTGGGGAACATTTCAGAGCATTTGAAGGTATTAATTCGTTTCTCTCCTTTAGATCTTCTTTGGTTATGAGTTTTGGGGCTTTTAAGCCATGTCTAAGATCAATTTCGAGCTTGAGGTCCAGATCTAAGGTTGCTACCTCAGATCCATGCTTGTTTTGGTTTAGAATCCCGTAAAGTATCAGCCATTGGGTGGATTTTGGAGCCTCTTGGTCTTAAACCCTAGTTCATGGTGTATTTTGCTTAGATCTCCATCTTTACACGTAAAGTTTGCAACTTTACGTGGGGAATAGGCTTGGGAAGGGTAGATCTACAGTTTGGAGTCCATGCATGACTCGAAAGTCCTCTGCATGTAAGTAGATCTTAATGGACTCGGACACTCGGTGAATCCTTCGAGTGGACTCGGCGAGTAGCTTGAAGATGAGGAGGAACTCGATGAGTGGGATGAACAGCTCGTCGAGTCGTATGAAGATAGGCATGAACTCGGCGAGTTGGATGAACAACTCGGCGAGTTGGATGAAGATTGTCGTGTGCTCGGCGAGTCTGTTCTTAGACTCGGCGAGTCAGGTCACGTAGTCCCAAACCCTTCGAGTTAAGACTCGAGTCAGCGAGTCGAGCAAGGACTCAGTGAGTTGGTCAGGACAGGATTCGGGAATCTGTAGACTCGGCGAGTCAGGGGCTGACTCGGCGAGTCAAGTCGCGATTGGAAGGACTTTGAGCATAAGAACTCGGCGAGTCAGTAAGTGGACTCGGCGAGTAGGGTTGACCTAGAAGGTTGACTTTGACCAGGACTTTGACTTTGGCAAGAGTTGACTTGGTTGACCTTTGAAGGTCAGTTAGACTAAGTGTTATGTTGATGTTGGTAGCTCGGGGAGCTAGTGGAGCAGCAGTTCAGAGTCAGTGGTCAGGTAGCGGTCAAAGGGATTAGCAGCAGCAGTTCAGCTGTATCAGGGGAGTTTCCCTTTGTATGAATGGGTCTACGGCCACAATGCCGGCCCATGTAGTTATGAGTAGAAGACCTGGGGGTTAGCCCTAGGCACAATATGCTAGTATGATATTCGGACGAGGTCCAATGATAGAGGGCGGGTGCCCAAGAGATGGTTTATGTGATAGTTTATACTTGTTGTCTGTATGATACTTGTATGTGCCTGGTAGGGAGGTGAGTGTGGGCGAGGTCCCGTATCTCACCAATAGCAGAGTGTGGATGGTGTTCCACATCTTAGTAGTAGCAGCCCAGGGGCGAGGGCCAAGTTAGGAAAGGAGTGAGAGTGAGCTGGGCCCGTATCTCACTATCAGCAGGAGTATGGACGAGGTTCCATGACTCATCAGTAGCAGGACATGGGCGGGGCCTAGAGATAGGCGAGGCCTTAGAGCAAGAGCTGTTAGCATACGTTTAGCTTATGTGATGTTATGTGATATGTGTATGTGCTATTATATATTAGTGGGCGGGGCCCTGTGACAGGCGAGGCCTAAGTGAAACAGATATGTATCCGAGCAGGGCTCGAAGCCAGGCGGGGCCTGGAGCGGCGGGGCCGTTGTAGCGGGCGAGGCCCGAAGAAGGGGGCGAGGCCCCGGATAGCGGGCGTGGCCTAGTATGTGCATTATGTGGTTATGCATGGTATGTGGTAAAGTGGGGAACTCACTAAGCTTCGTGCTTATGGTTTTCAGTTTTGTTTTCAGGTATTTCCGGTAGCGGAGGGAGGAGCTCGGGGTGATCGCATGGCACACACCATAGATTAGTCAGCCTGGGAATGTTTACTCTGATAATGAACATGTGTTTTGAAAACTTATACTCAGATTATGTTTTGGAATGATGTCTTTGCTTAAAGTAATGTTTTATTAAAAGAAATTTTTGGTCTTGCATTTTGGGACGTTACAAAGAAGGTTGCCAAAACACCTCACGAGATGTGGACACGGAAAGCTCCCTCGTTGGCACATATCAAGGTTTAGGGTTGCGAGGCTTTCGTAAGATGAGATACTCACGACAAGCTCGAACCTCGTAGTGAGCGATGTATTTTCATCGGCTACCCGCAGAAATCCTTTGGATATCTCTTCTATAGACCGAAGGACAATGTTGTCTTTGTTGTGAGGAGAGGAGTTTTCAGAGAGCGAGAACTCATAAGCCAAGGAGACAGTGGGAGGCAAATCGAGCTTGAAGAGATTCAAGAATCAATAGATGAAGGAACCTCTACCGCTGGCACTCAACCTGAGGAGGAGACTCCGGTTGAACCGATTGACGAATCCTTACCTCTTAGACGTTCCGAAAGAGTTAGAGTTCAACCCCAGTTTTATGGTTTTCATGTTACTACTGAAGGGACACGTATATTAGTGATGGTACACTAATAAATTTAGATGAACCTAATAACTTTAAGGAAGCCATGGCAGGCCCGGAGTCTGCAAAATGGAAAGAGGCAATGGACAGCAAGATCCAGTCCATGTATGACAACCAAGTTTGGAATTTGGTTGATAGCATGCCCAGACGTAAGATTGTTGGGTGCAAATGGATCTTCAAGAAGAAGACTGACGTGGATGGAAACGTACACACATATAAGGCGTGATTGGTTGCGAAGGGCTTTACTCAAACTCCTGGAGTTGACTATGATGAGACCTTCTCACTAGTTGCGAAGATAAAGTCTATTAGAGTGATGCTAGTTGTTGCCGCATTTCATGATTATGAGATTTGGCAAATGGATGTCAAGACCGATTTCCTTAATGGGAAGTTGGCTGAGGATGTTTACATGGCTCAGCCAGAGGGGTTTGTGGATCCGAAGCATCCGAATAGAGTGTGTAAACTTGATAAGTCCATTTATGGACTTAAGCAAGCATCTTGCAGATGGAATCTTTTCTTTGATGAGAAAGTCAAAGAGTTTGGATTTGTACGAAGAAAAGATGAATCGTGTGTATATGTCAAAGCCAGTGGGAGTATAGTAAGCTTCCTCGTTCTATATGTCGATGACATATTACTCATAGGAAACGACGTCCCGACTCTGCAGGAGGTTAAGTCCTGGCTCGGGATGTGCTTCGCTATGAAGGACCTCGGAGAGGCTTCTTATATTTTGGGAATAAGGATAGTGAGAGAAAGAAGTAAGAGACTAATAGAACTTAGTCAGAACACTTACTTAGAGAAGGTACTAAAACGTTTTAGTATGGAAAACTCAAAGAAGGGAGAATTACCGATACAAAGTAATGCAAAGTTGAGTAAGACTCAAAGTCCAAGTACCGAAGCTGAAATAGCAGAAATGAGCCGAGTACCATATGCTTCCGCAGTTGGCTCAATCATGTATGCTATGACTTGTACTCGCCCTGATGTAGCCTTTGCTTTGAGCATGGTTAGCAGATATCAAGGGAATCCTGGCAGAGCCCATTGGATTGCGGTTAAGAATATCCTTAAGTACCTTCGGAGGACGAAGGAATCATTCTTAGTCCTCGGAGGGAGTGATGACTTGAAGGTGCGAGGGTATAGTGACGCCAGCTTTCAGACCGACAGGGACAACTACCGTTCGCAGTCGGGCTGGGTCTTTACCCTAAATGGAGGAGCAGTAACTTGGAAAAGTTCCAAGCAGGAAACCGTAGCTGATTCAACCTGCGAATCAGAGTACATTGCAGCGAGCGAAGCGTCGAAGGAAGCAATATGGTTGAAGAACTTCATCGGTGATCTTGGATTTGTACCTGCCATAAAGGAGCCCATGGAAATTTTTTGTGATAATGAAGGAGCGGTTGGCTTGACCAAGGAACCGAGGGATCATGGTAGATCTCGACATATCGACATAAAATATCACCTTATTAGACATCGTGTAGAAGAAGGACAATTCGTAGTGAAGAGGATATCATCAGAAGATAACCCAGCAGATCCGCTTACGAAGGGACTGAGTAGGGTTAAGCACTTGCAGTATGCTAGGAGTATTGGGCTGAAGGATGATATTAGCATAGATTAGATAATAGGAGAAACGTGTAATAGATAAATGTGATTAACATTTGATGATTAAATAAAAGAGTATTATTTATGAGTAATTTTACTGTCTTATGTTAAATTTTTAACTATTGTTTCATTTTGCATGTTTTGACTTCCAGAATAATTGAGTTTATTAAGAATAATCGAATTATTCAAATTGTCCACAATCGTTCATATGTTGGAAGTAAATATGATTGAAGATTGTCATGAATCGGTGTGTAGATTGTCTAAATGGTTTTAGACATAGCAAAGGGTTGCTGCAACGTTCATGAGTGCTTATGAACTGGTTTTGAGCATTGGAACAAACCCGCGCTTGCTGGAATCACCTTATGGAATATGATATAAAAGGGTGATCGCAAGACGATAATATCATATAGTCTTAAAACCTAGATATATGGTTTGTTATTTGTTAATTGGTTGTACATTGATAATGCGAAAACGCATCAGTAACTCGGTGTTATAAAACGCATTGTTGTGTATAGTTGATTAATGAATAAGTAAATGCATATAAGTCGAAGTTTATCTGTAACTTTTATCCTAAGAGGGTAAAAGCGATATCTCGGCCGCTCGATGATTTGATTTGACTTATGTGCTCGGCCCGGTCAGAACTGAATTGATGTGTTCGATTAAGTTCTATGTCAAATGAATCGGAGATCGAGAAACCAAAATGCTAGACAAATTATTCCATAGAATTGTCAGCATGATATCTAACAGAGGACTGTACGATCCCTTATCTAAAGGACAAGATTGATTAGATCAGAGTTTGATAGCCTCTTTGAAAGCTACGATTGCAAATCGAATTGTACTTGTGCATATTGTTACTAGACTTATCCAAGTGGGAGACTGTTGGAATAGTGTCTAAGGCTGCAACTATATTAGGCAAGTATTTGACCCGATTGTGCATGGTCCTTTTGGGTTGCCTTCAGCATAGCTACTTGACAGGATGATTTATTATGAGAGAATAAATATTATTAATATATTATGAGAATAATATAAGGAATAATAATATTGTTATTTGATTAATATAAGTCATAAATTAATTAGAATTAATTTGGTGACTTAAAGAGATTAATTAAATAAGAGGGTATAAACTGTCAATTGTTTGATAGTTACACTTTGGGCTGTAAATCCTTTATGGATAGGGTTGGACGATTTCTGGGGCTTAGGATAAGCCACAAATCGTCCAAGGGCTTATCTTCGAAAGGATTTGGATTGCTTTGAGTAAAAGTTATCCAATTAGGGTTTAGGGGTGAAACTCTAGGAGCCTTACAAGTATAAATAGACCCTTGGGGCAAGGGAAATTGGCAAATCTGCAAAAGCAAAGAAACCCTGGCTGATTTCTTCCCTCTCCTCTCTCTCAAATCATCCTCTTGCTAGTTGGTGTTTGTAAGCCATTAGAGGGGTGACATTTGTGACTCTAAAGCTCCAAGAACTAGAAGATCAAACAAGTGTTTCAAGGTATGCTTCTAACTCTGATTTTGTATTGTTCTTATACTCTATTAGCCATTAGAAGTCTTGGATTCAATGCATGTTTAATTAGAGAAACCTAGATCCAAGCATTAGGGTTTGCATGTGCACATAGGAATGTTCATATGGCCAAAACCCATCAGGTTTAATGACCGACTCGGTGAGTCAGAGAGCCGACTCGCCGAGTTGGCGCTGTGTGAAGAAAGCCAAAATCCCTAGGTTTGTGACCTATTTAAGGGGCCATAAGCCCTCATTTCCGCCACACCCTTGAGAGAAACCCTAATCGTCTACTTGAGATAGAGAGTGGGAGTGGAGCTAATCTTGTGGTTTTTAGTGCACTTTTGAAGGAGAAGAGGAGAGTATCAAAGCTTGGATCAAGTGGAGGCTTTGGATCTAGAGGTTCATCAGAGTTTTGCTTTAGTTGGCGGTTAAGAGATGCTAACTTGATCATTTCCTTATCAGATCTTGGTTTAGGGAGTTTCTAGGGTTTTATCCCGTCCCTTTTGTGTCATTTGAGTCCTTTGAGCATTATCTGAGGTTAAAACCTCAGATATGGAGTGTAGGAGGTCTTGTGAGTCCAAAGACTCGAACTTTATTGAGCTAGAGATAAGATCTTATGCATCTATCCCTTGTTGGAGCTTGAATTGGCATTATGGAGCAAATATATAATGCATGAGCGTAAAGATCAAAGCTTTACGTCATAATCGAGCCTTAAGAAGTTAGATCTAGAGTATGGGGCATGGGTTTTGCCTTAAAACGTCTAAATGTGAATTTGACTTAAGGGACCCGACGAGTCAACGAGCTGACTCAACGAGTTGGCTAGGGTTTTCCCCGATGAGTCTGGACATGGGTAACTCGATGAGTTGATGAGACAACTCGGTGAGTTATGTGGGGTTTTCACGATGTTCTGAAGGAACAAGGGGGACTCGGCGAGTCACATAAATGCACTCGGCGAGTCACATAAATGCACTCGGCGAGTCAGGTGAACATGGACAGTTGACTCGAGTGCTGACTTCTGTTGACTTTAGGGTTTTGTCAAGGTAGGGGTTATGGGGACCATGGAGGGGTAAAAATGTTATTTTACCCATTCCAAGAGTTTGAGAGAGAGAATAACTCAGTTTATTGAGAGTCGTGACTTAAATGTTAATTAGATATAATTGTCTTATGTGATTAGGCGGAGACTAGTTCGAGATTCGTGTACGAGATTATTTACTTACTTGCTTACGAGGTGAGTCTTCTCACTATACTTTACCTAGAGTGGTAATATTTGTGTGACTGGAGGGTCTTATGTGTTATATTGAGTATTGTGATATCCTGCATTATGTCTTTGTGATTTGTGTTGTGTATTATTTTGAGCTTACTGAGTTAGGACTGGAGGGTCCACCCGAGTTGTGGGACTGGAGGGTCCCACTGAGACACATTAACCGGAGGCTCTTATTTGAGCATAGCCATGAGAGGCTAATAAGACATGTGTTCTATTTTAGGGAACTCACTAAGCTTCGTGCTTACCGTGTTGTGTGATGTCTGTTTCAGGTACTCTTCAGGATATCGGGAAGGCGTCGGCTCGATTGTACACACGAGAGAAAGAGTTATGTTATGAGGATCCTGGATTTTTAATCAAACAATTATGGAGTTATGTTTAATGAATTGACACTTGGGATTTGGTGAAATATGTTCATGAGAATTAAGTGATTTTTAATACGAAAAATGTGTTTGCAAATTTATGGTGTTTCATTTTTAGTCCAAGAATCTTGATCTTTGGGACATGGACATCTCAAGTGAGTATACTTTTAGATTTGCAATCACAGAGGGCTTTCATGGCATAATGGTGCAAACTTTATTACCATTGTAGCCCCATGCAAGCCATAGGACATCATTTTGGCCTTTTAAGCTCCCAAAGGCCATGCATGGACTGAAAGGTGGAAGCTTCACGTTTTCATGTAGTATTTAGGGTCTAGATTCCTCTTTGTATGTGTTAGTTTGGTGTATGGATGGCCTGTGGACCAAGATCTAGGTCCTAAAGGGTTAGGGTTTTTGCTAAACCCATGAAATAGAGGTATGAACGCATAAAGTTGGAAACTTTACCCTTAAAAGGACATTTTTAGTGTGCATGAGAATTAAGAAGCTTAGATCTGAAGAGTAGGGGCTTAATCCATTAAGAAGGCCCAAACAGACTGAGGAACTTGACGAGTTGAGTCAATTTGTCCTAATTTTGTTCCAGGTAGAACTCGACGAGTCTGATGAGGGACTCAACGAGTTGACTTGCTTTCTCATGACTACGAGTAGCAAGGGAACTCGGCGAGTCAGAGGGATGGCTCAACGAGTTGGATCGCCATTTCAGGATTCCTGATTTATAGAACTCGGCGAGTTGATGGGTCAACTCGGCGAGTTGAGTCAACACATAACATTGACTTTGACCAGGGGTAAAGTAGTCATTTTACCCTAAGAAATATTTTGGATATTGATTAAGTGTTATTGATTAAGGATCTGTTATCATTGTCATCAGGTTGGACACTTCAGGGTCAACTGTCCACAGCTTGTTGCAAGACCGATGCAGGCTCCAACACCGGCCACCGTGAGGATTACGAGTGGAGGTCAGGGTGGAGCGGAGCCTCTGAGGGCTCAGGGGCGCGCTTTCCAGCTTACATCAGAGGAGGTCAGGGCAGAGCCGGATGCAGCTGTGGGTATGTTTCCATTTTGATATCTTGTTATCTTGTTGATTATGTGGTATTGTATATATGCTCGCCTTTTTGGCATGATTCATGGTATGATTGAGGATCTTAGTAGTTAGGGGTTGTAGTCGGTTAGCATCCAAAAGGATAGGTTATCGGAAGATAGGATATATGATATCGTTGGTAGGAATAGCAACTACGATGCGAGAAGTGCTCAGTTGAGATTCGAACTTCCTTGGAGTTCGGGATGTGCGATGTCGGGAGAATGTTCTGTGGAGCTTGCTCACTCCAGATGGATTTAATTCCTGGAGAAGAGGGGGTAACTTTATCAAGTAAGGTCGATCGAGTTATGTCGGTTTTGTCAACGGAAGTTAGTAGTTAGGACACTAAGTGGGGAGAATTGGAAAATTCTCCGGTAAAACATCAAGTATCCACGGTTGGTTAGTTGTTTAGATTTATCAGTATTGTTAGTTGAGAGTGTGGCATGATTAGAGCAAGTGATAGTCAAGTGGGCAGGGAACAAACCATGGTTTCAGGAAAAGTAGTTGGTTGGTGTGAGGCCTGGGTTAGGCCATGGAAAGGATTCCGGGAGCGGAACTGGAGTTCGGAACCCCAAGAGGGCTAGAACAAATTGCATGGGAGAGATTCCCAGAAAGGATGGTTCAGGGTGGCGTACGACAATTTTGAGCGGTTTGGATAGACTGAAGGCCGGAAGGCGTACCAGTCAGGCCGAAGGCTTGGTGAACGGTCCACACAGGCTGAAGGCCCAGGAGGGCGGTCCAGACATGCTGAAGGTTCTGAGAGTGGTCCAGATAGGCTGAAGGCCTGGAAAGGAGGTCTAGTCATGCTGAAGACTCTGTATGTGTTAGTGGATCGGTAGGAGGAGAATAAGTGAATATGTCGCCATAAAATGGTAATCGATATGGTATGGCCCCAAGTATTGATCATGACGATGGAGTTGGCTGGAGGCCCTGTGTGGGCCTAGTTAGTATGTGATCGAATTCGGAGTATATGGGAGTTCGAGAATAGCAGTTGCTCTACATGGATATTGTAGAGTGGAGTTTAGCACAGGGGCACTTGTAGGTGTGGCAAGGGTTGTTGAGTAGATTTCCTGGAAAGGAAAGGTATATAGCTCCAGAAGGAGTGTGGGTCCTCTGAAAATAAAACAATAGTGCGAATGGATGATCAAAAGTACTTCAGTTATTGATAGTAAGCACGGAGGTTGTACCAGATATATGGAAACATTTACGGGTTGGATGCCCGTTGAGGTTGTGGCAATGTTGGATGATGCGCAAGCTTGTTTTCAGTCTCCTTGGAAAAGGAGGAGGATAGAGGTTCCATATTGGGGATTTGAACAAAGGAAGGTGAGACAGCAGGTTAACAGACTTGGGAGTAGTCTGGACCGGTGCTGAGGATTATATGAGGATATTACAGTCGGAGTTCAAGGACCTAGAGATCGTGATAGGGAAGTGTGAGTGGGTTGCACGCCGTTGTATCGAACCAAAGGGTTCGAGAGTGACGCAAGGACAAGATCCTTGGTTCCGAGTATGGTTGTGGTCATGAGCTATGGATATAGTGGTGTTCCATCCTAGGAATGGTTGGACCATCGTAGGCGTGCCTGGTTTCCAGCCCAAGGCCGATTGGTCCAGGTATGATGTGTATGAACGTTATAGATGGGTGTTCAGGAGGGTTGTTCGGAAGCTGTGAAATGTTTCATTATCCTAGCGCGATAAGTGATTTGATCCAGGGAGGAATCGGGATGAGTTTCCATCGGTGAAAGTTAAGAAAAGTGGCGCCAAATAGGCGAGAGATAGCAAGATAATACTGGGTCAAGACCCGGTGGCTTAGGATGGTAACTAGTTTTCGCAAGGGGCGAACGAATGCGTAAAGCGGAAGTAAGGTAGTGTCTTCTGGTGCCACTTAGGCAATGAGTGTTGTTATTAGATAAAGGAAGCTGGTGGCCGGCTTGAAGCGGTTGTACGAACCCTGCAAGGGAAGAGATGGATTTTAGGGATTCGATAGCAATGTTTGAAGGAATCTAGGTCGGTTGAGATCAATGGATGCATTGTGGGAGTATCATCCGGAAGTTTGTGTTGCCGCCGGCTTCGAGGACGAATCCTAATTTTAGGTGAGGGAGATTTGTAACATCCCAGATTTCAGAGGTATGATTTAAGGGTTTAAAGTGTAATTTTGATGAAGGGACTCGATGAGTAGGTACGCTTACTCGCCGAGTCGGAGTGGGTTTAGGTCGCGAACTAAGTGACCAAATCACCGAGTCGAAAGCTGGACTCGACAAGTTGGTGCTGGAATGAGAAAACCCTAATCTTAGGGTTTGCACCCTATTTAAAGGACCTTATGTCCTTCTCCCACCCTCTTATTCCCCCAGAGAGTTCTAGAAAACCCTAATCTCGTGTGAGGCTTCATTGTTGAGGAGATTGGAGCTTGGAAGAGGAAGATGGTGGAAGGAGCTTGAGAAATTAGAAGCTAGCATCAAGGGGCTTGTATAGATATGGGATCTACATCAGTTTGGGCACATCTCAGAGGTAAGGAGCCAGTGTCTTGAGCTATTTCCTTTTTGGTTCATCCTTGGTGGTTTTTTTGGGAGTTCCTTCGCTTATTTGAGATCTATTTCGGGTTTGTAGTTTAGATCTAAGGTTGCTACTCCAGATCTTGGCTTGCGATGGTCCATAATGTCATAAAGTATCTGTTTAAGAGTTGTTGGTAAAGCCCCTTAGTCCTTAAACCTAGCCATAGTGGGTTTTGGGCCTATATCTGCTTGGTCTCACGTAAAGTTTGCAACTTTATGTGAGGACTGGGTTGTAGAAGAGTGGATCTACGGTTTGGAGCCCCTGCATGGCTCGAAAATCCTCTGAACGGATTGAGAACTGGAGAGACTCGGCGAGTCACATGGGTGTACTCGACGAGTTGTATGAACATGAGCGTGGACTCGACGAGTTGGAAGAGCAACTCGGCGAGTCTGTTGAAGATTGCCTTGGACTTGGCGAGCCTGTTCTTGGACTCGGTGAGTCAGATCGCAGAACCCCAATCTATTTTGGTTAAAGCTTTGGATTAGTGAGTCGGTTGGCGACTCAGTGAGTTGGAAAGGGTGGAATTCCGAGATCATTGAACTCGATGATTCTTGGGGCGACTCGGCGAGTTGAGTCGTGTTATGGGAGTTTCTGGGTATAAGAACTCGACGAGTCGACGAGTTGACTCGGCGAGTAGAATCAACCAAGAAGGTTGATTTTGACTGAGGACTCTGACTTTGACTAGAGTTGACCAGTTTGACTTTCAAGGGTATTTTGGTAATTTGGTATTCATGGAATTGGTTCTTTGGTAGTGTTCTGCGGTGAAGTTCGTGTCGGTGGTTGGGGAAGCTTGGTCTTATCTCTTCAGTCGGCAATTGCAGGTGAGTTATCTTCACTATATCGACAGGGTCTACGGCACCAAGGCCGGCCCTTTATCGGATGGAAATCTAGGTATTGCTTGTTATGTTATTGCTTTGCTAGATCTACTTCCTGGTATTTAGGATGGTGTCATGTTATTGACCTGGTTAAGGTCGGTACCCGGTATTTAGGGTAATGCTATGTTAGTGACCTGGTTAAGGTCGGTACCCGGTATATAGGGTAATGTTATGCTAGTGATCGGTTAGTTCGGAATCTTGGTTAGGATATTGATATGCTATATGATCTGTTAGACTGTTTGTTTGATTAAGTATTTGTTATGTGATTAATTGTTTTATGTGCACATGGTTGTTTGACGGGGGTTGGGTTGAGGCGGGTCCTGCTTTGTGTTGTAGGCCAACATACCCAGGGTGGACCGGATACCCCGAAGGCCCAACGAGCGGTCCGGATAGGCTGAAGGCCCTAACAGGGCGGAACAGACGTGTCAAGGCTCAGAAAGTGGACCAAGTCGACTGAAGGCCCGGTGCGGGCGGACCAGTCATGCTGTAGACTCAGCGAGTGGACCACGTGGATTGAAGGCCCGGTGCGGGCGGACAAATCACACTATAGACTCGATGACTCGATGTACATGGCTAGACTCAGAGGGTGGACCAGGTGGACTGAAGGCCCGGTGCGACAGACCAGTCCCACAGTAGACCCGATGTGCATGGTTGTTCTATTTGCAATATGTTATGATTATGTTTATGTGTGGTTGGTAAGCTTTCGGGCTTACAGTTCAATTTTTTGTTGTAGGTACTTCAGGAGATCGTGGCAAGGCGAAGGCGTGATCGTACCGCTCCTCATGTTTTATGATTTATGTGATATGGTTCTGGGGAATACTCTGATGTTTAAACTATTTTGAAAATGAATGTATGAACTTAATGGTTTTTGAATGAATTAAAATGTTTTAATTTGGCCGAATTTTATGGGTGTTACACGGAATTAAGTCAGATGTCGGGGTTAGCTCGATGTAGATTATATGTTTCCGGACTTCGGTCAGATGTCGGGGCAAGCGAGAGGAATGGTTGTATGATTGATGTCTTCGTAATTCTTGCATGTGTATGTTTATATGTTCCGGTCTTCGGTCCGATGGCAGGTCATGCTCGAGGAATGTTTATATGTTTATGTTATGTGTTTATGTTATATGCTTATTGATATGTTATATGTATACTAGACTTCGGTCGATGCCAGGCGGGGGCCGATGCCAGACTTCGGTCTGATGTCGAGCAGGTCCTGATTCCGAATTCGTCCGATGCCGGGCAGGGCCCAATGTAGTGGGCAAGGCCCAATGTATGCTATTATGTGATTATGTGTATGGTATGTGGTAGTTCGGGGAGACTCACTAAGTTTCATGCTTACAGTTTTCAGTTTTGGTTTTAGGTACTCCTGCTAGCAATGGGAAGAGCTCGGGATGACTACATGGCACACACACAAATTTTAGCCTGGGATGATTTACTTTGATGTTTGACATATGATTTTGATATATTTACAGTTGTTTATAACGTTTATGGGATACACGATTTATGATTTTTGTATGATGAACGATATTTACGGTTTTTAATTATGATTTAAAACGAAATTTTTGGATCGTATTTTGGGATTTTTCACTAAGAACACTTGGTTTGACTCTTTGGAATGGTTCTGGTTTGATTTATTGCTTTTGATTAGAACAAGCATTAAACTGTCTATCTTATTTTTTGGTCACGTGGAATCATGTTATCATCTGGTGTTGTGTCGGTAGCAGTCTACAATACAGTGGGGTTTACGTGTTACTGAGTTGTATGGTTTGTGTTGTGGTTGGCAAGTGTTGGGAGGGATGTTGACTAGTTTCCTACAGATCGGTGGGGTGATGGTCGTGTTCCTATAGCCCCATTGAGGTGATGATCTTGATTCTTCATATCCGTGGTTGGATGTGTTTGATAAGGTGTCTAAGTCCATAACTATTTCTGGTAAATACTTGACCCGACCCGACATGGTCCATTTGAGTTGCATGGCACCATGCAATTAGATAGACTAAATGAGAGAAATAACACATATGGTTTATTAATATATTATAATTTCTAATATATTAATAATATTATTTAATTAGTTTTGATCAAGAATTAATTTAGAATTATTTAAGTGATCAAAAGAATAACTAATTAAATATATGGGTAGATTATGTAAATCTTCCATATCTTATATAGTGGGCTAAAAGGCTCCATGGATTATCAAGTTGGGTTCCACCCATAGGATGCTCCATGGATGCTCCATGGAGTTAACCCATGGATTGAGAAATGAAGAGTCATATTACATTAGGGTTTTACCTAATGCAACACACTATATAAGGACCATGTCTCTCCCCAAAATCGGCTACACAAGTGAAACAAGAGGGCTTGGCCGATTTTGAGTGTGTTAGAGTATTCTCTCAAGTTTATACTTTGCATTTGGTGTTGTGTGAAGCATTTGAGGCATCACACTTGAGGTGCTAGGCTCACAAGGTTTTAAGGAACACTTTCATCAACAAGGTATGTAGTTCTATCTTTTATACAAAGAAAAATTGTTCCCCATGTATGCTAGATAGGTTCATAACCTTGGAAAATCAACTTTGCATGATAATTAGACAAACATAGATCCAAGGTTATTAGGGTTGCATGTACACTTAAGAAGTGTTAGAATGCTCAAAACCCAACAGGATGATTGCGAAAAAGGAGTGAAACTGTGAGCTTATCATTCCAATGATTAGATTGTGTCATTACATATCGTGAACCAGTGAGCTTACGAATTAAGTGGATGAGACATTTGGGTCTTGGTTCATTAGTCTTTTCGCATAGCTAGGAGCTAGAGAGGTATGGTGTTGCTATTGGTTGCTCAGTGACTGACAGGTTTGGTTCAGGCATTTGCAAGTTATTGACTCGTTGGAAAATCAAAGTTATTCTTTGGTGGTTTCTTGTGAGCTTCTTCTTAATGGATCCTAGTTCATTTTGTGAGAATGGTTTCGTGTGAGTTAAGTTACCAATGATGGAGTTCGTCGTAGGTCTCTTGGATGATTTTTCAGATGCTTGTGAACCTAAGTTGTCATCGGAGTTTGGATGTCACACGAGATTTTTGGATTGATCATTGTTACACTCGTAGGAACGGTGGGTTAGTGATGGGCTGTGAAGAAGTCAAGTGTGTATTTGAGGTCTTTTGGGCATAATTTCCTGATTTGGGATTGGATGAAATTCACGATCAAGGTGTTGTGAGTATTCGTTCTGCATGGGTTGGTGGTGCTCCTAGTCAGGGGCAAGGGGTAGGTACATCGAGTGGATGACCATCAGTCTTAGGTATGGTTTCCAGAGTTTAGATGATGGGTTCTTGGTTTTATGAAGTGTATTGATGGATTCGGTCGATAGTTCCAGTTTTAAGAGTTTCTCAGTTTAAGTGGTTTTTGTTATAAGTTGGGCCTTACAGATGCGGACAGAGAGGTAGTTGTTGCAGTTGTGTGTTTTCAAGTGATTATCTTGTTTGTTGGCATCCGTTGGGTTTCAAGTGGTCTCTCGAAGTTTCTTTATGGATGCTTGATTTTATGAAGTGCTTGGAGGAAGCATGTGTATTGTGTTGGTGCGTTTTTCAGAAATTCTATCCGAGTCAGATTTCTAGGACGAAATCCAGTTTAAGTGGGGGTGAAATGTAACACCCCCAATCGGGATATTTCTAATTTCAGGGTAGCGGACTATAACTTAGTCGATTAAAGGTCTTGGGCTTAAAGGGAATAAATTTTAGACCTTGTTGGATGTTGATAATGTTGTTGAAGTGATTTAAGCCTTGAATTGTGTTTTAGTGCCAAAAAGGGTAAAATGGGGAAACGTGATATTTTAGTCTCATTATGTGTATTAGTGAATTGAGTCAATTACTCAATAAGTCAAATGTAATTGGATAAAGTTATGGGGCTTATTAATATCTTTGTGTGCATATAAAGATCACTGAAAACATATTTGGAGTGAAGAAGTTACGATTATCTGAAGCTGGAATGAAATCTAGGAAAGCTCATTACCACGATATGGTATGATTGTTACCACGACATGGTGAGCTGTGTATCCCAAACCCATAAAATGTAAGGTTTTCTCCATGTTTAAAGGAATGGTTTCGTGTTTAGGGGTCATTTTGCAACCTCCATTACATCAAGAGCTCCTTGGGAACAAACCCTAGCCTCCGTTTCACCACTTTGAGCCCTTTCTCATCCATCTCATCCATTTTGTGTGATTTTGATGACTTTTGGATTGAAGTTTCTTGCAATATTGAGTATTGGAGCTTTGCATCAGAAGATCTCAACCTCCATCTACTTCTGGACCCTTGTAAGTGATGGGTTTTGAGCAATTCTAACACTCCTAAGTGTACATGCAACCCTAGAAAACCTTGGATCTAACGCAAAATACTTTTTCCAAGGTTCATAAACCTATCTAGCATACATGGGGAACTTTATAATGTAAAAGATAGCTAGAAACACATACCTTGTTGTTGTTATGATTCTTTGAAACCTTGAGAGCCTATCACCCCAAGTGTGTTGCCTCAAATGCTTCACACAACACCAAATGCTTTGGAATAACTTTGAGAGAATGTGTAACACCTAAAAAATCGGTCAAGCCCTCTTGTCACTATGTGTAGCCGATTTTGGTGAGTATGTTCTTTATATAGTGTGTCACATCTAGGGTTACACCATGTAAACCCTAATGTGGCATGACTCTTCATTTCCATTACCCATGGGTTTGTAACTCCCATGGAGCCTCCATGGATCATCCAATGGGTTTAACCCAACTTGATTATCCATGGAGCCTTTTAGCCCACTATATAAGTTATGGATGATTTACATAATCAACCCATATATTTAATTAGTCACCATTTGATCACTTAATTAATTCTAGATTAATTCTTGATCAATACTAATTAAATAATACTATTAATATATTAGAACTTATAATATATTAATAAACCACAAGTGTTAATTCTCTCATTTAGTCTATCCAAATGCATGATGCCATGCAACCCAAATGGACCATGCCGAGTCGGGTCAAGTACATACCAGAAATAGTTATGGACATAGATACCTTATCCAACAGTCTCCCACTTGGATAAGTCTAATAACTATAACTGGAAATATGACTTCAGGAACCGATCTGCAATCGTAGCTCTTTTCAAGGTTTCTCGGAACTGAGAAGATGATGATACGCCATTTCAGATAAGTGATCATATAATCCTCTCTTCTAGATATCAGCCGGACAAATGCATGGAACAATGTCTTACTTTTTTGTCCAGCAGTTTGTTTCGTGATTTCCAATTTGTTTGACATAGAACTTAATTGAACACATCAACTTAGTTCTGACCGGGCCCGGTACATCGGTCAAAACAAAATCATCGAGGGGCCCAGATATCGCTTCTAATCGAAGAAGGAACAGATAAACTTCGACTCATATGCTTGATCTTCTACTTGTCAAATTACACACAACTGCACGTTTTATAACATCAAGTTACTAATGCGTTTTCGCACGATCAATGCATAACTAACTCATAGTTAACAAGTCATATCTCTAGGTTTGAAGACTTATATGATATTACCGTATCACGATCACTCGAGATAAATTCCATGAAGTTATACAAGTGAGCGTGGGTTGAATCCAATACTCAGAACTTATGAGCACTCATGAGTGTTGATACCATGTCCAACATCTTAGACCTCTACAACTGACTCATGATAGTCTTACTTCATATCTACTTCCAACATATGACTAACTGTGGATAATTTGAATAATATGTAAAACTCAACATAAATATTCTGGAAGTCAAAACATGCAAAAGAAATGATAGTAAACGATTGACAAGGGATAGCAACACTTTACTCATAAATAAAAACAACTTTTATTCATCATCAAATGTCAATTACACTTTACAAAATTTCAAAATTATCTAACTACTAAAACTAATATCATCCTTCAGCCCTATGCTCCTTGCATGCTGGAGATGCTTAACCCTACCCAGTCCCTTCGTGAGGGGATCTGCCGGGTTCTCATTTGATGATACCCTCTTTGCCACGAGGAGTCCTTCTTCTATATGATGTCTGATGAAATGGTATTTTCTGTCAATGTGTCTGGATCTCCCGCGATCCCTTGGTTCCTTTGCTAAGGCGACTGCACTTTCACTATCACATAAAATCTCTATGGGCTCCGCTATAGCTGGTACAACTCCAAGGTCTCCAATGAAGTTCTTTAGCCATATAGCCTCCTTTGCTGCCTCGCTTGCCGCTATATAATCTGATTCGCAAGTTGAATCAACCACTGTCTCCTGCTTGGAACTTTTCCAAGAGAATGCTCCTCCATTTAAGGTAAAGACCCAGCCCGATTGAGAGCGGAAATTATCCCTATCAGTCTGGAAGCTAGCATCACTATACCTTACAACTCTCAAGTCATCATTCCCACCAAGGGTAAGGACCCAGTCCTTAGTCCTCCAAAGGTACTTGAGAGTGTTCTTTACCGCTGTCCAGTGAGCCTTACCAGGGTTCCCCTGATACCTGCTAACCATGCTTAAAGCAAAGGCTACATCAGGACGAGTGCAGGTCATAGAATACATGATCGAGCGTACTATAGAAGCATAAGGTACTCGACTCATTTATGCTATCTCAACCTCGGTGCTCGAGCTCTGAGTCTTACTCAGTCTAGCGTTACTCTGGATGGGTAACTCTCCTTTCTTGGAATCTTGCATACTGAATCTCTTCAGCACCTTCTCCAAGTATGTACTCTGACTAAGACTAATTAGTCTTTTACTTCGGTCTCTCAGAATCCTTATCCCTAAAATATAGGCCGCTTCTCCAAGGTCCTTCATAGCGAAACACTTCCCAAGCTAGGACTTAACTTCATGCAAGGTTGGGATGTCATTTCCTATGAGTAGTATGTCATCCACATACAATACCAAAAAGCTAACTGTACTCCCACTAGCTTTGACATATACACAAGATTCATCTTCACTCATCGAAAATCCAAACTCTTTGACTTTCTCATCAAAGCAAAGATTCCATCTACGAGGTGCTTGCTTTAATCCATGGATGGATTTCTCAAGCTTACACACTCTATTAGGGTACTCTGTGTTGACAAAACCCTCTGGTTGATTCATGTAAACATCTTCATCCAACTTTCCATTAAGGAAATCGGTTTTGACATCCATTTTCCATATTTCATAGTCATGAAATGCAGCAATGGCTAACAACACCCTAATAGACTTAATCTTGGCTACTGGTGAAAAGATCTCATCATAGTCAACTCCTGGAGTTTGAGAAAAGCCCTATGCAACCAGTCGTGCCTTATAAGTTTGTAAATTACCATCCATGTTGGTCTTCTTCTTAAAGATCCATTTGCACCCAACTGTCTTACGACCTGACACATTGTCAACCAAGTCCCATACCTGATTATCATACATGGACTGTATCTCTCTATCCATTGCCTCTTTCCAGTTAACAGACTCGGGGCCTGCCATGGCTTCCACATAGCTGTTAGGTTCATCCAGACTTACCAATGCCCCATCACTGATAAGTGTCTCACCTTCTGCAGTAATATGGAAACCATAGTAATGCTCAGGTACATGCCTAACCCTTGTGGAACGCCTCAGAGGTACAATTGGAGGTATAATTGGATCAACAGGAGTTTCCTCCTCAAGTTGACTGCTAGGGTTTGAGGTTCCTTCACCACTTGATTCTTGAATTTCTTCAAGGTCAATTTGCCTCCCACTGTTTCCTTGAATTATAAACTCTCTCTCCCGAAAGACAACCCTCCTTGCTACAAAGACCACATTTTCACTAGGTCTGTAGAAGAGGTAACCAAAGGATTTTTGTGGGTAGCTGATGAAAATACACCTCTCACTTCGAGGTTCGAGCTTGTCGTGAGTCTCGCGTCTCACAAAAGCCTCGCAACCCCAAATCTTGATGTGGACTAGACTAGGAACTTTTCCAGTCCACATCTCGTGAGGTGTTTTGGAAACCTTCTTTGTAGGGACCAGATTAAGGATATGGGCGGCAGCCTCTAAGGCATATCCCTAAAATGAGATTGGTAGCGAAGCTCGACTCATCATGGAACGAACCATGTCCAACAAGGTTCGATTACGCCTCTCAGTTACACAATTCAACTGTGGTGTCCTGAGAGGTGTCAATTATGAGACAACCCCACATTCCCTCAGATAGTCGAGGAAATCTGTACTAAGATACTCACCACCGAGATCGGATCAAAGCATCTTAATGTTCCTACCCAATTGATTCTCGACTTCCTTTTAAACTCTTTAAACCGTTCAAAAGTCTCTGACTTATGCTTGTTTAAGTATACATATCCATATCTACTGTAATCATCAATAAAAGTCAAATAATAGCTATTAGCATCCCTGGTGGCATGTTTGAAGGGTCCACACACATCCGTGTGTATAAGATCCAACAAACCTTCACCCCTCTCACAAGAACCAGTGAAGGGTGACTTTGTCATTTTTCCAAGTAAGCATGATTCACAACTATCATCTGACTTTAGGTCAAATGATTCTAAAACTCCATCCTTTTGGAGTTGGCCTATGCATTTATTGCTTATATGTCCAAGACGACAATGCCATAATGATGCTTTATCCAAGTTATTATCATTTGTAGAATCAATACACAACACATTATTTCCTAAATTATCTACAACATACACAACTTTATACACACCATCACAAGGTAATGCTTTAAAATAAAACACATTATTAAAGAAAGCATTTATTCCACCAATTTCATTATCAAAAGAAAAGGTAAAACCTTGTTTGTACAAAGCATGAAGGAAATAACATTTCTTGCCATTTCTGGCGAATAACAACATTTATTCAAATCTAAAGTAAACCCACTACTTAGCAACAAAGTATAAACTCCAATCTTGGTGACAGGTGAAACTTTCCTATTTCCCATGATCAAGTTTATCTCTCCATGCTTCACATTCTCACCTCTTCTTAGTCCCTGCAAATCAGAATAAATATGAATACCGCATCCGGTATCAAGGACCCAAGAGTTAGAATAGAGTGAATCATTAGATAAGATAGTGTAAGTACCTGCATGGTTGGGTTTCACTTTCCTATCCTTTAAATCTTGCTGGTAATTTGGGCAGTTTCGCTTCCAATGTGACTTTTCATGGTAGTAGAATCATTCAGCCTCTTTGGGATCAGAAGAAGGTGTAACGAAACCTTTCTTGGTTCCTCTAGAAGAGGAGCTATCAAGGGTCTTACCCTTGGTACCCTTCGAAGGGGTCTTCCTCTTCTTACCTTTCCCTTTCCCGATTGCCAGGACACTTGCGGAGTTTGGAGTAGGAGTAGAAGTGGTAACAACCGACTTATCTTTAAGACCTAATTTTGCGGTCTTAAGGAGTCCCTGAAGTTTTCTGAGGGTGACTTCTTCCTTGTTCATGTGGTATGTCATGCGGAATTGATCATAACACGATGGTAAGGAGTGCAAAATGATATCTATTGCTAACTCCTCTGGGAAGTTCACATTCAACTTCATCAGACGGTCCACATACCTTTGCATTTTCTGCATGTGGCCTGTGATGTAATAGCCCGGATTTCCAGGTATCTTTTATGTTTATGTTTTTGGTGTTTTGTGAGGGGACTCGGCGAGTTGGAGCTCAGACTCGCCGAGTAGGATCGCGGTTCTCGACGCAGGTTCGCGCCTGGACTCGGCGAGTCCAGGGTATCGACTCGGCGAGTCTGCGCTGTTTAATGAAACCTTAATTTCTCGGGTTTGGGGACCTATTTAAAGGGCCTTATGGCCGTCATTTGTGCTCACCAGTCCCTTGAGTGAAACCCTAATCGAGTGTGAGCGTTTGGAGCAAGTAGGAGGCCATTATTGATCTTGGAGGTGTCATCTTGCAAGGGAAAGGGAGGATCAACTAAGGGGAAAGCAAGGGGAGCTATTTTCTAAGAGTTTGGAGTCCAGAGCATCACTAGTGTGATAATATCTTCGAGCTATCCTCTTCTATGTTGATGTTTATTTGATTTAGGGTTTATTGAACCCTTTTGTGGCTAGATCTAGAGCCCCCTTGGCCACTTAAGCGATTTAGACCATAGATCTGGACCCTTGGAGGTCCAGAGTGTCCCTTTGCCCAAGCTTTCTGTGAATCAATGGAGGTTTTGGATTGGAATCCTTATGCCTTGGGTCAAAATGCTATTTATGAGCCATGGGGTGTGTCGTGAACACCAAGATAAGGGCTTTACGTGATGAATCAGTCTAGGAAGGCCAAATCTATGAATTGTTGGAGCAGATCTGACCTTAGAAGCGAGTTTGAGTGATTGCATGGCATGGACTCGCCGAGTCCGATGAGCAGACTCGGCGAGTAGCTTGAAGATTGCCCTTAGATCGGCCAGTGAGTGGTCCAGTCGAGTCATAGGTTGACTCAGTGAGTCAGGACGAGTTAGAGAGGGTGGTCAGGTGGACTGAGTCGAGCTGGGACTCGCCGAGTTATTCTTGAGACTCGGCGAGTTGAGTCGGGGTGGCCCCGCGATTCTGCCAGGTGGAACTCGTCGAGTCAGGGGGGGTACTCGACGTGTAAAAAGGGAATCCTAGAGAGTTGGTGAAAACGTCTAGACTCGCCGAGTCGCCTTAGTGTACTCACCGAGTCCGGTCAAAGTTGACCGTTGACCAGAGTTGACCAGTGTTGACTTTTGAGGGATAGTCAACCTTAGTGTTAAAAGTGTTAACTAGAGACATATGATGTTATAGGGAGATCGTAGCTCAGAGGATCGAGCACGTGTGATTTCGGGATTTGCTAGCTATCGATATTCACGAGGTGAGTCTTCTCACTATACTTTACCTTGAGTAGGTGATCAGAGTTATGTGTTAGAGTATGTGTATGTTATGCTATGTGTTGTACTGCATGATGTCTATGTGATTTATGTTGTGCATGTTATAGAGTTGGAACCGGAAGGTTCCCAGAGTTAGAACCTGAGGGTTCACAGAGCTTGGGTGCACGGACCCACAGAGTTATAGCCTCGAGTGGCTAATATATATGTGTTTATGTGGTATTTTGGGGAACTCACTAAGCTTTGTGCTTACAGTGTTAGTGTTGTTGTTTCAGGTACAAGCGACGACCGTGGGAAGGCGCCGGCTTGATCTGTACACACGCATGGGATTTTTGATATACATTGATCTTGGGATTTTGTATAATGTGAATTGAGATTTAAACTTGATGTTTTTATGAAAAGTTAATGAGAAATGTTTTTATAAATTGTGAAAAATTATTTTGAAATTTACGGTGTTACATGTGATGGGTTCACCATCTTTCATTCGGGTTGTTATCATGGAGGAGATGAATTCATATCGCTTTTGACGAGCACTCTGATGGTAGCGGTCCATCAAATCCTGGTGCATCTGAAAAGGATAGTAGTCCTGGTAGGACTTTTGGAGCTCGGCTGTTATAGTGTCCATCATGATGCATGCCACTTTGGTAGCATCTCTTTCGTGTGCCTCATATTTAGAAAATCCTTAAGAGTAGAAGTTGGCTCAGGCACCTTGAGCTCCTTGTCGAGAACATATTCCTTGTTCTCGTATCGAGTGACCATCCTGATGTTTCTGATCCAGTCAGTAAAGTTGGATCCATAAAAGATTACTCTCCCACAAAGGTTCATGAGAGAGAAGGAGCCAGTAGGGTTTGAGCCAGCAGTAGCATTGTTGGAAGACATTTGAAAAGAAGAAAACAAGTTTAGTTTAGATATAGAGAAGGTCCTTAATAAAACACCCAAATGTAATAATAAGGCTAGGATCCAATCACAATATATTATAACTCAAAAGAGGGATGCCGTAATCCAAGCTATAACATATTTGAAAGGTAGGTGAATGATGATTCACCAATTTCCACCATGAAAACCGAAATAAAAATTATTAGGTTTTATTTGTTTTTTAGAAATTCCTAGATTCTTTTGAGATTCATTGAGCTTTTCAATGACATTTTTCAATCTCGAGTGTGCCCTTCATGTTTTGTGACTGGGATACCGAGGATCACAAAACAAGGTGTGAAGTAACCATGCAAATTACTTGGTACCCTTAATGTTCTTCCACTTAATCGATTTGCCGGTAAACCACACACGCTCCACCGACCTTATTTAAAAAACCTTAAGTAACCCTTTACCTACCTTGTTAAGTCCAAGTTAGTGTGCCAGTAAACCACACACGCTCCACCAACGACTTAATCGAAGTGCAAAGTGTAATTTCATGGATTAGCATCTTATTCACATTTTTCCTAAAGTAACTAAGATTGGGAATTTATAAAACATTTACTTAATTTATAATAATCATTATACTTTTTAATGAGAATTTTAAGTCACTGTCCTACCCGTTCGGCTAACGACCCTCCACCGATCAAGGAAGCGGTGGGTGAGAGTGGACACCCATTAAGATGCCATTTTATAGGCAACAACCTTATACCCCCTTATAGACCGGCTTCTTGAATGAGGCCTACTAACGGTAAAACACCTTGATCTTATACATATATATATATATATATATATATATATATTATTAAACTTATAATATTATAAAGTATAAGGGTTGAATTCTAACATTTAAAATTCTAGGGGTTGGAACTAAAGTTAATTAGGTGACTTTACTGATGGGTTTTAGCCATAAGAACTTTCCTATGTGCGCATGCAAAACCCTAATGCTTAGATCTAGGCTTTCTAATTAAACATGCTTTGAATCCAAGACTTCTAATGACTAATTAGGTATAAGAACAATACTAAATCAGATCTAGAATCATACCTTTGAATCTCTTGTTTGATCTTGTTGTCTTGGAGCTCTAGAGTCACAATTGTCACTCCTTTAATGGCTTACAAACACCAAATAGCAAGGAGGATGGTTTGGGAGAGAGGAGAGGGGAGGAATTCGGCCAGGGGTTCTCTACTTTAGATCAAGTGCCGATTTCCCTTTGCCATAGGGTTTATTTATACTTGTAGACTCCTTAAGGGTTACAGCTTAAACCCTAATTGGATAATCTTCTCTTAAAGCTATCCAAATCCATTCCTTAGATAACCCTTTGGACGATTTGAAGCTATCCATAGCTTCTAGAATCCGTCCACCATCTATCCAATATGGATTTACAGTCTAAAGTTTAACTATCAAACAATTGACATTTTATACCCTCTTATTTAATTAATCTCTTTAAGTCACCAAATTAATTCTAATTAATTTATGACTTATATTAATCAAATAACAATATTATTATTCTTTATATTATTCCCATAATATATTAATAATATTTATTCTCTCTTAATAAATCATCCTATCAAGTTTCTATGGTGAAGGCAACCCAAAAGGACCATGCACAACCGGGTCAAATACTTGCCTAATATAGTTGCAGCCTTAGACACTATTCCAACAGTCTCCCACTTGGATAAGTCTAGTAACTATATGCATAAGTACAATTCGGTTTGCAATCGTAGCTCTCAAAGACGCTATCAAACTCTGATCTAATCAATCTTGTCCTTTAGATAAGGGATCGTATAGTCCTCTGTTAGATATCATGCTGACAATCCTATTGAATGGTTAGTATAGCATTTAGGTTTCTTGATCTCCGATTTATTCGACATAGAACTTAATCAAACACATCAATTCAGTTCTGACCGGGCCCGACACATAAGTCAAATCAAATCATCGAGCGGCTGAGATATCGCTTTCACCTTCTTGGGATGAAAGTTACAGATAAACTTCGACTTATATGCATTTACTTATTCATTAATCAACTATACACAACAATGCGTTTTATGACACCGAGTTACTGATGCGTTTTCGCATTATCAATGTACAATCAATTAACAAATAACAAACCATATATCTAGGTTTTAAGACTATATGATATTATCGTCTTGCGATCACCCTTTTATATCATATTCCATAAGGTGATTCCAGCAAGCGCGGGTTTGTTCCAATGCTCAAAACCAGTTCATAAGCACTCATGAACGTTGCAACAACCATTTGCTATGTCTAACACCATTTAGACAATCTACACACCAATTCATGACAATATTCATTCATATCTACTTCCAACATATGAACAATTGTGGACAACTTGAACAATTCGATTATTCTTAATAAACTCAATTATTCTGGAAGTCAAAACATGCAAAGTGAAACAATAGTTAAATAATTAACATAAGACAGTAACATTACTCATAAATAAAACTCCTTTATTTAATCATCGAATGTTAATTACATTTATCTATTACACGTTTCTAATACTATCTAATCTATGCTAATATCATCCTTCAGCCCAATACTCCTAGCATGCTGCAAGTGCTTAACCCTGCTCAGTCCCTTCGTAAGCGGATGTGCTGGGTTATCCTCCGATGATATCCTCTTCACTACGAGTTGTCCTTTTTCTACACGATGTCTAATAAAGTGATATTTTCTGTCGATATGTCTTGATCTACCATGATCTCTCGGTTCCTTGGTCAAGGCAACTGCTCCTTCATTATCACAGAAAATCTCCATGGGCTCCTTTATGGAAGGTACAACTCCAAGATCACCGATGAAGTTCTTCAGCCATATTGCCTCCTTTGACGCTTCACTCACTGCAATGTACTCTGATTCGCACGTTGAATCAGCTACGGTTTCCTGCTTGGAACTCTTCCACGTCACTGCTCCTCCATTCAGGGTAAAGACCCAGCCCGACTGCGAACGGTAGTTGTCCCTATCGGTCTGAAAACTGGCGTCACTATACCCTCGCACCTTCAAGTCATCACTCCCTCTGAGGACTTAGAACCATTCTTTCGTCCTCCGAAGGTACTTAAGGATATTCTTCACCGCAATCCAACGGGCTCTGCCAGGATTCCCTTGATATCTGCTAACCATGCTTAGAGTGAAGGCTACATCAGGGCGAGTACAAGTCATAGCGTACATGATTGAGCCAACTGCGGAAGCGTATGGTACTCGGCTCATTTCTGCTATTTCAGCTTCGGTACTCGGACTTTGAGTCTTACTCAACTTGGCATTGCTTTGTATCGGTAATTCTCCCTTCTTTGAGTTTTCCATACTAAAACGTTTTAGTACCTTCTTTAAGTAAGTGTTCTGACTAAGTCCAATTAGTCTTTTACTTCTTTCTCTTACTATCCTTATTCCCAAAATGTAAGAAGCCTCTCCGAGGTCCTTCATAGAGAAGCACTTCCCGAGCCAGGACTTAACCTCCTGCAGAGTCGGGATGTCGTTTCCTATGAGTAATATGTCATCGACATATAGAACGAGGAAGCTAACTATACTCCCACTGGCTTTGACATATACACATGACTCATCTTCGCTTCGTACAAATCCAAACTCTTTGACTTTCTCATTGAAGCAAATATTCCATCTGCGAGACGTTTGCTTAAGTCCATAAATTGACTTCTCAAGCTTACACACTCTATTTGGATGCTTCGGATCCACAAACCCCTCTAGCTGAGCCATGTAAACATCCTCGGCCAACTTTCCGTTAAGGAAAGCGGTCTTGACATCCATTTGCCAAATCTCATAATCATGAAATGCGGCAATCGCTAGCATCACTCTAATAAATTTTATCTTCGCAACTGGTGAGAAGGTCTCATCATAGTCAACTCCGGGAGTTTGAGTAAAGCCCTTCGCAACTAATCGCGCTTTATATGTGTGTACGTTTCCAACCACGTCGGTCTTCTTCTTGAAGATCCATTTGCACCCAACGGTCTTACGTCCGGGCACATTACCAACCAAATTCCAAACTTGGTTATCATGCATGGATTGAATCTCGCTATCCATTGCCTCTTTCCATTTTGCAGACTCCTAGCCTTCCATAGCTTCCTTATAGCTATTAGGTTCATCAAGGTTTATTAGTGTACCGTCACTAATATATGTGTCCCCTTCGGTAGTAATATGAAAACCATAAAACTGGGGTAGAACTTTAACTCTATCGGAACGTCTAAGAGGTAAGGATTCGTCAATCGGTTCAACCGGAGTTTCCTCCTCGGGTTGAGTGCCGGCGGTAGAGGTTCCTTCATCTATTGACTCTTGAATCTCATCAAGTTCGATTTGCCTCCCTCTATCTCCTTGGCTTATGAGTTCTCGCTCTCGGAAAATTCCTCTTCTCGCAACGAAGACAACATTGTCCTTCGGTCTATAGAAGAGATGTCCAAAGGATTTCTGCGGGTAGCCGATGAAAATACATCGCTCACTACGAGGTTCGAGCTTGTCGTGAGTATCTCGTCTTACGGAAGCCTCGCAACCCCAAACCTTGATATGTGCCAACGAGGGAGCTTTCCCTGTCCACATCTCGTGAGGTGTTTTGGCAACCTTCTTAGTAGGGACTCGGTTAAGGATATGGGCGGCAGTCTCTAAGGCATACCCCCAAAAAGAGATTGATAGTGAAGCACGACTCATCATAGAGCGAACCATATCCAATAAGGTTCGATAATGCCTTTCTGTCCACCATTCAAATGCGGTGTCCTAGGAGGCGTCAATTGTGAAACTATTCCACACTCCTTGAGATAATCGTGAAATTCAAGACTTAGGTACTCTCCTCCTCGATCGGATCGAAGCATCTTGATTTTCCTGCCCAATTGATTCTCCACTTCATTCTTGAACTCTTTGAACTTTTCAAAGGTTTCTGACTTTTGCTTGATTAAATAGATATACCCATATCTACTATAATCATCGGTGAAAGTCGCGTAGAAGCGGTTCCCATCCTTCGTGGTTGATCTAAATGGTCCACATACATCGGTATGTATTAGGTCCAATAGACCCTCACCCCTTTCACACGTACTCGTGAAGGGTGATTTAGTCATCTTTCCAAGCAAACAAGACTCGCACGTGTCATCTTCCTTAAGGTCGAATGATTCCAACACTCCATCCTTTTGGAGTTGGGCTATGCGTTTCTTGTTGACATGTCCAAGATGACAATGCCACAAGGATGCTTTATCCATACTAGTGGAAGAATCTATGTTTAAAACATCATTTCCTAAGTTATCAACAATCATAACAGTTTCATAAATTCCATTACATGGTATAGCTTCAAAATAAAAAACACCATTTAGATAAGCTAAAATAGAACCATTCTCATTAAAAGAAAATCTAAAACCTTGTCTAAACAAACCATGAAATGAAATGATGTTTCTAGCCATTTCTGGCGAATAGCAACAATTCTTCAAATCTAAACACAAATTATTCCTAAGCACTAAAGAATACACTCCAATCTTGGTTACAGGCGGCGATCTTCTGTTCCCCATGACTAGATTGATCCTTCCTTGCTCCACATCCCTACTTCTTCTTAGTCCCTGCACATTAGAACAAATGTGGTAACCACAACCGGTATCAAGAACCCAAGAAATAGCATGATTAGAATTGTTAGATTTAATTGTGTATATACCTGCGAAAGATGGCTTGATCTTTCCTTCCTTGATGGCTTGCAGGTACTCTGGGCAGCTTCTCTTCCAATGTCCTATCTTGTGGCAGTGGTGACATTCTGCCTCCTTAGGGTTAGGCCAGGGCTTAGCGGGATCAACTTTGGTCCCACTAGAAGAGGCACCATCTCGGGCTTTCACCTTACGATAGTTCTTAGACGAAGCCTTCCTCTTCTTTCCCTTTCCTTGACCAATAGCCAAGACAGGAGCAACAGGTGGATTGGGAGTTGGTGCAACAGACTTGTCTTTGAAGTTGCTCTCAGCGACCCTCAAGAGACCTTGGAGTTTTCTTAGGGTGACCTCCTCTTTGTTCATGTGGTAGGTCATCCTAAATTGATTGTACATCGGAGGCAAAGAGTGAAGCACCATGTCGATCGCCAAGTCTTCCCCAAAGTCAACATTTAACTTGCGAAGGCGGTCGACATACCTTTGCATCTTTTGCAGGTGAACGATAAGAGACTCTCCATGACCCATCTTAGTGGAAATCATGTTAGTGAAAATCTCATAACGCTCTTGTCTCACATTTTGGTGGTATCTCTCCAATAAGTCTTGATGCATCTCGTACGGGTACATGTCCTCGTAGGACTTTTGGAATTCGGAGTTCATGGTGGCTATCATGATGCAATGTACCTTCGTTGCATCACGCTCATGGGTTTCAAAAGCGGTAATTTCAGCCGGAGTAGCGATTTCCGGGTTGATCTTCTCGAGCTTCTCATCGAGGACATACTCCTTATCCTCATAGCGAGCAATGATGCGAATGTATCTTATCCATTCTCTAAAGTTCGTTCCATCGAAGGTGACCTTTTGACAAAGGCTCATCAACGTGAAAGAACTTGCAGCAGCGTTGTTAGCATTCGACATCTACAAATAGAAAGGACAAAGATAGATTAGAATATGAATACCTAATTATCACCCATAAGAAAAATTAGGGCTAGGATCCAACAACAACATTTACATATTAGAAAAGGGATGCCGTAATCTAACATGCAAATAAATTTAAGGTAAGTGAATGACGATTCACTAATTCTCCACCATAAAACCTAACTATTTGTCCTAAATGTTATGAGAATTCCTAGGTACGGATGAGATTCATTGAAACTATTCAATGGCATGTTTAAATCTCGATATGCCCCTCTAGTTTGTGACTGGGATACCAAGGATCATAAAGCGGGTGTGAATTCCCATGCAAATTCACATGGCGCCTTCATTGTAATGATCACCTATTCGATGTGCCGGTAAACCACACACGCTCCATCGAACTATGATAAACAATGAATCACCCTTTGCCACCTTTGCTTAGAACCAATTAGTGTGCCGGTAAACCACACGCGCTCCACTAACTTCTTAGCAAGGGTGCAAAGTGTAATTTCATGGGATTGCATCAATTCACTTTTCCTAAAGTAACTATGATTAGGAAAATTTTAAAATATGTGTAGTTACTTTGTATTACTTATTATACTTTTAATGAGAAGGTGAGGTTGCCCTATCCTACCCGTTCATCTAACGACCCTCCACCGATCAAGCAAGCGGTGGGTGTGAGTGTACACCCATTAAGCGCCATTTTATAGGCTGTAACCTTATACACACCTTATAGATCGGCTTCGTGAATGAGGTCTACTAACGGTAAGACTAGCATTTTAGTTATACATATATATATATATATATATATATATATATATATATATATATATATATATATATATTATTCTTGTAATATTATATAAGTATAGGGTTGTATTTTAAACATTTTAAAATCTAGGGTATGAAATTTAAATTGTCTAAATTAAAACTTTTAATCACAAAATATAAATTTCAAAACTTCAGGACAAGTTTTAAACATTTAAAACATGGAGGATCAAATAACAAATAATTTTAATTAACAATTAATTTCCTAATTATCTATATTTGATTTATTCAAGATTTCTTACAAGATAATTACCAAAATAATCAAAATAATTAATTAATTATCATATAAAGAAATTAAATATTTTATTAGTTGATAAATATCTTTAATTAAATCAAGATTATAGTCATATATATCAAAAAATCGGATTAGGGTTGATCTAATATGATTAAGGTAAGTTTCCATAAGATAATCATGAAGAAATCCCGAATCTGGCCAATCCTGACGCTTGGACTCGCCGAGTGCACCAAGGGACTCGCCGAGTCAGGCCAACTCGCCGAGTCCACTATGGAACTCGCCGAGTCCTTGACTCAGAAACACAAAATCGAATTTTGCAGTTAAGTTTCAAACAAATAAGCAACAATTTAATGAAAACCAAGCTAGGCTCTGATACCACTGATGGGTTTTAGCCATAAGAACTTTCCTATGTGCGCATGCAAAACCCTAATTCTTGGATCTAGGCTTTCTAATTAGACATGCTTTGAATCCAAGACTTCTAATGACTAATTAGGTATAAGAACAATACTAAATCAGATCTAGAATCATACCTTTGAATCTCTTGTTTGATCTTGTTGTCTTGGAGCTCTAGAGTCACAATTGTCACTCCTCTAATGGCTTACAAACACCAAATAGCAAGGAGGATGATTTGGGAGAGAGGAGAGGGGAGGAATTCGGCCAGGGGTTCTCTATTTTAAATCAAGTGCCGATTTCCCTTTGCCATAGGGTCTATTTATACTTGTAGACTCCTTAAGGGTTACAGCTAAACCCTAATTGGATAATCTTCTCTTAAAGTTATCCAAATCCATTCCTTAGATAACCCTTTGGACGATTTGAAGCTATCCATAGCTTCTAGAATCCGTCCACCATCTATCCAATATGGATTTACAGTCTAAAGTTTAACTATCAAATAATTGACAGTTTATACCCTCTTATTTAATTAATCTCTTTAAGTCACCAAATTAATTCTAATTAATTTATGACTTAGATTAATCAAATAACAATATTATTATTCTTTATAATATTCCCATAATATATTGATAGTATTTATTCTCTCTTAATAAATCATCCTATCAAGTTGCTATGGTGAAGGCAACCCAAAAGGACCATGCACAACCGGGTCAAATACTTGCCTAATATAGTTGCAGCCTTAGACACTATTCCAACATTTACAAGTTCCAAAACTTGAGGGCAAATTTTGTAACTTAACAAAACTCTTCAATTCATAACTTATGAGATTAATTGGTTCATTAAAATGAGTGACTCTTCATTTTATGTAACCTATGTGTTTCTTTAATGGACATTCAAAGATAAGACTTTTGGTAATCCATAACTTGAGGACAAATTATGGATTCCATTAAAATACATAATGATCAAGAATAAAAACTAGCAAGAAGTTACATATAATTCCTATGATCATCTAAACTCATAAGAACGTGAATATGAATATCAAAATTTCAAGAACACATAAAATCATGGAATTTTGATATTAGCCATTGTAAATGGATTAGAACAACCATTACACCATCTAAAACAGGTTTAATAACACCAAAATAGTTTAGGGTAATGTTTCTAGTCCAATTCCAGCGGAAAAAGTCGAAAAACTGCATTCTGAGGCTCCTACTCGTCGAGTGCACGAACCTACTCGACGAGTAGGATGAGTTTTCATATGAACTCGGCGAGTTTAGCATGCAGACATAAAAAAACGACTTTTTTCACTATTTTGCATCAAGTATCAAACAAGCAAGCCTAGGCTCTGATACCACTGATGGGTTTTGAGCAATTCTAACACTCCTAAGTGTACATGAAACCCTAGAAAACCTTGGATCTATGTTTGTCTAAGATACATGCAAAATACTTTTACCAAGGTTCATAAACCTATCTAGCATACATGGGGAACTTTATAATGTAAAAGATAGCTAGAAACACATATCTTGTTGTTGTTATGATTCTTTGAAACCTTGAGAGCCTATCACCCCAAGTGTGATGCCTCAAATGCTTCACACAACACCAAATGCTTTGGAATAACTTTGAGAGAATGTGTAACACTCAAAAAATCGGTCAAGCCCTCTTGTCACTATGTGTAGTCGATTTTGGTGAGTATGATGTTCTTTATATAGCGTGCCACATCTAGGGTTACACCATGTAAACCCTAATGTGGCATGACTCTTCATTTCTATGACTCATGGGTTTGTAAGCCTCCATGGAGTATCCAATGGGTTTAACCCAATTTGATTATCCATGGAGCCTTTTAGCCCACTATATAAGTTATGGATGATTTACATAATCAACCCATATATTTAATTAGTCACCATTTGATCACTTAATTAATTCTAGATTAATTCTTGATCAATACTAATTAAACAATACTATTAATATATTAGAACTTATAATATATTAATAAACCACAGGTGTTAATTCTCTCATTTAGGTGCTGTTTGTTTTTTCGAAGTGAAAATTCATGAAGTTTGCGGACCACTTTTGCAATCCTCTGTAGCAGAAGAGGTGGAACAAACGGCTGCAGCCTATAATAAAAAGCATGTTTGTTTTTTAACATCTGCAGACTGCTGCAGTAAACTGAAATTTAAATAAACTAATTTTATAAATTGAAAATAGTTATCAACATCGAAATTTAATAATTCTAGTTTTAACACATTGAAATAATAATAAAAAGAACATATAAAAAACAAAAATATAAAACTTTTTTTTTTAAAAAAAACTTAAAAAAATGTAAAAGAAGCTAATAGTTTTATTCTAGAAAAAAAACTAATTTTAAAAAAAAATTAAAAAAGAAAATAATAAAAAATTAAGAAAATATTGCAAACGATGTCTACAAAGTTCGTAAAAAATTACACACGTTAAAAAGATGCAACTGAAATTGAAAATATTATTAACAAAACGGTAAAAAAAAATTAAAAAAATCAAGTTAAAAAAAAATCATGGAAATTATAAAAATAAATTATATCACATCCGTAAATAAAAATTTAAGAAAATCAAAGTTTAAAAAAAAAGTTATACAAAAATTCTTAAAAAAACACTTAAAAAATGAAAGTTGAAGAGGTTAGAAGAGGCAAGTCAAGTGCTGCGCCACGCAGCACATGCGCAGAGGTTTTGTAGTCTGAAGCATTCCAAAAAACAAACTGCTGCGAGAGGTAAAGTGCTGCGTGTGTGCTGCGCTGCGCAACAATAAGTGGTTTGAAGAGGTTTTTATAGAAAAACAAACAGCACCTTAGTCTATCCAAATGCATGATACCATGCAACCCAAATGGACCATGCCAGGCCGGGTCAAGTACATACCAGAAATAGTTATGGACTTAGACACCTTATCCAACAGTAAGTATTGAATTGGTAAGGATGTGTTCGCTTTATCAGTTGATGTATCTTGTGATGTATCAAAAAAGGAACAAATGACCATAGTTTTGAGATATGTCAACAACCTTGGAATTGTAAAGAAAATATTCATTGGAGTCATCCACATGAAGGATACATCCTCTTTGACTCTTAAAGTGTCCATAAATGAAGTTTTTACCAGTAATAAGTTGAGTATGACTCAAGTAATCAAAATTTTTTTTCTTATTATGAAATTTAATTGAATATTATTTGCTTTAATTGTTGGATTTGGTGTCTAAGCCCATAAATATATCTGGGATGTACTTGACCCGATAGTAGCATGGTCCTTTTGGGTTGCCTTCACCAATGCAATTTGATAGGATGGACTTTTGAGAATAAGGTTATTTATCATTTATTAATATATTACAAGTATAATATATTAATATGAAATCATATTATTTAACTAGTATTGATCAAGAATTAATTTGGAATTAATTTTATGGTCAAAAGAGACTAATTAAATATATAGGGATTGATTATGTAAATCAATGATTCTTATAGTGTGGGCCAATGATCCATGATTATTTAGATGGGCTAAACCAATAAGTTAATCCATGGATAGTCCATGGAGGTTAAACCCATGGAGCATAAGAATGTGAAAAGTCATGGAGCATTAGGGTTTACAAAGTGTAACCCTAACATTTGTCACACTATAAATAAGAACCCTCATGAACCAAAATCGGTTACACCATATCTTGAGATAAGTAACTTATTCTCTTAAGCCTGCTCTTGCATATTGGTTTTTGTGAACCATTAGAGGCATCACACTTGAGGTTCTCAAGCTTTCAAAGGCCAATAACTCTACCCTACTCAAGAGGTAAGCATCCAAACTAAGTTTTATATTATATAGCTTCAATTGTATGCTAGCTAGGGTGAATGCTTTGGAAAAACAAAATGCATGTATAATTAGAGAAAACATAGATCCAAAGCATTTAGGATTGCATGTGCACCAGAGGAGTGTTATAGTGCTGAAAACCCACTAGTGGTATCAGAGCCTAGGATTGTTTTCTATTATATTTGATGCTTACTAGTTTTTCAAAGCTGAAAAGTCAAAGATTTGGCCTCTGACTGGTGAACTCACCGAATCCACTCAGTAATAGAAGCAACTCGGTGAGTCAGTTCATGCACTCGATGATTTGAAGGCTTTGTTTGCAGAATTTCGAGTTTCTTGGCTTGGTTTGGATTGGGAACACTATCACAAACTGTTTTCGATCATTGGAAATGTTTTTTTTATGATTTGGTAGTGCTTGTACTCAACTAACCACAAGATAATTGTCAAAGTTTTAAAATAATTGTTGCTTTATATGATAAACAAAGTTGCTTTCAAATTGTTGACTTAAAATTATCTTGATTATGAGTTTAGTTAGATCATAGATTATGTGATAATTTTAGTTGTTAGAAAAATGATCTAGATTAATTTTAATGACCTCCATAACTTATCCTCAAGTTATGGAAAATGAAAGGTCTCATACATTAAAATCTAATTAAACTCATAAGTTGTGAACGTGAAGAGTTTTGACAAGTTTCAAAACTTGCCCTCAAGTTTTGGAATTTGTAAAGTCTCATCAATAAAACTTTAATTCCAAACCCTAGAGTTTTAAAAGTTAAAATTCAACCCTTATACTTTATAATATTATAAGTTAAATAATATATATATATATATATATATATATATATATATATGTGTGTGTGTGTGTGTGTGTGTATAAGAGTAGTTAGTCTTACCGTTAGTAGGCCTCATTCACGAAGTCGGTCTATAAGAGGGTATAAGGTTACTGCCTATAAAATGATGGTTTAATGGGTGTCCACTCTCACCAACCGCTTCCTTTACTGGTGGAAGGTCGTTAGTCGAAGGGGTAGGATAGCACACTAATTCTCCCTCATTAAAAGTATAATGATAAATATAAAGTAACTAAACTTTTATTAAATTCCCAATCTTAGTTACTTTTGGAAAAATGTGAAAATAGCGCTAATACATGAAATTACACTTTACACCTTGTTAAGTCGTTAGTGGAGCGTGTGTAGTTAACCGACACACTAATCTGGGACTGAAAATGTGTGGAAAAGGGTAGATTGGTTTTAATCACTGATCAATGGAGCGCGTGTGGTTAACCGGCACATTGATTAGGTGATTTGTAACATTGGGTGTACTAAGTTAATTTGCATGGTTATTCACACCTTGTTTATGATCCTCGGCATCCCAGTCACAAACTTGAAGGGCACAATCGAGATTTAAACATGCCATTGAAAAGTTCAATGAATCTCAAAGATCTAGGAATTTCAAATCCAATTAAAACTTAATAATCTATTTCGTTTTTCATGATGGGAAATGGTAAATCGTCATTTACCTACCTTCAAATATTTTATAGTTGGATTACGGCATCCGTCTTCGCATTTATTGAATATTGTGTTGGGTCCTAGCCTTAATATTTCATTTGAGTGTAATATTAAGTATTCTCATCTAATCTAAACTTTGTTCTTCTTCCTTTTCAGATGACTACCCAAACAATGCTTCAACACCAATTCCATCAGGCTCTTTCTCCCATATGAACCTATGTGGGAGGGTCATTTTCGATGGATTGAACTTCAATGACTGGATTCGTAACATCAGAATGGCTATTCGCTATGAGGACAAAGAATATGTCTTGGATAAAGAGCTTAAGGAGATTGATGTAACCACTGCCACTCCTGAACAAATCGTTGAACACACTACTCATGAGAGGGATGCGACAAAGGTGTCGTGTCTTATGGTCGCTACCATGACTGCTGAGCTACAGATTTCCTATGAGGACTACTATCCCTATGAAATGTATCATGATTTGATGGAAAGATACCATCAAAGTGCTAGGCAGGAGAGGTATGAGATCATTTCCTCCATGATCACAACCAAAATGAAGGATGGTAAACCTATCATGAACCACTTGCAAAAGATGTAGCGATATGTGGATAGCTTGCTTAAATTGAATGTCAATTTTGATTAAGAGTTGGCCATAGATATAATTCTACACTCTTTACCTTCTTGTTATGATCAGTTTCATATGACTTATCATATGAAAAACGAGGAGGTCACTCTTAGCATGCTTCAAGTCCTTTTAAGGACTGCAGAAAGCAACCTTAAAGGCAAGACGGTTGTGTCTACTCCTACTACTACTTCTACCCCTGTTCTGGTAATAGGACATGGAAAGGGAAAGAAGAGGAAGGATCCCTCCAAGAGCCACAAGGGAAATTCTCTTGATGGATCCTCTTCTAGTGGGACCAAAGCTAGTTATGCTAATTCCTCTTCGAATCCGAAGGATGCTGATTGCTTCCATTGTCATGAAAAAGGGCATTTGAAACAAAGCTTCCCCAAGTACTTGCAGGACATAAAGGATGGGAAGATCAAACCCTCTTTTGCAGGTATTTACACTATTCAATCTAATACCTCATCACATGCTAATTCTTGGGTCCTTGATACAGGTTGTGGATTTGACATTTGTTCTGATTTGCAGGGACTAAAAAGAAACAGGGATGTGGAGCACGGGAAGATAAACTTAATCATGGAAAATATGAAATGTCGCCTGTGACCAAGATTGGAGTTTACTCTTTATTGCTTTGTAATGGTTTAAATCTAGATTTGAATAATTGATGTTACTCAACCGATATGGCGAGAAATATTATTTCCTTTCATATTTTGTACAAACAAGGTTTTACCTTTTCTTTTAATAATGAAGTTGGTACTATTAATGCTTATTATAATGGTGTATTTTATTTTGAAGGATTACCTTGCAATGGTGTATATGAAACTGTGAATATTGTAGATAACCTAGGAAATAATGTGTTGAACATTGATTTGTCCAATGTGTTGAACAAGGTATGCTTGT
Organism: Lactuca sativa; assembly: GCF_002870075.4. Taxonomy (NCBI): domain Eukaryota; kingdom Viridiplantae; phylum Streptophyta; class Magnoliopsida; order Asterales; family Asteraceae; genus Lactuca; species Lactuca sativa. Next base: position 145,853,494 of record NC_056628.2, read on the forward strand.
GGCATTGTCGTCTTGGACATGTCAACAAGAAGCGCATAGCCCAACTCCAAAAGGATGGAGTCTTGGATTCATTCGACTTAAAGTCGGATGACACTTGCGAATCTTGTTTACTTGGAAAGATGACCAAGTCACCCTTCACTGGTACTTGTGAAAAGGGTGAAGGTCTCTTAGATCTCATACACACTGATGTGTGTGGACCATTCAAAACTGCCACAATGTATGATAACCACTTCTATGTGACTTTTACTGATGATTACAGTAGGTATCGGTATATCTACTTAAACAAGCATAAGTCAGAAAATTTTGAAAAGTTCAAAGAGTTTATGAAAGAAGTGGAGAATAAATTGGGCAGGAAAATAAAGATGATGCAATCCGATCATGGAGGAGAGTATCTTAGTATCTATTTCTTTGACTATCTTAAGGAATATGCAATTGTTTCACAACTGACACCACCTAAAACACCACAACTTAATGGTGTGGCTAAGAGGTGCAATAGAACTTTGCTATACATGGTTTGTTCCATGATGAGTCGACCATCGTTACCTATCTCATTATGAGGGAATGACTTAGAGACTGCCCCCCATATCCTTATTCTAGTCCTTACCAAAAGGTTTCCAAAACACCTCACAAGATGTGGACAAGGAAGGTTCCCTCGTTAGATCACATCAAGGTTTGGGGTTGCGAGGCTTTCGTGAGACGTGAGACTCGCGACAAGCTTGAACCTCGGAGTGAACGATGTATTTTTATCGGCTACCCGTAGAAGTCCTTTGGATATCTCTTTTATAGACCGAGTGACAATGTTGTCTTCGTTGTGAGGAGAGGAGTCTTTCGCGAGAGAGAACTCATATGCCAAGAGGACAGTGGGAGGCAAATTGACCTTGTAGAGCTTCAAGAGTTAAGCGATGAAGGAACCTCAAACACTAGCAATCAACTCGAGGAGGAAACTCCGGTTGAGCCAATTAACGAGTCCGTACCTCTTAGGTGTTCCAGTAGAGTTAGTGTTCCACCTGCGTTATATGGTTTTGATATAACAACTGAAGGTGATACATTTATCAGTGATAGCACACTGGTAAATCTGGATGAACCTAACAACTACAAGGAAGCCATAGCAGGCCCTGAGTCTACTAAATGGAAAGAGGCTATGGATAGAGAGATTCAGTACATGTATGACAATCAAGTTTGGAACTTGGTTGACAATGTACCGGGCCATAATACAGTCGGGTACAAATGGATCTTCAAGAAGAAGACTGAAATGGATGGGAATGTACATACATATAAGGCGCGACTGGTTGCGAAGGGCTATACTCAAACTCCAAGAGTTGACTATGATGAGACCTTCTCACCAGTAGCGAAGATTAAATCTATAAGGGTTATGCTAGCCATAGCTGCATTTCATGTTTATGAAATATGGAAAATGGATGTCAAAACCACTTTCCTTAATGGAAAGTTGGTTGAAGATGTTTACACGAGTTAGTCAGAGGGTTTTGTCAATGCAAAGTACCCTAATAGAGTGTGGAAGCTTGAGAAATTCATTTATAGATTAAAAAAGCATCTCGTAGATGGAAACTTTGTTTTTGATGAGAAAGTCAAAGAGTTTGGATTTTCGACAAGCGAGGATGAGTCTTTTGTATATGTCAAAGCTAGTAGGAGTATAGTTCGCTTTCTGATATTGTATGTAGATGACATACTACTCATAGAAAATGACATCCCAACCTTACAGGAGTTCAATCCTGGCTTGGGAAGTGTTCCGCTATGAAGGACCTGTTAGATTAGGTGTCTAAGCCCATAACTATTATTGGTATGTATTCGACCCGAGAGTAGCATGGTCTATTTGGGTTGCATATCATCAGGATAATTTGTTAGGATGGACTTTTGAGAGAAAGTTATTTATGGTTTATTAATATATTATAAGTAATAATATATTAATATGAAATCATATGTTTTAATTAGTATTGATCAAGAATTAATTTGGAATTAATTTAGTGGTCGAAAGAGACTAGTTAAATCTAAGGGGACTAATTATGATAATTAGTTATATTTATATGTGTTGGGCTTAGGATCCATGCTGGACCAAGTTTATGTATGGATACATAAAGAGTTGGGCCACATGAACCATGGATCATAAAACCCATGGGTATGGATTTGGGTTATATCCATGACCCTAGAAATCCCACATATAAATAGATACTTCATTGCCCAAAATCGCCACTTGTATCTTTTTAGAGTTCATGGTGTCTTTTGTGTGCATGGAATTCTCTCTCAAGTTCATCCTTTGTCCATGGTGTGTTGTGATTTCATCTGATGCTTCCACACTATTAGGGCTAAGCTCTTTAAGGACAAATACACCAAGAATTCAAGCTCCATCAAAAGGTATGTCATGCTAACTAGTATATTATATTTTTATGTTAAATGCATGCTAGTTGTAAGATTAATACCTTGGAAACCATTTGCATGTATAATTAGTGAAAACATAGATCCAAGGTATTTAGGGTTGTATGTGCACCATAGGATGTTGTAGTATTCGAAAACCCATCAGTGGTATCAGAGCCATGGGTTGTTTTCAATTATACTTGATGCAAGTTGCTAGAAAAAACTGAACAAAAATCGAATTTTTTGCTGTCGGACAGCAGACTCAATGAGTCCAGTGATGGACTCGACGAGTCCATGAACAAATTCATCCAACTCGTCGAGTTGGTTCATGCACTCGACGAGTCGGACCCCCCGACAGCTTATCTTCGAGTTTTTTGGCCTGTTCTGGATTAGAATCATTACCGCAAAGTGTTTTTGTTCATAAAATTTGTTTTTTGATACTATGGTAATGTTTATTATCATCCAAATAAAGGATAATAATCAAAGTTTCAAGTTTTATACATGTTTATATGATGCTTGAAAAATGTTGATTATGAATGTTCATGTTTATAAGTTTGTTTAGATTAATAGGAAAAATTATGAGATTGTTGTTTTCAATCCAAATTAATCTAGAAGTTGTTCATAATATGTGTTTTTGTAACTTGTCATCAAGTTACATGAAAATTCACATTTATGAATTTTACAACTCATAAAATTTCCATAAGTTATGAAAAAATGAAGAGTCATATTTTTTAATGTTTTTAAAGACTTCCATAACTTGTCTACAAGTTATGGAAATTGAAGGGTTTTTTCCATTAAACCACTTTAAAATTCATAAGTTATGGAAAACATAAGTTTTTTAATTGTTCAAAACTTGTCCTCAAGTTTTGGAATTTGTGAAGTCAAACCCCATATACACTTTAATTCCAAACCCAAGAATTTTAAAAGTTAAAGTTCAAACTTTATGGACTTCATTAAATTAATTAAAGTGTCTAATTAAAAGAGTTAATAATTCCATAAAGACATGGTTTAAGTTTAATTAAATTAAGAGTATAGTTTAATTAATAGATTAAACCACCAAGTATTTTAAATCTTTAAAATACACCCTAATACTATTATAATATTAATAGTTAATACTTATATATATATATATATATATATATATATATATATATATATATATATATATATATATATATATATATATATATATATATATATATATAAGAAAAAAGCAAGTCTTACCGTTAGTAGGCCTCATTCACGAAGCCGGTCTATAAGGGGGGTATAAGGTTACTACCTATAAAATGACAGTTTAATGGGTGTCCACTCTCACCCACTACTTCCTTGACTGGTGGAGGGTCGTTAGCCGAACGGTTTTGACAGGACTGTAAGTCTCCCTTCATTAAAAGTATTAATGATAAATACTAAGTAACAAAACTTTTTATAAATACCCAATATTAGTTACTTAGTAAAATGTGAATTTGGTGCTAACCCATGAAATTCACACTTTGTACCTTACCAAGTCATTGGTGGAGCGTGTGTGGGTAACCGACACACTAACTTGGAATAGTAAGGATAACAAAGGGCGACTTAATGTTTATCATAGATCAGTGGAGCGTGTGATCCTCGGCATCCCAGTTACAAAATTTGAGAGGGCACAATTGAGATTGAAACATGCTATTGAAAAGTTCAATGAATCTCAAAAGATCTAGGAGTTTCAAATCCAATTAAAACCTAATAAATTATTTTGTTTTTCATGGTGGAAATTGGTGAATCATCATTCACCTACCTTCAAATATCTTATAGCTTGGATTACGACATCCCTCTTCCAAGTTATAAAATATTGTGTTGGGTCCTAGCCTTAATATTCCATATTGGGTGTTATATTAAGGACTTAAAAATCAACTAACTTGAATATCTCCCATTTTAGATGTCTAGTTTAGACATCTATGATCTACCCAAATCTCTTGGAATTTCACTTCCTCCATCCCCTCCAATTATTCTCGCTAACCCACAAGTTGAAGGTCACTCAAGCCCTATTGGCAAGCAAGATCTATGTGTGATCACATCTTGGAGATGAAGTCACATATTGACAAGCCGAGAGAGTTAGGTGTCAAAGTCTTGAGAAAGTTGGATGTTCAATCACTTTCTAAGTCACATAGTGAGTTCTTTTGGGACTACTATGTGACAGACCATGACTTGACTCTTAATGATCTTACCTATTTGCTTGGTGCTGCTAAATCAGAAATGATTTGAGGACTAGTAAAGCGAATTTGATTAGAAGATCAACTTCTCAAACCTTCTATTGCCAAAGGATAGGGCATTGGTTGCGAAGCTGCCTAATTTACCTGAACAATCATAAGGTTGGTAAAGTCAAATAGTTTGACTCTACTTCGGGTAAAGTGCACTATCTAACTCTATTAAGTTCCTATTTGATATTCTTATACATGGTGTGACCAGATCACATTTTGATGTTTTGTAGAATCGAAGAGAGGAAGCTTAAAGGAAGTATTTGCTGATTCTGATCGCGAAGATGGATTTTGATTGCATGGTTCGGTGATCAGAATTGTGAGTTGTTGCTTAAGAGTTATGATATGTTGCTTAGGAATAGATAACAACAATTTTTTCACATGCATTTGCATTGTAAGGATAAGTTTTTCCGCAAGTTTTAAATAAAAGATAAGGTTTTTTTTATTTATTTTAAATATCCTTACAGTGGCATTTGTGAAAAATGGTTGTTTATATGATTCCATTGATAGCAATATTGGAAAATGGATTTGATTCTATTGGATGTGGTAGTGTCATAATTTACCAAATAAGGAAAGATTCTCATCACCCAAGTTTCTATTTGAGCGAAACTTGGAATCATACAAGTTGTATGATGAATGAGAATTTTCATCATTGGAAAATTAAGTCAAGTGAAAGGACTAAGGAATTGAGTACACATTCATGTGCACTGGTCAAGTCCACCACAAAGATCGATAAGACTATTTGTCATTATTTACTAAAGTTTAGTAAATATGGTTGTACTTACAAGTTTAAGTATAATTCTGAAACATTGGAAAATATTCGATGTATGGCAGAACAAATGAGAAGAATCAAATTAGGCAGAAAGATAAAAGTTTCTCAAATCTGAAAAGATGGGAGAGTACTTTAGTATCATGTTTTATGATCATCTTAATGATTAAGATACCATATCATACATGATCCTCTAAGGACATCTTAGTGCTTTCTTATGGCTAAGAATAGGAGTCATGAATTGTTGGAATGGTTAAATCAAGAAGGTGAGTCATACTTCGTTCCAAAAGCAAAGTCTTATAGTCATACTCCAAGATTGTAACTTGAGTGACACATCTTGAAAAAGGTTTATTAAGAAAAGTCAAATGTAAGAGTAAAATGTTTTCTACTCTTGTACATTTGAAATTGGTAAGTTGTGATGTTTTGGATAAAACAGAGACCAACTTAGGCCAATTGTGTGAAGTGTTAGTCTTGATAAGAATCCACACTATCCCTTGAATATTTGTTTTGTCAAGGAATGTTTCTTGACAAGAGAGTCTTATATGTCAAGAGGATAGTGGGAGTATTAAAGGTCTTGAAAGTTTCAATAACTAATCAAGGATAAAACCTATAGTTCTTCACTAGCATACGACTTGAGGTTTATAACCTATCATGTTGACATTTCTATGCCCATAACTACTTGGAAGCAATGGCGGGCCCTTGGGCTGCCAGGTGGCAAGAAGTTAAGATCGCACAAGTTCAATCAATATGAATTTGGAAGTGTCACTAACCTTGTCTTGTGATTATGGTTTTGACAAAATTCATATGGATAGGAACTCATATACCATAAAATCTAAGTGTCATAAGCTTTCTCTCTGATTCATGAAAATGATGGTCAGGAAACGCTTTCACTAAGTAGAGTTTTAGTAGATAGCAATTGTGACATTTGCATTCTCAAAGTCGTTAGTGGAGCGTGTGTGGGTAACCAGAACACTAACATAGACTTGTGAGAAATGGCAAAGGTCTAAACAATTGAGACTATGATTACGGTATCCCTTTTCATTGTTCTATAAAATTGTTTAGACACACATGTGAGCTATCTAAGGAAATGTGTATGATTTTGATAAAGTTTTATCAAAGCATCTTGTATCAGAAATCTGAAATGTGGTAAGAAAGTCAATAAAGTATTGATTTCTAGAAGTCCAACTGTTTTTTAAGTACATGTCAAAGTTAGTGGGAGCATAAGTGTTATGCTAATAATCATCATGTTAGTGGGAGCATGAGTATTATGTTAAGTGTTAATTATAAGGAATAAAAGGGTTTCAATTGGGAAAAGTTGTATTGCTATAATTAAGGGAGAGGAAATTATACTTCATTTAAATTCTAAAAGCTTAGATTGAGATTTTGATCATCTTTTGTCAGGGATATATATATATATATATATATATATATATATATATATATATATATATATATATATATATGAATTTTATGTTGGAATGGTTCAACATAAGGAAATTCTATATATATTGTGTTTTCAAAATTCGATTATGATTACGGCATCCCTCTTCATAGTCAAATTTTGAGAACATGGAAAATAAAAAATATTGTAGCAAAAGATTGGTCTAGTATCATGTCTTTATGTGAGACATCATGAATCGTGTCCCATATGCTTCAGATATAGGATCGATTGCATGTGCTATAATATTTATCCTTTCTAAATTTTCTGAATGCCTAAGGCATTAAGATCTAGAATTGGATATGACTAAAATGATTAAACAATTGTCGAGGACAATATAAGGTTTACCAAAGATTGGTTGCTCAGGGACAGTTGGAAGTATAATGTTAATTTTGGGAAAGGACCATAATTGACATATTTTGAAAAGAGACAACTCTTGTTCAGAAGTGACAGTCAAAATGAGAATATGGAAATATTCCCAATGGTAGAAGTTGTTCATTCAATCTGTGTAAGATTAGGAAACTTAATGCAAGAAGGTTGTTCAAAGCAGTGTACTTTGAATTTGAGACTTTGGTTCCGTGGAATGCTCTCCATTGGGATACTCTGTAATGATTGTTGACAAGTCTTTGTGACTTTGTGCATAGTCATTACGAGAGGATCAATGCATATAAGTTTATAATCTAACAGATTTTGTTAAATGGTAGGGATTTGGAATTCTTACATTTACGATAAAGATTTGGGATTGTGAAATGAGCATCATTGGAATCATGTTCAATTGATCTATTTCACAAAGTAAAGATCATAGATAAACATAGTGTGCGTACTTGATGTATGGCATGACTAGTGTTTACAAAACATAGTTTACATGCTTGGAGCATAGGACAACTATTGTTTTAATTCAAGTATAAAGTTGATTATTTGAAACATTATACAATGAATAATGAGTAATCAATATGGTGTTTAAATAAAAGGTGTTTTATTTACTCTCAAAGGTGCTTGGGACCATAGAGGATTAGTATTATTCTTGTGTTTCACTTTGCATGTTTTGACTTCCAGAATAACTAGGTTATTCTTTCCGAATGACTATGTTATTCAAACCATCCACACTCGATAATACGTTGGAAGTAGGTATTAAGGCAAGACTGTCATGAATCGGGTTTGTAGATGTCCAAGGTAGTGGACATAGTAAGAGTTACTACAACATTCATGATTACTCCTGGAATAGGGATTCGAGTATTGGATTCAACCCACGCTCATTTGAATCACTTCATGGATTATATCACGAGTGATCATGAGATGATAATATCTTATATTCTTCAAACCTAGAGATATGAGTTGTTACTATGAGTTGGTTGTACATTGATTGCACGAAAACGCATTCGGTAACTCGATGTTATAAAACGTGCCTTTGTGTATGATTCAACAAGTAGTAGAACAAGCCATATGAGTCGAATTTTATCCATTCCTTTTACCTTCGGTATAAAAGCGATATTTGTGGGCCCTCGATGATTTGGTGATGACAAACGTAAGTGCTCGTCCTGGCCTGGACTGATTTGAATTGTTCAATTAGTCAGTCGTCATAAATCGGAAATCGAGAAACAACAAATGGACAGAGAGAATGAAAATAATCCATGTCTCAGTGCATATGATATCTAGAATGGAGGAATATATGATCCCTTATCTAATGCACATGTCATTTGATTGGTTCAGAGTTTGACAACGACTTTAAGAGTTACGATTGCTAGTCAGGATCTTGGAGACATACTTGAATAATAGTTTTAGACTTATCCAAGGGGGAGACTGTTGGATTAGGTGTCTAAGCCCATAACTATTATTGGTACGTATTCGACCCGAGAGTAGCATGGTCTATTTGGGTTGCATATCATCAGGATAATTTGTTAGGATGGACTTTTGAGAGAAGGTTATTTATGGTTTATTAATATATTATAAGTAATAATATATTAATATGAAATCATATGTTTTAATTAGTATTGATCAAGAATTAATTTGGAATTAATTTAGTGGTCGAAAGAGACTAATTAAATCTAAGGGACTAATTATGATAATTAGTTATATTTATATGTGTTGGGCTTAGGATCCATGTTGGACCAAGTTTATGTATGGATACATAAAGAGTTGGGCCACATGAACCATGGATCATAAAACCCATGGGTATGGATTTGGGTTATATCCATGACCTTAGAAATCCCACATATAAATAGATACTTCATTGCCCAAAATCGCCACTTGTATCTTTTTAGAGTTCATGGTGCCTTTTGTGTGCATGGAATTCTCTCGCAAGTTCATCCTTTGTCCATGGTGTGTTGTGATTCCATTTGAGGCTTCCATACTATTGGGGCTAAGCTCTTTAAGGCCAAATACACCAAGAATTCAAGCTCCATCAAAAGGTATGTCATGCTAACTAGTATATTATATTTTTATGTTAAATGCATGCTAGTTGTAAGATTAATACCTTGGAAACCATTTGCATGTATAATTAGTGAAAACATAGATCCAATGTATTTAGGGTTGTATGTGCACCATAGGATGTTGTAGTATTCGTAAACCCAACAGGACCTCGGAGAAGCTGCCTATATCCTAGGGATAAGGATATTGAGATACAAAAGTAAAAGACTAATATGACTTAGTCAAACCACCTACTTGGACAAGGTGTTGAAACGTTTCAGCATGGAGAACTCCAACAAAGGTGACTTACCTATCCAAGGCAATACCAAACTGAGTAAGACTTAGAGTCCGAGTACAAAGGTTGAGATAGCAAAAATGAGTCATATACCATATGCTTCCGCAGTTGGTTCGATCATGTATGTTATGACTTGTACTCGCCCTGATGTGACCTTTGCTTTCAGCATGGTCAGCAGATATTAAGGAAACCCTGAAAAGGATCATTGGACTGTCGTTAAGAACATTCTTAAATACCTGTGGAGGACTAAGGACTGGGTTCTTACCCTCGGTAGGAGTGATTACTTAAGAGTAACAGGGTATAGCGACACAAGCTTCAGACCGACAAAGATAATTTCCGCTCTCAGTCGGGCTGCATATTTACCCTGAGTGGAGGAGCAGTGACATGGAAAAGTTCCAAGCAAGAGACTGTAGTTGATTCAACATGTGAATCAGAGTACGTATCAACAAGTCAAGCAAAGAAGGAGGCGATATGGTTGAAAAACTTCATCGGAGACCGTGGAGTAATTCCATCCATAAAGGAGCATGTGGAGATTTTCTGCGATAATGAAGGGGCGGTTGCCTTAACCAAGGAACCAAGAGATCATGGAAGATATAGACATATCGACAGGGAATACCACTTTATAAGAAATCAAGTAGAAGAAAGACACCTCGTGGTGAAGAGGATATCGTCAGAGGACAACCCAACAGATCCCCTCACAAAGGGACTGACTAGGGTTAAGCACTTGCAACATGCAAGGGGCATTGGGCTAATGGATGGTATTAGTTTTAATGATTAGATAAACCGAAACTTGTAATAGCTAAATTGTAATTGACATTTGATGATTGAATAAATGGAGTTTTATTTATAAGTAAAGTTACTGTCTTGTGTCAATTATTTACTATTGTTTCACTTTTCATGTTTTGACTTCCAGAATGACAAGATTTATACAAACTATCTACAGTCGATCATACGTTGGAAGTAACTATGAAATAAGACTGTCATGAGTTGGCTTGTAGATTGTCTAAGGCGTTAGGCATAGCAACAATTTGCTACACCATTCATGAGTACTTCTAAAATAAGATTTGAGTATTGGAACAACCCGCGCTCACTTGAATCACTTCATGGAATTTATCACGAGTGATCATGAGACGATAATATCATATACGTCTTCAAACCTAGATATATGAGTTGTTGACTATGAATTAGTTATGCATTGATGATATGAAAACGCATCAGTAACTTGATGTTGTAAAACATATCGTTGTGCATGATTTAATGAGTAGTTAGTACAATCATATAATGTCGAAGTTTATCTGTCACTTTTATCCTAAGAGGATTAAAAGCGATATCGTGGGCCCCTTGATGATTCTATTTTGACTTATGTGCCGGTCCTGGTCAGAACTAAATTGATGTGCTCTGTTATGTTAAATGTCAGACGAATCAGAAATCGGGAAACAAACTGTTGGACAATAAGTATGACATTGTTCCATGTATTTGTCCAGCTTATTTTTACAATTTATGGTGATTTTTACAAAACTATCTATCGCTGAAGCTTCGAATTTGGACCAGTCTGTGAATATGGACATTTTCACACAAGTTAGAGGTTACTAAAAATCATAATAAAAATTATGAACAAACTAGACACAATTTTTAGACTCTCAGAATTTACGGATTTAGTTTTCGACTCTGTATGATTTTTCTATAATTTTTTCAAATCAGTGCACAAAAGTTAAAAACTAGTTAACTGCTTATAACTTTCATAACACTTTGTAACATGTCGAGCAAAGTGTTAATCTTTGATGACTTCATATTTTACATGTGTTTTCTGTTGTGTTATAATTACATAACAGAAAGTATTTACTGATTTGTAAGAGTCCTTTATCATTGCAAATAATACAAGATGAGGCATGATAAACATAGTTATGTTTTTGCTATACATTCGACTTACACAGAAAAGGTTTCATCTGCATTACAAACAATTAGGATAAACTACGATAAAATTAGTTAATGTTTCATATACATTACAAACAATTATGATAAATTATAATAGGTATAGTTGATGAAACAATGAAACGAGTATGAAATTAATCAGAGTTTAATGAACAAAGTAAGATTGCGAGATTTGAACACAGATGTAAATATGATCTTGTTTCAGCTCTATTACGCTCTCATGTTTTACAGAGTACAAAATAACAATGCTGTAAAGACCTCTCTAAATGACTCTAGTAAACACTTCTATTTATAGGAGAAGAAAGCGTATAAAAAATATACTAAGGACTATGCATTAAGCTTTGAATACAATGACCTAGTAAAATAGATTACATAAGATACGAAGACTCAGTACATTCGTAGACATGAAATCCTTCGACTAATTACAACTCTATTTACCCTTACAATCTCCCCTTTGTAATCAAAGTCGAAGTCTTCAATTTGTAAGCAGTTGAATTGAGTACATCATCACTCTTCGTATCTCCGTGTACCATGCAATGACCTTCTTAATCTCTTTCGTGTCTCCTTCACTATTCTTCCTGCATTGGTTCATATGAACAATTAACTTCGTATACTGAGAAGTTGCATATCGCTCCACTTCGTATGTTTGGAACAAAAACCTCTTTGCTCTACCAGCTTTGTCTTTTCCAACGAAGACAATCCCCAATGGCTTTAAGCAGATTTCACCATCTTAATATTTCTTTAGATCTACTTCTTTCTTCGTAGGAGCCATAGGTGCAGTAATTTCAATACCCTTCGCAGTATCCAATTCCACATCAGTTTGAGCAAGACACTCAAAATAATTTTCAATAAAGATCTTGATGTGTTTGACTCCAAGTTGGAAAACATCCGACTCTGTTTCTTGTAGAAAGGAGAATGACTTGTCTTTCAGGATTAAAGCAACTTGTATAAGATCATACAAGTTCATTACCGGAAAATCAGCTATGGTAAACTCATAAACTTTTCCATTTGATTTGGTCACTGTGTATTTGAGATTTTGAATAACTTTTTCGAAGACCACGTCTCTTTTGATGCTTATAACTTTCTTGATTTTCAATAGAGACCAGACTTCTTCAGGTGCTTTCGCCAACACTGAATGAAAAAGAATCTTCATCTTCTTCCCTTCTTCTTTATCTTTACACATAATTTCTGCTTTAAACTGAGGCATGATGAACATCATTTCATTTATAGGAAAGTCAAGCTGACTTGCATCAGTGTTTGAAACCACATAACTCTGTTTTGGCACCTTTTCAAATGAATACATGTGATCAAACATGACCTTTTCCTCAATTGTTTCATAGTTGTATTGCTTCAAAGGATCTCCTTTTTCCAAACCCATAGGGTCTTGTACACGAAGAGTCATAATACTTTGCACAATCCTCATCCTTTCCAACTCCGCATTCACTTCAACCTTCTTTTCTTCCTTAGTCTTTTCTATGATTTTGGCTTTACCTTTATCTTTAGACTCAGATTCTCCCACCACAATCTTTGGTTTTGAAGCACTTCCAGTAGCTTCTCCAATCACAACACCTTTCATAACAGGTCTGGTCATCGGAACCGTTGTGACCACAATTGAAGTAACTAAACCAGCTGATACAATAACAGGCTTTGTGGATGGGATCTTCGAAGGAAACACTTTTCCCACCACCTTTGAATCTTCTTTACTCGCCTTTTTTTCTTCACCGGTCTTTTTAGATTCATCTATCTTTTCTCCCCCTTGCACCCCTATGAAAGCAGGTGGGGCATTTGATACTATTGGAAGAAGACTTGAAATGCGAGTAAGAGGAGATAATTGTTTGTGAAGAATAACTTCGAACTGGATGAATTTTTGGGATAAAAATTCTTGAGTGATAAACGAAGTGGACACTGGTTTCACTGACAACTCCTTCAACTCTTTTAACAAAACAACCAGCTCACCAAAATTCTTGTTCTCCAATTCGGAAAGATGATTAAGTTGAGGACTCAGGCATTCGTATAGTTTGAAAATTTTGGTGCCAGCGTTACAAATAATGTCAATCTTCTGATTGATTGAAGCATAATCTTGTTGAACACTTTGAACTTCTCTCTGCATGTCTTCACGAAGTTCACGAATTTGCATGTTGACATCTTCGCATACCTTCTTGACTTCTTGAACAAAAAGAACATGACATTCTTTTGTTATGCTTTTCAGGTCCTTGACCTCACCCATAAAATCAGATCGTTGAGATTTAATATGAATTTCGTTAGTATGATCAGTCTAGTCAACCTTCTCCAAAATAACAGACCTCGAAGCTTTCACCATTCCGGAGACTTTGCTGATTATCCGTGATTCCATCATCTTTAGCATAGTATCAACTTCCAGACTGGATACTAATGAACCTCCCCCAAAATCAGCTTGAGATTGAACGATAGCATTCAACTTCGTATTCAAAATTTTATACTACTTCATGGTCATCAACATATGATCTGGAAAATTTTCTTCTTCATCATCAAACTTTAGATCTTCAAAGGTTCCTCCAAAACCTTCGTTATCAGTTTCATTTTCCAACATCATTGTATCATCGACAGGTGAAGTAGATTTGGGTGGATCAGTAGACTGTGAAGAAAAGATGGAAGTGAAAGGGGTAATGATTATGTTTTGGAATGTGGGTGAATCAATTGTAGAGGTTATTGGAGGTAAAGATACAATAATATCATAAGTGACATTAGGATTACCTTGAGCATCAGTCTTTGCACCTTCTTCACCCATGTTAACATTTGTATCTGTATTAGATACGTCTACAGTGATGTCAGAAGTTCGTGTCTCCTCAATAAATGACTTGAAATGCGAAACTTCGGGTGGAATAACACTTATGTCTTCAGGAATTGAACTTTCTTTGACAAGATCTGCTTGTGGAGTTTCAGAAAGTCTTTCTTCGTCTTCTGTTGAAGTAGTGGCAATGATAAGTTTTCTGGACTTCTTCGTCTTCGTTTTTGTCAACTGTTTTGCCACATCTTCAGCCCTTCGTTTCTTTGTCGATGGAAAAACAGGTGCTGGAACTTCCCTGAATAATACACCTTGATGTGTATGTTGTGGTTTACGAACAACTTGGGGTGAAGATTTTCGAGACTTCATCTTAATTCTATGAAAAACCCCAGTGTTCGAAGGTATTGTTTCTTTTTCTTGAATTTCTTCAACAGTAGGTGAATGAAATGGTTCTGTAACAGCCATAGACACATTCGGTTGAACAATTTCTTCAACTATTACGGGTTGCTTCTTAGGTGACTTCTTGGGCTTCGTTTCCTTCACTGTTTTTTCATAAGAACCAGCTTCATTCTTCTTCCCCCTTTTCGATTTATTCTTCTCCTTTTCCAATAGAAGACCAGTTGTCACTATTGTATCTATTGTTTGCAGATAAGCCAACAAAACTGAGTTCATAGGATCAACTCTTTTTAGCATTGCATCAGGAATACGAGCAACACTTGGGACCTCATCAGCATCATCAATCACCTCCTTTGGACTGCTATATACATGAAAAGTGGATTTTTCTTCGTCATTGGCTACTAAAATACCCTCTTTGTTGTAGAAGTACTGCAGGATCAAACTCCAGTATCTTGCACATGAAATACCACGAACAACATCCGTGTTGTCAACACTTTTCTTAAACTCCTTCCATAATTGTGAAGCATAATTCATCGGTAAATCATAGTATAGCCCTGCAACCATGGTGTATACCTCCATTCTTCCTTTGTCTAACCCCACTGTTCTGCCAGTTAAGCAACGTAAAAAGATTCCAAAAAGAAAATTCCAAATCTTAGGAAGACCTGACTTCTTGAAATCACTGATTTTGGATAGTGGTGGTTGATTTCCCATCTCGTTAAACATGTGAATTTTTTGAGGATAAGTGAAATCCTTATACGGTGGAGAATTTGGAATTTCAAGAATCTGACAGAAGAGTTTCTGTGTAAGTCTAACCTTCTTGTCATTGATTAGGTTAAACGTGACTGCATCAAAGGCTTTACTGACTGAAGCTGTTGATCCCGCCTAAGATAACCACGAAATCGGTACAGAGAAAGAATTGAGCATTGCCTTGGATAAAACAGAACTCGTCAAGGCAATCAGGAGCATTTTTAATTCTTCAGGGTACTTAGATACATCAGATTTAACTTGATAGTTGGTACCTTGGATCTTCATAATCGGCATGGAAGTAATATCTTCTGTAGTTTGAGAATTTTCAACATTGACATTAGCAGTAGTCGCCCATTGTTAGCGTTTTGAAAGCTTGAAACTTCAGAGAAAATTGTGAATTATCTTTGAATGCGTAAAGTGACAAAAGACCCTTAAATCCCCTTTTATATATAACCCTCCTGTTTGAATTAAAAGCGGGATGTGCATTTAGTGACTGCTGATGTGGCACCTTGAAAACCGGTCCATTACTCCGTAGAAATACCCATGCGTCAAAAAGTAAATATCCCATCGCCGTAAAACCCGGACACGATACCATACGTCATTGAAATACAACCTGTTTTGTTTGCCCCAAGAGAATTGTAACCGTCGGACCCCTTCGGATGGAAGTTAGGCTCTTTCACTTTTGGGATGAAAAGTGAAGTCATATGCCAGATTTTTGAAATCACCAGCCTGAGTTGGTAGTACTCAGAAAATCAAGGATTTTGTGAGTGCAGTGTTCCAAAGAAAGTTAGACAAGAAACAATGAAATAAAAATTTTGGGATTCTGTGATGTCAAAAATTTAATTTGATACGAATGCAGTTAAACCCTAGGCAAAGGTTGCTTCGTTAATCATCAAGAGAGATGATCAACAGCTTATGTATGTTCTCGTGAATTACAATCGAAAACTTGTAGAGAACTTTTGAAGGGCGTCTTTTGGAAGGCTGCATAAGTGGCTTAATACATATTAGCCTTAACATAAGGTGAATAATTGTAACAGAAATTACTTGTTCGACCAGTGTAGTCAGTGACAAGTGTGCTTTGAAAAATGTTTAAAGTAACTTTGGGATTCGAATTAAACTCACACGGAAATCATATTCATGGAAAAAATTTGTGTTGGATCTTGTTGGGTAACAAACATCGTGGGTTTCGAATGTTTGATCAAGATCACCCATATGAAATGAATATGATTTGGAGTTTTGAAAATAGGTACTGAAACAAAAGTTTCGTAAAATCTAGAACATAGTTCCCCGTCAATTCCTTAATTTGCAAGAAATTTGGGTTTCACTTTCATCACAGTCTCATGATGTCAGATCATTAACACATATTGTTGATATGTCTAAGTCTCGATTGGTTTGATCAGAGACCTCTGGGACATATGTCTTCGTATGTGATCGTGAAAGAATTTTTTAGATGAAAAAGATTGATGAAGAAACAAAGTATACGTCTGTTATATTTGGACAAAATAGTAAAATCTTTACTCATATGAGAAGAGTCAGGTAGCTCAGGAGACTAATGTGAATACAAGCCTGATTGGGAAGAAATCTTCGTATGAAAATTTCATTAAGCCTTTTGTCTCAGATGACTTTGCCTTCGGATTGAATGACTTTTTGAAGAACTTTTTCACACGATTGTTTGAATAGAAAGCAATCGCCTCATCATCTGAGTTCATGATGAACCCTTCGTCTTCGTCCGAAACATCTTTCTCAGTTTCCTTTTTAGTGATCTTTGAAACCAAAGCTAGTGGACCTCCCAAACTTGCTTTCGATTCCTCAGCAATTTCGTTCACTTTGCTTTCATGAGACTTCAGCTGATTGTATAAGTCATTCAAAGTTGACGTATCAAAGCTCTGTTGATTCTTAACCATCATGCTCACACTACGCCACTCTTTACGAAGACCCATAACAAAAATTAAATTTAACTCCATGGCTGATCTGGTGATTCCATATCTATTGCATCGATAGATTAATTCATTTAGATGATCGTAGTAAACTTCAATCGTTTCACCATCTTTCTGTCTGAAGTCATTTAGTTCCATTAAGCATTGCTTCACAGAGTTAACTTTCGTATTCTCACTCCCCTAAAAATTCTCCTTTAGATTGTTCCAGATCTCCTTTGCAGTTTTACAACTTCTCACATAGTTGTATACAATTGGAGGTAAAGCTCCTCGCAACTCTCTCATACATCTTTTCTCCAGCTTTTTCATACGTTCAGTTTGATTCTCTACTACAGAACTTGCAGAAGACGCTCCAAGTGATTGAACATTCAATGGAGGATTGTTATTACCATAAATACAAGTCCACAGTTCTTCATCTAGACCGTTGAGATAATCCTCCATACGATTAGCCCACTGATCATAATACTCAGGGGGTTAACATAGGAATTTTGGTGGATGATCCTAGAAGATGAGAAAATGAAGTCATGGAATTAAGATTGAAAGACGCCATTGATATACGGAATAGAACCGTGAGACTTTTGAAGAAACTTTGAGAATTTGACAACAAACTATATGATTCAAATCAAAATCACTAGTAGAACACTCGATTCAATGATTCAAGTGCAGAATCGAATCACAGACTTAGATCCAATGAATTTGTCACCTTCAAAAACTGTGGAATTTATTAAAGCAAAAAGTTGATTTAAAAACTTTTGAAAAGATGAATATCAGATCAGAGATATGATTCCTGCTCTGATACCAATTGATGAAAATGACAATGCTATAAAGACCTCTCTACATGACTCTAGAAAACACTCCAATTTATAGGAGAAGAAAGCGTACAAAAAATATACTAAGGACTAAGCGTTAAGCTTTGAAGACAATGCCCTAGTAAAATAGATTACATAAGATACGAAGACTCGGTACATTCGAAGACATGAAACCCTTCGACTAATTACAACTCTATTTACCCTTACAATACTTTATGTTTTATTTACATTCCGAACTCACTACAAAAGGGTTTCAGCTCATATAAATGGGGTACGAATACAACGTACCAGGTTTATACAAAAAGGGGTACATTACAAAGTACCGGGTCTTCATATAAATGGGGTACGAATACAAAGTACCGGGTTTATACAAAACGGTGTACATTACAAAGTACCGGGTCTTCATATAAATTGGGTACGAATACATAGTACCGGGTTTATACAAAAAGGGGAACATTACAAAGTACCGGGTCTTCATATAAATGGGGTACGACAAAAAAACGTAAGAAGTCAACTAGGCCACACGCGACCCCGAACTAGGAACAATAGTGTTCGCCCAAGAGGCTTGGAGGCGTTATCCCTACAACGCAAAGATGCACAAGTTTTTGTCAGGTATAAGAGAATTTAGAACATTCTCGACCAAAAAGAACTTTGCCTGATTCAAGGACGATGGGTAGAACTGCTAGGCGATTATGAGTACTAGATTCGTCATTATCGGAGAAAGACCAACCAGGTAGCAAATACCTTGAACAGAAAGGAATACTCGTGCCGACAAGTAAAGTCACTTGCAATGACAAATCCATTCACACATGTCTATGCAAATCAGGGGAGATCAGCTAGAGGCCTTAAAACTAGAGAATGCGATGGATGAAAACTTAAGAGGAATGAATAAGAGCCTAGAAGTCAAGAGCGACGGGGCTTGGTACCTCATGAAGTCGAAATCTGGACACCAAAGTTCGGTGTATTCAGGGACGTTGTCATGAACGAAGCACACAAAATTCGATATTCCATACACCCCGATTCAGACAAGATGTATCTGGACCTTAAGAAGCTTTGTTGGTGGTCGAGCATGAAATTCGACATCGCTACAAATATGGGCAAGTATCTGACTTGTTCCAAGGTCAAGGTAGAATAACAGAAGCCTTCGATTTTCCCACAATAACCAGTGATACCCAAAACGAAGGGGGGAGTGGCTAACCAGGGGATTCATAACCAGGTTACCCAAGACAATGGGTGGTCTTGATACCATTTGGGTAATCGCTGATAGGTTGATCAAATCCGCACACTTCCTACAAATCAAGGAAACCGATAAGACAGAGAAATTGACTAGTACGTACATCAAAGAAATTATACGACTGCATGGTGTGTCAATATCTATTATCTTTGATAGAGATAGTAGATTCATTTCGCGATTTTGTCAATCCTTGTAAGGACTAGGCTAGGCTTGAGTATGGCCTACCACCTACAAACCGGCGGACAGAGCAAAAGAAACTGGTCAAACCTTGGAAGATATGATAATAGCTTGGGTAATTGACTTCGGTAAAGCGTGGGAATGCCCACTTACCACTCATTGAATTTTCACACCACAACTATCACTATATCATCAATGTCGCTCCATTCGAAGCTCTCTATAGGCGCAAGTGCAGATCACCACTGCGCTAGACTGAAGTGGGAGATACACAACTAGCGAATGGGAAAGTCCCTAACAGCACCCTCACTGGCCCTGAAATCATAAGGGAGACGACGTAAGAGATCATACAAATTCAAGAAAGATTGAAAGCGTCTCGAGATCAACAAAAGAGCTATGCAGATAAGCGACGCAAACCCTTGGAATTCCAGGTTGGTGACCAAGAACTACTGAAGGTCTCGCCATGGAAAGGAATAATACGTTTTGGTACGCATGGGAAACTAAATCTAGGGTACATCGGTCCATTCGAAATCCTTGTCAGGATTGGCCCAGTGGCATACAAGCTTCGACTGCCAAAAGAACTTAATAACGTACACCCGACCTTCCACGTTTCAAACTTAAAGAAGTGTCTATCCGACGAGACTTTTGTAATACCCCTCGACGAAATCGAAATCAATGAGAGTCTCCACTTCGTAGAAGAACCGTTCGAGATCATGGATCGGGAAATCAAGAGAAAAAAACAAAGTCGATTCCCGATTGTGAAGGTCCGTTGGAACACTAAACGAGGACCCGAGTTCACCAGGGATCACGAAGATCAAATGAAACAAAAATGCCCGCATCTTTTCCCCAACCCTTAAAGTCCTAGTCGAAACGTTAATTTCAGGATGAAATTCCTTCCAATGGGGGGATGATGTGACAACCGTCAATTTCTGGTCAAGTCAAAGTCAAATAAAGTCAACAAGTCAAATCGGTCAACTCAACTAACCCTTGTATATTAGGGTTTACATTATGTTTACTATTGTACAACGCACCATCTAAATACAAAGTATCGCTTTGAAGTTTCATGTGTTCAGAAAATCTAAACCCAAATTAGGGTATGTGATGGAACTACTCGATAAAACACGGATACATACCCTTCGGGGGTGTATAACACTCATAACAAGGCATAACGGGGTTTACGAACCTTGCTTTACAAGGCAAAACACAAATAAAGGTCACAAACGAAGTATCTCTCAATCTCTCTCACTCTATCAAAATCTCTCCCAAATCTCTCTCAAAACTCCTTTCAACTTTTTATAATCATTCGGGGCATCCCGACCCTTAACTTAGTCAAAAACCGCGCAAAACGGGAAGATTTCTTGAAAAACAACCATATAGGGCTGAAAACCATCTTAGGAACCGAAGCCAGCCTCTAAGGAACCGAACCTCTTAGAGCCGAAACTACCTAGACCGAAACTGCTATGTGGACCGAACTCACCCTTCGGTTCGGATGACCCTTTGGGCCCGAGACTGCCTTCGCTCCATTTCGCTTCCCACATAGTACCTTTGCATGCGAGACTTCTTAGATCAGCCTTCTCTCGGTTCTCAGGGACCGAACCCTCTTCTCAGTTCTCATCAAACAAGCGAACCTACCTTTGGTTCTAATGGCTAGGACCGAACCTCCGACCCTGACGCAGACTTCGCCTCTTTTCCCGGTTTTTGACCCCGACTTCGTTTTAAACTCGTTTTTCATGATTTTAACATGGGATTTTCACCCAAACTCGTATTTAGGCATATGAGACCCTATATATTCATATTTTAATCAATTTTGAGGGAAAATCTTAGTCTAAGAATAAAAGCTATTGGATAAGATTTTGAGGTGGAGTGTTGACTTTTCCATAAATCTATGACACAAGCAACCTCCAATACCCACTCCATGTCACGATTCTTGCTTTATGTCACCAATACCATCATTTCTAGTCTCTTCCTTGTCCCTCACACCCTTCCCCAACAAGTTATCTTGCACAAGGGCTGAGAATTTCTTATCTCACCTCCAAGAAATGTTTCCTTTCACATTAAGCTAAACACTTTTCTCTCTCGACTTCTCTCTAGGATTTCGAGATTCTCCAGGAGTTTTTAGCTTTTCATCCTCCTTTAGTAAGTAAATTTCATCCTTCACTTGATTATCTTACACCCCTTCACTCAAATCATGGGTTCCTTACACAAATATCATCATAATTGTTACTAGATCTTCAAATCTTCAAGCATCTCCCAAGCGTTCTTGACTTGGAAACTTCTTTTCTTCATCATCCATCTCCTTAAATCAGTCAAGGTGAGTTAATACCCTACCTTTTCATGTTTTCTTCAAGTTTTAGGGGGGAATACAAGTTAAATCACCTTAACATAACTTAAACTCAATCTTCAACTTTTCACAGAAAAGTTGAGTTCTATTTACAGACTGTTTTGACTATCTTAAACTCAATATCTTACAAAACTGTTTTATATGCATATATCTCAGATCTATATCTTTAAAATTACTACTTGTACATCTCCATACGATTTTTCTACAATTTATGGTGATTTTTACAAAATTGTCTATCACTAAAGCTTCGAATTCAAACCAGTCTTTGAATATGGACATTTTCACACAAGTTAGATGTTACTAAAAATCATAATAAAAATTATGAACAAACTAGACACAATTTTTGAACTCTCAGAATTTACGGATCTAGTTTTTGACTCTATGATTTTTCTATAATTTTTTCAATTCAGTGCAGAAAAGTTAAAAACTAGTTAACTGCTTATAATTTTCATAACGCTTTGTAACATGTCGAGCAAAGTGTTAATCTTAGATGACTTCATATTTTACATGTGTTTTCTGTTGTGTTATAATTATATAACGGAAAGTATTTACGGATTTGTAAGAGTCCTTTATCATTGCAAATAATACAAGATGAAGCATGATAAACATAGTTATGTTTTTGCTATACATTCGACTTACACATAAAAGGTTTCATCTACATTACAAACAATTAGGATAAACTACGATAAAATTAGTTTATGTTTCATATACATTACAAAGAATTACGATAAACTATAATAGGTATAGTTTATGTTTTATTTACATTCCAAACTCACTGCAAAAGGTTTTCAGCTCATATAAATGGGGGACGAGTACAAAGTACCAGGTTTATACAAAAAGGGGCACATAAAAAAGTACCGAGTCTTCATATAAATGGGGTACGAATACAAAGTACCGGGTTTATACAAAAAGGTGTACATTACAAAGTACCGGGTCTTCATATAAATGGGGTACGAATACAAAGTACCGGGTTTATACAAAAAGGGGTACATTACAAAGTACCGGGTCTTCATATAAATGGGGACGAATACAAAGCATCGGGTTTATACAAAAAGGGGTACATTACAAAGTACCGGGTTTTCATATAAATGGGGTACGAATACAATATACCGGTTAGCCTTAGTATTGTTAGAGCGACTCACATAGGGAGTTAACGAAACTTAAAGTTTATGGGGATTTTATAAATCAAAAAGGGTTTTATGTCGATTTAAAGCCACTTTATAACAATAAGTATGGATTTTACTTGTACAACTTACAGTCTTGGAACTTAAGACCACATATCACTTTCGTAAAGAAATTATTGGATTTTTCTTGGTAACACACAACTCATTACAAATATCGGTTTTCAAACTCTTCATCTAAAAAGCTTATGAACTCACCATCTTAATTGTTGACACTTTTTTAAAACTACTTGTATTCTCAGGAAATCAGTGAAACCAGGTAACAACAAGCTTTTGAGGATGGAACACTACGACGTTGAACAACTATTTGTACATCATGTTGTAATCAATCATTGAAATATGTAACACTTGAAACCATGTAATTCTATTTCGATTATATTTATGTTTGGTTGTATTGCTTTGATCACTATTATAATCGTTGTTATGATACTATACATGAAGTCGGCCACCCTCGGACGTTTCCGCCATCCTTGGTTTGGGGGTGTGACATCTAAGCCCATAACTATAACTGGGATGTACTTGACCCGATAGTAGCATGGTCCTTTTGGGTTGCCTTTACCAGTGCAATTTGATAGAATGGACTTTTGAGAATAAGGTTATTTATGATTTATTAATATATTACAAGTATAATATATTAATATGAAATCATATTAGTTAATTAGTATTGATCAAGAATTATTTTGGAATTAATTTTGTGGTCAAAAGAGACTAATTAAATATATGGGGATTGATTATGTAAATCAATGATTCTTATACTGTGGGTCAATGATCCTTGATTATTTAGATGGGCTAAACCAATAAGTTAATCCATGGATAGTTCATGGAGGTTAAACCCATGAAGCATAAAAATGTGAAAAGTCATGGAGCATTAGGGTTTACAAAGTGTAACCCTAGCATTTTTCATACTATAAATAAGAGCCCTCATGAACCAAAATCGGTTACACCATCTCTTGAGATAAGTAACTTATTCTCTTAAGCCTCCTCTTGCATATTGGTGTTTGTGAATCATTAGAGGCATCACACTTGAGGTGCTCAAGCTTTCAAATTTCAAGAACTCTACCCTACTCATGAGGTAAGCATCCAAACTAAGTTTTATATTATATAGCTTCAGTTGTATGCTAGCTAGGGTGAATGCTTTGGAAAAACAAAATGCATGTATAATTAGAGAAAACATAGATCCTAAGCATTTATGGTTGCATGTGCACCATAGGAGTGTTATAGTGCTCAAAACCCAACATTAATGTCTTATATCTTTTATTTAACATTTAAGAGGACAAGGTTACGATGAGGAAAACAATTTGTGAGGTGCATTCAACAATCTGAAAACTTTGATATTACAAGATAATGATTCAACGTATTATGTGTATTCCTTTGCACACCAACTTCAGTTAGTTATTGTAGCAAAACAAAGAAGCATGATAATGTTGAAGACTTCTTTAATTAAATTTCTTTGGTGGTCAATGTAGTAGGTGGTCGATTTAAAAGACAAGACATGTTATAGGAGAGTTAAAGAGAAAGGGTGCAAAAGGCAATTGTAAATGGTGAACTTGAGACTCGAAGAAGGTTAAATCAAGAGAATTCTTTTATTCGAGCGGGAGATACGAGATGGGGTTCACATAACGAAAAAATCACAAGTTTGATTAACTTACTTGTAGAGGTTCCTCTTGTTCTTGCTTATGTCGAAGAGGACAGATTCACTTTAAGTAAACGAAATCAAGCATTTTTTATCTTAAGATATTTCAAGACACATGATTTCGTGCTTTACTTACATTTGATGTATGGAGTTTTACACCACATGGGGGTGTTGTCAAAGCATCTTCAAAAAAAAGGACCAAAACATTTTAGAAGCGTCTTCTTTTGTTAAAGGGACAACGGATGCATTGAAGTCTTTAAAAGACATAGGGTTTGATAAAATTTTATTGAAAGTATTCACTTTTTTTTCAAAAGCATAATAGTAATATTGTGGATATGAATGAAAGTTATGTCACTCCTAGAGGCTGTAGGATCAAAGTTACTAATCAATTTCATTTTGAAGTTGAAATTTTCAACACGATTGTGGATATACAAATTATAGAATTCGGGGACCGCTTTGAGTGTTTTTGATTCATTTGGTAAATTTGACAAAATAAAGTTGTTGAAGCTAACTGAGTTGTACAAAAATGATTTAATGATTAGATAGGATGTAACTTGATAGTGAGTACAAACAAAGTCGTTCTTATCCTATGGTTTATAGGATGTAAATGTTGGTTTTGGTTTTACCCGTCGTGACTGCAAGAGTCGAAATATGTTTTTAATGATGAAACTTTTAAAGACGGACCTACGTAACAAAATAGATGATGATTTTTTGAACGATGTCATCTTTTTTATGTTGAGAAAGAAGCCCGTATGAAAGTGAATATCAAATATGTAATGGATTGATTTCAAAAAATGTGTACACGTAAATATCATATTTAAAATGTAAGTTCTAGAACTACTAGTTTGTTATTTTTAATGCACTCCTATTTTTTTATGTTATTATATTTGGTCAGAAAAAAATGGTGTCAATATTTTTGTAAGTCCAGTGTCCGCCATTGTTTGTACATGTGTATTTTTTTAGATTTGTTCATGTGCTCACCGGAATTTATATGGATCTGTTGAAAAATGTCCTTAAGCTCGGGTTTATTCACGTGTTCAATTTGTAGGGCTTTCCAATATTTTGGCCTTTGGGTTTGTTCATGTATTTATACAAAAAACTTATAATCACTTGAATCAATAAAACATTCCCATATATTCTGATATGTTATACTACAATGGTGTAATTATTGATAAATATGGTGGTGGTGGATTGGTGTTAGTTATACATATACTTATTTATAAAGTGGCTATGAGAAATATTTTTTTTTTATCTAATTAAAATTTTAGAGCCGAATAAAAGTTATCCGTTAATTTGATTTGTGTTCTTCACCAGCTTGCTTCGTTCTTTTGCCTCTGCGTTTCCTCCACTAATCTTCATGCATTTCTTCCGTTCTCATCGCTTGACGGTGCAAGTTATGTGGGATTAAAATGGAACCTATCTTATTCTATTCTTCTATTAGTCGATTTTAAGGTTAATCGACAGTTACTGATATATCGCCAGATATCAGTAATTGATTTCAGAAGTGAGGATGAGAATCTGCTATCCTTTGTTCATTCCAAAATGTTGGAATCACAAAGGTATGTTTCTATCTTTCAGTATTTTATGCCCTAAATCCCAATCTGATAATGATAATATAAATTTCAAAGTTCACCCAACCATTGATGTTGATTAACGATTTCATCGACAACGATTGTAGCCTAATTTTGTGCCGATTTGCGAGTATTTATGCTAATTTTTACTCTGAAAGTCACATTTTCAAAGTGAAATTAAGCTCCTATATAATGTATATTTCAATTTTTGTACATGCAATACAAGTGTACAAGTTAAAATGGCATTGAGATTATGGACATGACAGAAGTAGTAGTTGTCGTGTGTTGAGAGCATCAATAGTTTCGAGGAAGGAAATTAGAAAGCTACATTTAGCTTCTATAGACCCGTTCTCAATGGTAAATGTTGAGGTTGTTGATTTCTAATCCTTTGCCTTTACTGATATTTTCTCTTGCTTCTCATAAAAACTTTGGCATTTTCCATAAAATGGGTTGTTTTTATTTCAGTTCAAGTTATGTTATTTTAGATTATGAGTATTCATTAATGGGACTAGTAGAAGGTAGCGAGGAAAGGACAAGAGTAAAGTATAAACTTCATATGGGGAATGCAATTAGGCCTGAGAACCTAAAGAAAAAGGAAAATAGTATAGGGAAGTTAGCAATATATATCATTTTTAGTGTGGTTGAAAGTCAGATTAAAATTGTGGAACATCCAAAAAATATAGTTCAAAAATTTCGTTTTAAATCAGTAATAAAACTATAGTCATCAGATACCGTATACAAATCATAAACAATGTATCTCAAAATCTTATAACAACTGTCAAGTATATCAGAGTATAAACATCCCAGACTGAGCAAATGGAGTGTGCACTGCAACCTTCCCGAGCTCCTCTGTTGAAAACTGAAGTACCTGAAACCAATATGAAAACTGTAAGCACGAAGCTTAGCGAGTCTCCCCAAACTACCACATACCATACAATAACACATATAGCACATATTGGGACTTGCCCACTGCATCGGGCCCCGCCCGACATCGGACCGAAGTCTGGATTAACTTGGTCTCCGCCCGGCATAGGACCGAAGTCTGGAATAACTTGGGCCCCGCCCACTGCATCGGGCCCCACCCGACATCAGACCGAAGTCTGGAATACACTTGGTCCCCGCCCACTGCATCGAACCGAAGTCCGTAATGTACTGAACATAACATAAGCATAAACATATAACATAATCACATCTACTGCATCGGGTTTGCCCGGCTTCGGACCAAAGCCCAGAACATATTACACATAACAAGAACATGCATGAATCACAAAGACATCAAGCATACATAACTACTTCTCGGGATTTCCCCGACATCAAACCAAAGTCCGGAACACATAACATATAACATTTAAGCTAAATCACTGCATCGGGCCCCGCCCGGCATCGGACCGAAGTCCGGTACTACTAACATCTAAACGGGCCGACATTGTGGCCTTAGACCCGTTTCTACTGGAAGAGGAGTCACCACACACTTGAAGTCCTGCTGACAAAACCCTAGCTGCTGGATGACAGATTCCCAAATCTGTCTACATCAAAATAACACCCAATTAATAATTGGGGTCCACTACATAACCATAAGTACATACTTTGGATAATTACTACATTACCCCAAGCTTGGCTCATTCAAGCCCAAGGCCCAATCCATAGGCCCAAAGTCAACTAGGAATCAAAGCCCAACATGTGGCCCAATTTTCCAAACTATGCCCAAGCATATACATGGTCTTATTCTAAGGCCTAACATCATATAATCATTAAGGCCCAAACTGTGGCCCATCTATGGCCCAATTTTCCAAATTGGGCCCAGTCCTTCATATGGGCCTTACCTTAAAGCCCAACTAATTACTCTAGTCCATTTGATTATTCTTGGATGGACCATTAATAAACCAATTACCAAAGCCCAATGGAAAGGCCCAACTCAAGGCCAAAGTGAAATTAGGGTTTCACATAAAATGACGATTAGGGTTAAGTGTTTCTCACTTAACACATTAATGACTTAATCCACTAAGTCCTTTACTCTACTAGATAAGTGATATGTGATAATTGGGCTTAATACACAATCCAATCCCAATGGCTCAAAAGTGGGTCCAAATAAGTCCAAGGCCCAAATACTCACAATTAGGGTTTTCCACCCAAACATGGCCCAATAGGCCCAAAACTAATCTCTAAGCCCATTAGGGTTCGCTAGTGGGGCACCACCCACTACCACCTCGGGCAGTGGTGGTCAATGGCGGCACGCGGCGGCCGCCGCCACTTTACGGTGGGGGTTATGGTTATTTTCATTACATTTTCTACAAATTACAATTACAAGTTTTTAATCCATAAATAAACACATACAAACTAACTACTCTAACACACACAGCCAGCCACTCTAGTGGTGGTCGGCGGTGGTACAAGGCGGCAGCCACCACCTTACGGTGGTGGTGGTGGCTTATCCCATGAACTCCAGCTAGACAAAACACACACACATACTTCAAATTGCATACAACACTCCAGCCACCCACCTGGTGACTCAAGGGGACAACAACGATGGTTTTTGGGACGGCAGCCACCACCTCATGGTGGTGGCGGTGGTTTCTGTTGATTCCCAGACAAGAAGTGATGCACCCAGCCACCCACCTGGTGGCGTTTGGCAATGGCAACATCAACTCAAGCGGCTCATCGGCGGCACAATGGTGGCTAAGAGCGGCGTTGCAGCAACGAAATAGGGGGTAGAAGGGATGAGGAGGATGAGCGGAGACCACCTTGGAACGAAGCAATGCCCACAGCAAGAAGTGGAGGAGGGGGATGGCGATCCAATAGCAAAGCAGCGGAGGCGGGAGGCTCAGCAACACAACGGTGGATGATCTCGGAAGAAGGAAACGCCACGGTAACCTCGGCACCGGCCTCAGGCCTGTCATCGGAGTCGCATGGAGTCGTCGGTGATCCTACTATGGCCTCACGGAGGCAGTTGTTGGGACGAGGGGGAATAAGGTGAGGGTGGCAGCTGCATAGGGGGTTGAGGATTAGGGTTTGGCCGGTAGTAAAGTTTTATACCCAGCTGCACTAAAAGTTTGCCATAATGTCAAGATCATCCCTCCCTTTCTCTTTTTCTTTCAAACCAAGGCCATAATTTACCCTTCCCATCCTTGCTCACGAAATTTCTTTCATATCTAGTCCCACGGTTACAATTCAGCCCCTCCTTGCTAGTTATTCTTCAAATAAAGTCTATAGGTTACCTTTTAAACACTGGCTTTCAAAACTCTTTACAATGGAGTCCAAAATTACCATTTAGCCCTTGCTTTTCATAATCTATCCATCTTAAGTCCCGATAATTTACCACGTGGTCCTTACCTTCATAAATACTTACAAGACTATTCCGGAACTAACACTTTTAATCCTCGACTTCTAAAATTGTAACAATTAGCCCTTCGAGACCATCCTTGATATATAATTATTTATTTTAGGACTACCATTCGCTTATAAATTTCATCTATTTAATTATTTAATAAACGGGGTGTTACAACTCTCCCCCACTTAAATTAGATTTCGTCCTCGAAATCAATCTTTACCATTCCTTATGCGCCAAACCATTCAAGTAAAATGTCACTATCCTGGGCACACCCTAGCCTTCCCAAAGTAGTTATCACCACTCTTTACAAGACCTAAAATCTTCATATGAACGAATTTCTCGCAATAAGATCACATCTACTTCATCTGAATTCGATTGTCTCGAGATGGTCTGAATCCCTGACAGACCAGTCTTACTGATTCATTATTGCCGAATCCATTCCACTTGTCTCTCAACTGCCAACTCATATCTCTTTCAAAAAAAAACTTCCAACTCATCTCCTGATAACTCAAGGATCCCATTAGAAAAATAGAATCACAGATCCACTTATCCCTGTGATTCACTTATACTTGGCCAAAACTTAGATAATCCTACTATAAGTGACTTGGCATATCCCAAGCTATATGTGACTCTAACATACATGAAATCCCAAAATACCATTACTGCTTGAGACACTAAACTTTCCGAAGCATTGAAATTCCTGAAATACTGAACTGTCCGAAGCAGTATGTTGCGCCTTGACTGCCTCCCAAATCTACCAAGACCTCCATGGTCTCAAATTGTTCATCAGTCGTCTGAAATATCAGGTTCCAGCCCAGTTGTGGAGCCAAAGGACTCCCTACTTAGTTATCATGTCATTGTGGCCTTAGTGGCTTTCTGATCTAACTGATCGATTCCATATGTCAGATCCTGACGTCACCAAACCCAAGGCTAAAAGTGATTGCTACATAATCATTGGTAGCCTTATGTCATGAAGGACCTTAAGCAGTCTCCTGCTTCCTTGCTCTCTTAGCCATATTGGCGCTTCTACGGTCTTATCACTGGCTTAACCAGGTCTAATCCGTTTGGGTAATTCCGAAATCCAATCTGTGGATTTCCATATCCTCACTGCTACACCTGAACTGGTGGGCACTACTGTTCTTTCTGCGTCCTAACAACTCACTCATCCTATCTACCAACCTAGTGAATGCTACGACTACACCCGCAGACTTACAACACTCTACCACGATCTGGCTGCTAGTGAATTCTACAACCACACCCGCAGACTTACAACACTCTCCATACTGGATTGACACGCACTTGACCCGCACTCAACTGAACTCACATCATGACTGGAATACCCAACTTGGTTCCCTAAGGCTTGCTGGCAAACATTACGAGAACGCGGTCTCCTTATTAGCAATTTTTTTTCCGAACTTCCATCTCACACTATCCTCAAACCATATAGCCGCTTGGGTTGTCTTCCTTCCTGACAAGGATGCGAAACTCGTCCCAATTTAAAAATTGCTCCTACTTTTGAATCGTTGGATGATTCTCCCCCACTTTGATTCAATTAACGTCTTATAACACACAATACTGGAAGGATTCTCAATCCTTCTTACCATTCTATGCCCAATGAGCTGAAAACCACACTTATCATTGCTAGTGTTTCAATACTAGCCACTCCAAAAGATCACACCACCTCCAAGAACCCGAATAAATCTTCGGTAACAACCTGCTAGACCCAGGAAGCTCCGAATCTCAATTGGAGACCTCGGAATCTCCCACTGCATCACGACCTCTATCTTTTCCGGATCGACTAGAATACCCTTCTGATTGACAAGGTGCCCAAAGAATTGCACCTCGCGCAACCAGAACTCACATTTGGAGTAACTTGCAAAAAGTCTCTCCCTCCTTAAAGTCTCTAGCACCTCCCTCGGGTGCTTCTCGTGCTACTCCTCAGTTATGGAATAAACCAAGATGACACTGTACTCTCCCAATCCCGCGATTTGGGATATGATCTTTCGCTATTCGCTAATAATTCTCGGTATGCAATTGGCGTATGACATTTCTTGGAAGTATAATTCAAACACAAACAGAGGATAACCCAGAGTCACACTTACTCAAACCCCTGGAACGACAGACTCTATTGTGCATTTTCCCGCATGTGGTGTACTAAATCTAACCCTACTGGTCTCTCAAAAGTTGATCCAAAATCTAGGGTCTCCTCCCGAGACCCTTCAATATAAGCAACGTATCTGGTTCTCTCTTATCGATGTGTTCCAAGTCCATATCCCGTTCTCAAGCTTTAGAAGTCATATCATTCAGGGTCTTGCACCCCGAGATACTCACGATCTCCTTGCCACCATTCTACAGTACGTTCTGATAACTTACCTTCTTCATTTCCTCATCTGCTGCATATTGTGGTACCATATAAGCTCTTCCCTGAGGCTTGGCAGTGATCTCTGCCACAGTCTCAGTCGTCTGGTGGAGATCTAACAACTCTCGTGCCAACTGTTGCGCCTCAATCGCCTGGGCACACTCTGCCTAGAATCTGGTCTATAAGTCACCCAATGACATAGCATCAACTGCTTCATTACTACACTCACTACCAACCTCTTCCTATTAATCTCATGCTCTGTCCCTCAGGAGACAGGAAGTAGGTCGGATCTTGTCTCCTTTCGAGACAACGTCTGGTAAGAAAAGTGTTGGCGACATCTGCCAACCATCTGCTACTAACAATGGGGTCCCTAACCCCCATGACAATCTGAAGCTTCACGAACTCTGAATTCCTGAAACATCAATGTACGAGTCCCTATCATGACTGCAATCTCATTGCAGAATGTACTCGGCCTCTCATCACAATCCCTATAATGCCCTTCTTGATCATACTGAGGATCACAAGAGTCTGGTCAATGATACTGCACATAACCCCAGATGGAATGAACTCCATCATCTGATCATCGAGCTGCCCGACTACAGAGTCTGAGTCTGATCCCTCGTCGACACCAGAACTGCCATCTGGTCTACCTCTAAGCGTCACTATACATTAGAAATATACCATCACGATCATCATAATACTCATCGTACTTAAGGGGTCTCACACACTACATGTTCCCTGGTCTTATCTCGGCCTTCCTTGATTCGAGTATGGATCCTCTGTTTTTAGTAGTACAGGCCCATACTACCTTCCACATTTATCCATACTTTCTTCAAGAACTGCCGTGACTCCACCAAGTACCTTCTATTGCTACTGTTCTCTGCTACTCTCATCCTAGGCTTGCCCTAGGGTAATCACCAACCCACTCTCCGCCATCAGCTGCATAAGAAGTCCCTGTTGTCTTCCCTAACTAGCTCGCGAATACTATTACATATTACTCAAACTAGATAATTCTTCGAATGAGAGATCCTACCCTACAACGGTTGGAATCAAACAAGAGCTGGAGCTAGACCTAACCTTCTGAAATTATTTAGTCCTTGTAATATGTAACTTAACATATTCGTTTACTAGTTAGTGAAATACAACTAGAACTCCTAAAAGCACAAAGCAAGCAACATTCGGGCATTGATTACACATAATCAAGCATATACTACTCAGGATTAACAATTGTCAAGTATATCAGAGTATAAACTTCCCAGGCTGAACAAATTGTGTGCACTGCAACCTTCCCTAGCTCCTCTTTTGAAAACTGAAGTACTTGAAACCAAACCGAAAACTGTAAGCACGAAGCTTAGTGAGTCTCCCCAAACTACCACATACCATACAATAACACATATAACATATAATGGGCCTTGCCCAATGCATCGGTCCCCGCCCGGCATCAGACCAAAGTTCGAACTAACTTGGGCCCTGCCCACTACATCGGCCCCCGCCCAACATCGGACCGAAGCCTGGAATAACTTGGGCCCCACCCGACATCGGACCAAATTTCATAATATACTTGGGCCCCACCCACTGCATCGGACCGAAGTCCGGAATATACTGAACATAGCATTAGCATAAACATATAACATAATCACATATACCGCATCGGGTTTGCCCGGCCTCGAACCAAAGCCCGGAACATATAACACATAACATGAACATGCATGAATCACAAAGACATCAAGAATACATAACTACTTCTCAGGATTTCCTCGGCATCGGACCAAATTCCGAAACACATAACATATAACATGTAAGCTAAATCACTGCATCGGGCCCCACCTGGCATCGGACCGAAGTCCGGTACTACTAGCATCTAAACGGGCCGGCATTATGGCCTTAGACCCGTTCCAACTGGAAAAGGACTCACCTCACACTGCTGAAGTCCTGCTGACAAAACCCTAGCTGCTGGATGACAGATTCCCGAATCTGTCAACATCAAAATAACACCCAATTAATAATTGGGTTCCACTACATAACAATAAGTACATACTTTGGAGAATTACTACATTACCCCTAGGTTGGCTTATTCAAGCCCAAGGCCCAATCCATAGGCCCAAAGTCAACTAGGAATCAAAGCCCAACATATGGCCTAATTTTCCAAATTGGGCCCAAGCATATACATGGTCTTATTCTAAGGCCCAACATCATATAATCATTAAGGTCCAAACTGTGGCCCATCTATGGCCCAATTTTCCAAATTGGGCCCAATCCTTCATATGGGCCTTACCCTAAAGCCCAACTAATTACTCTAGTTCATTTGATTATTCTTGGATGACCCATTAATAAACCAATTACCAAAGCCCAATGGAAAGGCCCAACTCAAGGCCCAAGTGAAATTAGGGTTTCACAGAAAATGACGATTAGGGTTAAGTGTTTCTCACTTAACCGATTAAGGACTTAATCCATTAAGCCCTTTACTCTACTAGATAAGTGATATGTGATAATTGGGCTAAATACACAATCCAATCCCAATGGCTCAAAAGTGGTTCCAAATAAGTCCAAGGCCCAAATATTCACAATTAGGGTTTTCCACCCAAACATGGCCCAATAGGCCCAAAACTAATCTCTAAGCCCATTAGGGTTTGCTAGTGGGGCACCACCCACAACCACCTCGGGTAGTGGTGGTCAATGGCGGCACGCGGCGGCGGCCACCACTTTACGGTGGTGGTTATGGTTCTTTTCATTACATTTTCTACTAATTACAATTACAAGTTTTTAATCCACAAATAAACACACACACACACACACTAACTACTCTAACATACACAACCACTCTAGTGGTGGCCGGCAGCGGTACGAGGCAACAGCCACCACCTCACGGTGGTGGTGGCTTATCCCATGAACTCCAGCTAGACAAAACACACACACATACTTCAGATTGCATACAACACTCCAGCCACCCACCTGGTGGCTTAAGGGGACAACAACGATGGTTTCTGGGATGGCAGCCACCACCGCGGTGGTTTCTGTTGATTCCTTGACAAGCAGCAACACATCCACGCGACTTTGTTTGCAAGACGCACCCAACCACCCACCTGGTGACATTTGGCAATGGCAACAACAACTCAAGCGGCTCAAAGGCGGCACAACGGTTGCTAACAGCGACATTGCAACAACGAATTAGAGGGAAGAAAGGACGAGGAGGATGAGCGGAGACCACCTTCGAAGGAAGCAATGCCCACAACAAGAAGTGGAGGAAGGAGATGGCAATCCAATAACGAAGGAGCGGTGGCAGGAGGCTCGGCAGCACAGCAGTGGACGGTCTCGGAAGAGGGAAACACCACGGTAACCTCGGCACCGGCTTCAGGCCCGTCATCGGAGTCGCATGGAGTCACCGGCGATCCTAGTATGGCCTCACGGAGGCAGTTGATGGGACTAGGGGTGAATAAGGTGAGGGTAATGGCTGCATAGGGGGTTTATGGTTAGGGTTTGGCCGGTGGTGAAGTTTTATACCCGACTCCACTAAAAGTTTGCCATAATGTCAAGATCAGCCCTCCCTTTCTCTTTTTCTTTCAAACCAAGGCCATAATTTACCCTTCCCACCCTTGCTCATGGAATTTATTTCATATCTAGTCCCACAGTTACAATCCAACCCCTCCTTACTAATTATTCTTCAAATAAAGTCTGTATGTTACCATTTAAACCATGGCTTTCAAAACTCTTTACAATGGACTCCAGAATTACCATTTAGCCCTTGCTTCTCATAATCTATCCATCTTAAGTCCAGATAATTTACCATGTGGTCCTTACCTTCATAAATACTTACAAGACTATTCCGGAACTGACACTTTTAATCCCCGACTTCTAAAACTTTAACAATTAGCCCTTCGAGACCATCCTTGATATATAATTATTTAATTTAGGGCTACCATTCATTCATAAATTTCATCTATTTAATTATTTAATAAACGGGGTGTTACAAATTGCAAAGAGAGAACTTTGATATGGTATATTTTGTATTTATTTTTTGTTTATGACATATTCTATTTTCATGTTTTCCTATTACAACATTATGCTTTAAAAATTGTACCGAGCTGTAGCAATGTCATTGACATACAAAATACACAACAAATTTTACTAGTATAATCAGGTAGATGTTTCAAAGTGTAATTTCCTAATAAGGAAAAAAAATGCAATACTATAATTAGATGTGTATTTTTCACATTACAAATCTTTAAAAATCAAAAGATGGTGAGTACAAGGCTCTAACATTAACAGACACAGATAAATGAAAATATGTTGCTATTTCTTATGTTTGTGTATTTAATATCAGACTGGAAAAATACGATCACTTTTGTTCGCCGCGAAGCGCGGGATACCCCTAGTTATAACAACAATAAAATAAAAAGGAAATTCAAAACTAGAAAATGACACACTAAGGGACCAAAACTGATATATGCCAACCATAAGGACTATTGGTGTCAAAATTTCAAACCAAGACTAAACCTAATATTCATGTATATCATACGGAAACTATAGTTTACTCTAAATTCTAATCAAATAACAAATCGAATATTCATTTAATCACAAACTAAAAAGATATATCAAAGTAAATAATAACTCGACTCTTATGTTTCATTTAAGTTGGATCCAAAATTTACAATAATCTCAAATGTCATCTTTTAAGTTTGTGCTTTTTTTCCCTTACTCAGATATGGTCTTTGCCCTTTATTTTCCCCTTATTAGAAATTAAAAAATTAAAAAATTGATTTAAATTTTGTACTCATATTGTTAAGAAATACAAATTTAGAATATATATATATATATATATATATATATATATATATATATATATATATATATATATATATATATATATATATATATATATATATATATATATACTAACTGAAAACTAGTTGATAGCTGAAAAACAAGTTATTAAATAAAAACTAGCTGATAAAAAATAACTTTTAATAAAATTAACTAAAAGATATAAAATGACGTAAAATGATATTTAAAATAATGTGTTTTTATAATTATTTAAGGGCTATATTTGAAAATTAAAAAAAAAAAAAACTCTTAAAAAACTAGTATATATGTAGCTTTTTAAAAAACTAGTTTATTAATTATTTTTTTTGTTTGTCAAACATAACAACTTAAAAAAAATCAAAAAATAAACTAGCTTATTAACTAGTTGTGTCGCGCGAAACTCAATCTCAACAACAATTTTAAAATTTTGATTGAAGTTATGATTTCGGGTTAAGGGTGTGTTTGGTACATAATATTTTATAGAGTTATGGAGCTTCAACTTTCTAATTTTGATAAAACGTTTCGTTTTGAACAAAAAAAAATTCGTTTAATACTACAAATATTTTGGAAAATATGCATTTTTTAGTGTTTAGTATCAAACAAAAAGTTTTGTTTGATATTATAAATTTTTAGTGTTTATTTTAAATAAAACATTCAAAATATGAAAACTACCTTACACAACGTTTTAAAAAACGCTATCAACTAATTTTGTCTGGTGTAACCAAATGGTTTATCGTCAATCGGTATCCGGTGTTGCCTTTCTTTTTTGAGGTTGAGAGTTCAAGTCTCTGATATAGGTAAATTTAATTTATTATGTTAGACTACCGTTTAAACAAAATTGTGTCCAACATGCCATAAATACAATCATAGTAAATACTCCTATAGTAATAATATGAAATTTAAAATTTTATATATTTATCGAAATATGGTATTTAATGTTCAAGTTGCTCTGAACAAAATGGTGGAGGAAGCTAACAGCCAATAAGAGTTCAGACAAGAAAGGATGTGACGGGGTTGACTTTTTGGTTGCCGACGGACGACCAGCTTGTATCGTAGACTTGTAGCTGAAAGCATTTCTGACACGAGAAACTCTATTTAAAATTAGCTAGTCTCGTGAACAAACAAAATGAGACAATGCAATGCAATAACTATTCAATAATAAATTAACTTAGTTTATAACTATTTAGAATTTAAATAAAAACAAAATTTAACATGTATAATAAAATAATAATAAGCATTTAACTTAATTTAGTTATTAATCATTTAAATAAAATAGATTACAAAGTATGAAACATAAAAAAAAAAAAAAACATTACATTAATCAAAATTAACAAATCAACTTATATATAAGAGGGTATTCACAAAAATAACATTATTTTTCGGAGTTTAGAAAAGAACCAAAATATCTAGAATGCCGCATTTCGTACTGGTAAAGGTTGTTTCGGAGTTCGTGGTGGTAGATACGTCGTGACATAAATGTATTTTGGAATCTGACATCATACATTCTAGACTGATAAACTGTATTATGAAATACAACATGAAATGTACGGACGTTCCAGAGTGTTGGTCCCGAGTCAAAAGAGTAATGTATTTCTATTGTAATTATTGTTCCCATTTAAAGAGAGTTTATGCAAATTGTTTAGAAAATCTATATGAAGCATCCCAACACTACCACATACCAAGCATATAATCACATTTGTTACCGAAATTACCTGAAACCAAAACTGAAAACTGTAAGCACGAAGCTTAGTGAGTCTCCCTAAACTACCACACACCAAGCACATAATCACATAATCACATAATAATATATCATGGGCCTTGCCCGCTTCATGGGGCCCCGCTTGGCATCGGACAATGTCAGGCATCGGGCCCCGCCCGACATTGGACCGAAATTCGGCATCGGGCCCCACCCGGCATTGAGCAAAGCGCGGTATACATATAAACATATCAACAAATACACATAAATAATCACATAACATAAACATATAAATATTCCTCGGGCCCCGCCCGACATCAGATCGAAATCCGGAAGCAAACAAACATTCCTCGGACATTGCCCGACATTGGACCGAAATTCGGAAACATACAAAATAGACACATGCAAAAATCACGAAGACATCAAGCATACAAACATTCCTCGGGCACCGCCTGACATTGGATCGGAGATCCGAAAACATATAAACCTACACCGGGCACTGCCCAACATTAGACCTTGTTCCGGAACTAGCATACATATACAGGCGAACATTGGTGCTTTCGACCCATTCATACAGGAGGAAAACTCACCTCTCAAATCTGAATGCAGAATCTCTCACTACAAAATCTCTATCGGCTGCTCTGACGACTCCTCGAGCTATCAATGCAAAATAACACTTAGTTAAAATAAAAAAAAAATC
The DNA here is from genome assembly GCF_002870075.4 of Lactuca sativa. Taxonomy (NCBI): domain Eukaryota; kingdom Viridiplantae; phylum Streptophyta; class Magnoliopsida; order Asterales; family Asteraceae; genus Lactuca; species Lactuca sativa. Next base: position 145,892,602 of record NC_056628.2, read on the forward strand.
ATTCTTAGGGTAAAATTACCATTTTACCCCTGTTCTAACTCGGACCATAACCTAGGCCCAAATCCATAACATCAATGGTCTAATTTTATATAATCTTTCCAAGCCCACTAATGGCCCAATTTTCTAAATCAGGCCCAACTCCCCAAATAGACCTTCCCTTAAGCCCAAACATGTCCTTAGCCCAATAACTAACTTCTGATGGCCCACTAAGGCATAAGTCCAAAGAGTAACCAAAACCAAGGCCCAACAGACGCGAAGCCCAAAATCAGTGAGTACGCGGGGCGTACTCCTCTGTACGCTAAGCGTATAGGCTACATGGCTTGTACGATGCGTGCACTGGCTTGTAGGCCCAACGTACTACCCTGTTAAGCCATATTCTTCAAAAATGCATAATCCCATAATACCTTAAGCTTAAAACACATATCTGAGTCCATTAACATGTCTTAACTCATAAAGTCGATTACCTGGTGGCTTGCAACCCACCCAATGGACCCAAACTTGAAATATGACAACTATTTTCCATGGAAATGACTAGAACTCATGCATGGTCACAAAAAGACCTTCAAGATTGAAACTTTTCTGCTCTTGGGACTCATATAGCACTAAGGTTGGCAACCCTAAGCCTAGAAACATATTGGAACCATAAAAATCCATCCTTAGGACCTAAAAAGGTCCAAAACACCATTAACATAGATCTAAGCATTCATGAGGCAAGTTGAGAGCGTTTTACCTCAAATGAATACCAAATGGTGATGTTATCTCAGATCCTTGAGCTCAAGCTACTCAAGTTCTTCTTCTTCAACTTCTTCCTTCTCCTTCCAAGCTTCAAATCACCAAAATAAGCTTCACAAGGCCAAAAACACACAAAGATGAAGAATAAAAGGTTTCTAGGGTTTTTGAGTTGAGGTGGATGGCAAGGAGGCTAGGGTTTGGGACATAATGTTGTATTTATATGGCTGAAACCTTAAAAAGTAGGGTTTTGAGTCTGCTCGCGTACGCTGCGCGTACTCCTTGGTACGTTATGCGTATGCGCATGAACCCTCACATTTAATGTTGCACTAACTGTTGTGTACGCCAAGCCCATTATACATCTTCGGGAAACCCAATCATGACGACCCACTCGCTAAATCCCAACTCAATAATCCACTATTTATCTCATAGCCCAATAATTAATTATAAAGATATTAATTAATTACAAATATATTAAATAATTATTATTACCTCAAGTCACGGATGTTACAATTCTCCCCCACTTGAATCAGACTTCGTCCTCGAAGTCCGCTGCTTCTAGAAATAGCTCCGGGTAGTGCTCCCTCATCTCCTCCTCGGGCTCCCAAGTCCACTCTGAGCCCTTGCGGTGCTGCCACCGCACCTTCACCAGCTTTAACCTCTTGTTCCTCAGCTCCTTCGTCTTCCTGTCGAGAATGGATACCTGTCTCTCGATGTAGTTTAGGCTATCATCAACCTGAATGTCCTCTAAAGTCACAACCGCGGAGTCGTCTACTAAGCACTTTCGCCGTTGGGAGACATGAAAAGTGTTGTGGATCTGGCTGAGCTCTGTTGGAAGATCCAAACGATTAGCTACCCGGCCCACCCGAGCCAAAACCCTGAACGAAACGATGTAACTGGGGTCCAGCTTGCCACGCTTCCTGAACCGGATGACACCATAGCTTTTATGCCGACTCTGAGCAGTCTGGAGCCTGCTCCAGACCTGCTGGATCTTCTTCGTGGTCTTGAGTACCACCTCAGTACTCCCCATGACTCTCTAACCGACCTCTCCCCAACATATTGGGGTCCTACACTTCCTCCCATAAAGCATCTCAAAGGGAGGTCGATCTATACTAGCATTGTAACCGTTGTTATACAAAAATTCCGCTAAAGGAAGATATGTATCCCAACTGCCTCCAAAATGCCGACTCTGAGCAGTCTGGAGCCTGCTCCAGACCTGCTGGATCTTCTTCGTGGTCTTGAGTACCACCTCAGTACTCCCCATGACTCTCTAACCGACCTCTCCCCAACATATTGGGGTCCTACACTTCCTCCCATAAAGCATCTCAAAGGGAGGTCGATCTATACTAGCATTGTAACCGTTGTTATACAAAAATTCCGCTAAAGGAAGATATGTATCCCAACTGCCTCCAAAATCTAATACATACGCACACAACATGTCCTCTAGAGTCTGAATAGTCCTCTCACTCTGCCGATCCGTTTGAGGGTGAAAAGCGGTATTGAAGTGAAGATGAGTACCTATCTTATCATGAAACCGATTCCAAAATCTAGAAGTGAAACGAACATCTCGGTTAACACAACCAAAACTGGCAGTCAATGACGTGCCACCACCTCGCGTACATAGATCTCGACTAGCTTCTCAGCCGATATACTCTCCTAGATTGGGATGAAATGAACACTCTTTGTCAACCGATCCACGATGACCCATATCGAATCCACTCCATGTGCGGTCCTGGGAAGCTTCGTGACGAAATCCATAGTGATATCTTCCTATTTCCACATGGGAATATCCAACGATTGCATCTTGTTGTGAGGTCGCTGGTGTTCGGCCTTGAATTTCCGGCAAGTCAAGCACTGCTCTACGTACCATGTTATGTCCCTCTTCATGCAAGGCCACCAATAATCATGGCGAAGATTCCAGTACATCTTCGTTTCCCCGGGGTGAATGGAGAATCTTGACTTGTGCGCCTCCTCCATAGAACCTAGCATACTCCACCCTAGTAAGGGACCCAGACCCTCCGATGCAGGCTCAACAACCCACGACTGTCATAATTGAATGAGGCCACCTGGCCTATGATCCGCTCACACTTCCGTGCTATTCCTTCATACCCTCGACCTATGTCTCTCGTATCCGTTCCAACAACGGAGTAATCACTGTCATCCTCAGACATATGTCTCGAATCAGAGCCACCACTCCCTTGTGGATAAGAGCATCGGCCACCACATTGGCCTTCCCCGGTTGATAAAAGATCTCATAATTGTAATCCTTTACCACATCCAACCAACGACACTGCCTCATGTTCAGATTTGGCTAAACCATCAGGTACCTTAAGCTCTTGTGGTCCATGTAAATGGTACAACGAACCCCATATAGGTAATGTTACCAAATCTTGAGGGTGAAAACTACAGCCCCTAGCTCCAAATCGTGCGTCAGGTAGTTCTCCTTGTGAGGCTTCAACTGCCTCGAAGCGTATGCTATCACGTGACCCCGCTGCATCAACACTGCACCCATATCTGTGACTGAAGCGTCACAGTAAACCACAAAATCATCAACGACCTCCAATAATGTCAGAATCGGTGCTTCGCATAATCATTGTCTGAGAGTCTCGAAAGCTGCCTGCGGCTCAGCCCCCAATAGAATGTCACCGACTTCTTGGTCAGTCGGGTCAAGTGTGACACCTCAAATGGTTCACACAACATCAATTGCTTTTGGAATAACCTTGAGAGAAATGTAGAACACTTGGAATCGGCTAGCCCTTCTCTATCTACATAGTGGTCGATTTTTCCAAGAGTATGATCTTTATATAGTGTTACAATTTGGGTAAACCCTAATTTTCATGACTTTCCATTTCCTTGGATCCATGGGTTCAAATACACCATGGAGCATCCTATGGGTTTTAGCCCAACTTGATAATCCATGGAGCATTAGTCCACTATACAAGTATGGACGATTTACACAATCAACCCATATATTTAATTAGTCTTCTTTTGATCACTTAATTAATTCTAAATTAATTCTTGATCAATACTAATTAAATAATCCTATTAATATATTAGAAATTATAATATATTAATAATCCTTAAGTGATATTTCTCTCATTATAGTCTATCCAGATGCATGATGCCATGCAACCCAAATGGACCATGCCGGGTCGGGTCAAGTTTTACCAATTATAGTTATGGACTTAGACATTAATCCAACAGAGCCAACCAAAATGGTGCCTTGGCTATCAGAACCGCACCAGGAACTAGGTCAATCCTGAACTCTACCTACCTCTCTAGAGGTATTCTAGGCAAATCCTTCGGGAATATGTCTGGGTACTCCCACATGATCGGTATATCATCCACCTTCGCCTTACGCTTATCACGGTTATCCATGACATAGGCGACATAACCTACACAACCCTGTTGTAGGTAGCGTCTCGCTCTCGCTGTTGAACACAAAGTCGGTCCACACTGCGACCTCTCGCCCTGAATCACCAAACCTCCCCCACTTGGGGTCTGAACTCTTACAAGCTATTGCTTGCAGTCGATCACTCCTCCATTGGGGCTCAACCAGTCCATACCCACAATAACATTATTCCCTCGCAAGGGAATTGGGACTAAATCCATAGAAAACTGCGCATCGAACAACTGCAGTGTACATCCCCGATGAAACCTTGCAACTCGTACCGTCCAATAATCCACTATCTCTACATAAAGAGGGCAGTCTAGCTCCCTCGGAGCTCCAAAAAATTGCTTGCTAGAGCGAGCGATAAAAAAGATCGGGTAGCCCCCAAATCAAATAATACCAAAGCAGATATATCATTCACAAGGAACGATCCCATCATCACATCGGGAGCTGCACGTACCTCCTCTGTTGTCAGCTGAAAGGCTCTGATCTTCACCAAAGGTACCTCTAACCGGCCCTGATGGCCATTGGTAATCCTCAGTGTAGCAGGAGCGGGTGTCGCCACCTGTCCTACTGCTGATAAACACGGGCACTAGGACCGCTTGTGACCCCTCTGATTGCACTGGAAGCAAATCATATATGATATTGTGGTGGTGGTGGTAGCTGTATAATCCCTCCTGACATGACCTATTCAGCTGCACTTAAAGCTACCCAAACTACCCGCCCTGGACGCACCCTCATGCATCTTGCCGCACTTAGCACATCGCATGCGGCCCTGCTGGATCCTCGATTGGTGATCTGATACTTTGGGCTTCTTTTCCGCACTCCCTGCCTGAACCCCCTCTAGTTTCATCTTCTTCTCCATCTCCAAATACAGCTCCCTTTCCCGAGCCCTAGCAATCATGTCCTCCAACGTCTTGTAGCTGGATCGACTCACAAACTGACATATATCACACCACAGTATCTCATGGTATCAAACCTTTTTCATCTCTTCGTCCGCCACATACATCGGAACAAGAAGGGACCTCTCCCTGAACATGGCAGTGATCTCAATCACCGTCGCAGTAGTCTGCTGGAGATCCTGGAACTCCCTAGCAAGCTGTTGTATCTCAATCACAGGTGCAAACTTGGCCCCGAACCTGGCCGGAAATTCACTCCAATTCATCGAATCAAAAGCTGCATTATTACACCCCCAAACCGAGACGGCGGAAATGTTCGAGGGTGGATGATGTCATGTAAAGTATCACAACAAGTGCAGAATAGTAACCAAAGTAAACACAACCATTACATTGAATATATATAAGGTATTTACATCTATTCGATACATAATTTGTATAACAAAAAAATGTAAACAAAAGTCTAAAAGACGCGACTATATATGCTCCGTCTTCTCAAAAGCCTGTGAGTTTACCTGTCTACTGGTTCCCTGAGAATACAAGCGATTTTGAATGTGTATCGACATTTAAGTTGGTGAGTTCATAAGTATGTTTTTGTAATGAAAACCTGTCTTTGAATTTGTGAAAATGTTTGTATGTTTCTCAAGAAAATACAATATATTATTTAGTAGTGTAAAGTAGTCTTAAACCCTATGGCCAAAGTGTATGTTCGTTACTGTATTCTATAATTGTATAGGAAAGCGCTAGTTTGTATGCCTGGTTACCACCAACCGTATTGTATTGTATGAAAACTCTTGTTTGAAATCTCTAGATACCACCAGTAATGTAAAGTAATGTATTGTGTGAAAACCCTGGATAACACTAGTATGTATAGTATGCTCTGTATGAAAACCCTGCCTATCACCAGTATGTATAGTATGTCCTTGTTAAACCCTGACTGCCGCCAGTTATGTATAGTAGTTTTATTACTTAAAATAAAACCATGTGTTTGTATCCATGAGATTCCCCCAATGTAGTGTATAGTAGTTCTATTAATTAAAATAAAACTAGTTGAAGAATTGAAATCCCATAAACAAATAGGTTTGTTTATACTATTGTGAGTTTGGTATAACCATGCTTGATGAGACCTAGTGACCTCTATGACGTCTTCAGGTATCGGATGTTATGATAATTAAAGTAGTGCCTCACAACCCTGTATTAACTAGTTTACATGTTGTGTTGTAGTGTTCTCTTGTACTTGAAACTGTATGCATACTTAAAAAGTAAAAATAATTATACTTAAATAATTATTTTGTATTGTACTCTTGTGTTCAGGAACTAGTATTGTATGCCATAAACTATATCTATCATAGTTTATATGTTTGTTAATGTATAAACTCTAGAATTGATAAAACCGTGTGTTGAATCCCAAACTATACCTATTATAGTTTGCTTGTATGTTATGTATTCGGTTCACGTATTGTACTGAAAACTTTGCAATTATGGTTGTATGTCAAAAGCTTTCCTTATGCTCAGCATGTTACAAAATGGATAAAATATCTAAATATTTTATAGAATGTAGTGATCTTTTAGTTGTATCAATTGCATAAGTTCTAATTCTGTTGAAATCCTTTATATAAGAACACAAAATTTCTTTGTGTTTTGCTTGCATTCCTCCTAAAAACGTTAAAAACAGTGAACATGTAGGGGTATGAACTCACAGTTGATTATGTGCACGTGCTTGACAGCAAAACCAAACAGATGACCCTCGAGTTGGAGTACACTGAATTAACGATATGCTAATGATAATTAAACACATAGTTGTATTTAAATTAGCGAAACCATTAATTATAGTGTTAGAAAACACTTGCTTTTGTGTTAGGAATAGTTACCAAGAGTGTTGGAAATGAAGGGAAGGTTTTCGGTTCCAAGGGGTTTGCGGCCGAATACGGGTTTACGGACGAACACAGGTTTACGGCTGTAAACGGGTTCCCGGTTTAGGGAGTTCTCGGTTGCTTGAAGATTTGAAGATGTTCTTGGTGTTCTTGGTGTTCTTGATGAAAATATGAAGATTTGAAGGTTTGATCTTGAAGATATGAATGTTCTTGGGTGCTTCTTCGGAGCAACTTGAGAGAGTTTTCGGGTGAAAAAGGTGAGAAATGAAAAATCTCTCTGGCAAAAACCTTTATATCGGTTGGGTTTACAACCGAAACTGGGTTCGCGGTCGTAAATGGGTTCACGGCCCAAGGGTTTACGGCCGTAAACGCGTGGCTGGACGAGTTTGCTGATTTTTCGAGGGAAATCTTGATTTTTCGAGTGTTTTTGGTTTCGAAAAATTATATAAATTTTAGTTATATATTTTAAATTATTTTCTGACCCTCACGAGCTTAACGAAATAAACAAACATCAAAATTTTATTTAACAAAAATTGACATTGACTGGAAAGTATCGAGTTGTCACATCATCTCCCCATTAGAGGGAATTTCGTCCCGAAATTCTTTCAAAAATGAGTACAATTATGGACTAGGGAAATAGATGCAGATAGTTCTGTTGCATTTGGTCTTCTCGCTCCCAAGTGAGTTCGGGTCGCCGCTTGGCATTCCATGGAACCTTCACTATCAGGATGCGACTTTGCTTCGTTTGTTTGACTTCCTTATCCATGATTTCGACTGGCTCTTCCATGAAGTTAAGACTCTCGTTGATCTCAATTTCGTCGAGTGGAATCCGAAGAGTCTCATCAGATAGACACTTCTTAAGATTCGACACGTAGAAGACTGGATGAATGTTGTTAAGGTCTCGGGGTAATCAAAGTTTGTAAGGTGCGTGACCGATCCTTGCGAGGATCTCGAATGGACCTATGTATCTTGAATTCATCTTTCCACGATTTCCGAAGCGTATCATGCCCTTCCAGGGTGAGACCTTCAACAGAACGTGATCACCAACCTGGAACTCCAAGGGTTTTCGTTTCTTATCGGCGTAGCTCTTTTGTACGATCTTTTTTTTGTGGTTTCTCGGATATTTTCTAGGCCAGTGAGAGTGCTATCAGGGATTTGACCTCTAGCTAGTTGCGTGTCACCCACCTCATCCCATCACAGATAGGATCTACACTTGCGGCCATAGAGGGCTTCGAATGGAGCAACCTTAATGCTAGTGTGATAGCTATTGCTGTATGAGAACTCGACCAGTGGCAAATGGGTATCCCATGACTTACCAAAGTCGATAGCACATGCTCTTATCATGTCTTCAAGGGTTTGAATGGTTCTCTCACTCTGCCCGTCAGTTTGTGGATGATAAGATGTGCTCATGTCCAGCTTAGTTCCAAGAGCCTTCTAAAGTGACTGCCAGAATCGTGAGGTAAACCTGTTATCTCTATCCGAAATAATGGATATGGGCACCCCGTGCAGTCATACTATCTCTTGGATGTAGATTCTAATGAGTCTCTCCATTTTGTAGGTTTCTTTGATTGGCCGGAAGTGGGCGGACATGGTCAGTCTGTCAACAATTACCCAAATAGTGTCATTGCCACTCGGGGTTTTGGGCAATTTGGTGATGAAGTCCATTGTAATTCTTTCCCACTTCCATGCAGGTATTTCTAGCTGTTGAAGTAAACCTGAGGGCTTTTGATATTCCCCCTTCACCTTGGCGTAAGTTAGGCACTTGCCCACAAAGGTAGAAATTTCTGCTTTCACGTTTTGCCACCAATAGAGCTTTTTGAGATCCAGATACATCTTATCTGAGCCTGGGTGAACAGAGTATCGAATTATGTGAGCTTCATTCATGAAAATATCCTTATAACCACCGAACTTTAGGTCCTGATCCGGTTCATGAAATAACGAATCCCATCACCCTTGATTTCGAAGTTCTTCTCCATTCTCCTTTAGGCTTCACCTGCCACATTTTATGGTTTTAAGGCTTCCAGCTAAGCCTCTCCGATCTGTGTGGACAGGTGGGAATGGATCGTCATGGTTAATTCCTTCATTCTACGACCTGAGTACTCCTTTCGGCTTAGGGCATCTGCTACTACATTGGTCTTGCTAGGATAATAGAGTATTTCGCACTCATAATCATTTAGTAGCTCTACCCTACGTTGTTGCCTCATGTTAAGCTCATTTTGATCAGAAATATGTTGAAGGCTTTTGTGGTCGATGAAAATAGTGCATTTGGTACCATAGAGCTAATGCCTCCAGATTTTTCAGGCAAAGACCACTGCTCCCAACTCTGGATCGTGAGTTGTGTAATTGACTTCGTGTGTCTTCAGCTATCTCGAGGCATTAGCAATAACATTTCCTTGCTGCATGAGCACACATACCAGCCCTTGATTAGATGCATCGCAATAGACAACGAAGTCCTCCGTCCCTTCTGGAAGAGACAAGATAGGTGCACTGCATAGGGTCTGCTTCAATGTTTGGAACGCAGTGTCTTGCTTCTCTCCCCAACTAAAGGTTACACGTTTCTAAGTCAAGGCGGTAAGAGGCTTGTCAATCCTGGAGAAGTTTTGGATGAACCTATGATCGTAGCCAACAAGACCCTAGAATTGACGGATTTCTATGGGCGTCTTCGGTGCTGACCAATTCTCGATTGCATTAATTTTGGTAGGGTCCACATGTATGCCTTCTTCGCTAACCACGTGACCGAGGAAGGTTACCTTTTTGATCCAAAATTCGCACTTTGAGAATTTTGTGTATGGTTTCTCTGCCCTTAAAGTTGCTAACACTTGCCTCAAGTTCGGTCTATGATCTTCCTCACTCCGCGAATAGACAAGTATATCATCTATGAATAATATCACAAACTTGTCTAGGAAAGGACGGCATACCTGGTTCATCAGATCCATGAATACCACAGGTGTGTTGGTTAGACCAAAGGGCATCACTACAAAATCGTAGTGACCATATCGAGTCCTAAATGTTATCTTAGGAACATCACCCTCATGCACTCTTAATTGATGGTACCCTGATGTCAGGTCTATCTTTGAGAAGTAGCTGGTTCCTTGGAGTTGATCGAAGAGGTCCTCGATTCGGGGTAGAGGATAACGATTTTTGATGGTGAGTTTGTTGAGTTCGCGATAGTCTATGCACATCCGGAAAGATCCATCCTTCTTCTTCACAAATAAGACCAACGCTCCTAGGGTGAGAAACTTGGTATAATGAATCCCTTGTTGAGCAGTTCGTTCAGCTAGATAGATAATTCCTACATTTCTGTAGGTGCTAGATGGTAAGGGGATTTGGCTACGGGGGTAGCTCCGGGAATCAAGTCGATTCGGAACTCGACTTGGCGTTCAGGGGGAACTCCTGGGAGATCTTCGGGAAAGATATCAGGAAAGTTGTAGACATCAGGGATGCTCTCGAGGTCTTTAACTTCTTGTTTTTAATTGACTACATGTGCCAGGAATGCGTGACACTCCTTTCGCAAGTATTTTTGGGCTTTAATGCACGAAATTATACGAAGGTTCGTGCTGAGTTTATCGCCATAGATAACGAGGGCATCGCCAGATGGAAAGTCGAGGTGAATGTGTTTTTCATAACAAAGAATGTCAGCACGATTGGGGATCAACCAATCCATGACGATGATGACATTGAGGCTTTTTATGGAGATCGACATAAGGTCGATTGGAAAGGAATAATCGTTTAAAGTGAGGGTGCATCCTATGAATACGTCGTTAGTGCTCTGTTTCTTTCCGTTAGCCATCTCGAAAGTTATTGTTTCGGTTAGAGGTTGGGATTTGTGTCTAAGTAAGGGTTTAAATGCATGACTGACAAAACTTCTCTCCGCACCACTATCAAAGAGAATGCATGCATAAGAGTTGTCAAGGAGGAACGTACCCGTAACTGCAGTGGGATCAACAACAACCTCCTCTTGGCCCATTGCTACCACTTTCCTTGTATTGCCAGCGGTCATTGCTTTTGGGAAATTCCTCTTGTAGTGCCCGGTTTCACCACAACCATAACAGGCTTGGCCTTTTCCTTCTCCAGCAGCCTGATTAGTGGGTTGTACTGGTGCTTTGCAAAAATGGGCTGTGTGCCCCTTTTTGCCACAGTTGGTGCACTGCATGTCATGGCAAGGTCCGTGATGATGGAAGTTACACTTATCGCACCTGGGGAGAGTTACAACATATCTACTGGCAGGCGCTTGAGTTGTAGGAACAACAACAGGAGTGGTAGCAGCGTAAACTGGTACTATCTATTGCTTCTTGGAGGGCTCTTGCGATGATTAGCCCTTCTTCTTGTTCCAGAAGTTCTTCTTCCCACCACTCTCCTTAGGTGGTTTGTGGGCGGCTGGCACGGGGTCTTGACGATCCCCGTGGTCTATTAACGCCTGCGCCAGTCATTTGTCACTATCAAACGTAAGAGGGTTAGCGGCTAAGACATTTCATTGTGTAGGGAAAGTTAGCCCCCATATGAATCTCTCCAATTTCTTGCTCTCCGGGGTAACCATCCTGGGACATGGAAGACCAAGATCGTTGAATTTGGTAATGTAAGCAATAATGTCGGGACCCTTCATCTTTAGGCCCCATAGCTCTTGTTCTAGTTTTTGCATCTCGCCCCACGGGCAATATTCAACAAGCATCAATTCCTTCAAATCCCCCCAACTCATAGCATTGGCAATCGGAAGAGTCAGGGATTTGACTTGGCCATTCCACCAAGTTAGTGCTCTGTCAGTGAAGGTGCACGCTGAAAACTTCACCTTGCTGGTCTTAGGGCACGCACAAATCTGGAAGACTTATTCGGTCTTCTGGAGCCAACGACTTAGTGCAATAACTCCTCCAGTGTCATCAAACGACCTAGGTTTCGCATTGTTGAAATCCTTGTAGGTACACTCTCTCGGGTGCCCTTGACTGTCTCCCTGATTGGAAGGGTTCGCACCACTACCCACTCTACTTGTTCCACTAGTATTAATTTGTGACATTACGGCTGCCACGACGGCTGTAAATGCTGCTTGGAACACTACATGATCAAATTGAGGAGGTGACGGCGGTGGGGGATTGTTGTTCCTTCTATTGGACTTCTTCGAAGGCATCTTTCTCTAAAAGGATTTAATAGAAAACGAAGATAAGTCCTCGATAATAGTCTGGAAGCAGGTGATATTGAATAGTGTATATCTTATCCTGACAGTTATAGTGTTCTATTAAGCGATTTACAGTGGAAGTCTACTTAATACAAGTAAACAATCACCTTGAAATTATAGCAACACTTGGAATGAATTCTATACAATGTGTTTGGCTCTAGTATCGTAGTGATACCAAATACTCCTATAGTATTTTAACTTGTATGTTTAGTTCTATTGTTCTCTTTGTGTGGAGTTTGGGTAAGTTTTAGACTTGCTGCAACACCACTATCACTCCCAAGCACATGTTGGTCGTATCTCAAATAAATATAGTTAATCACGCTATATTTATCCCAGATATGATTACATAACTGCCCAGGTTTGACCGCAATTCCCAACATCTAAATACTTTTTTTGTTCTTCTTGTGATATTGTTTCTGGTACGTATATAGTGTTAGTATACTTCTTATAAAATACTTAGATCTTAAAATTATACTTTTAGTTCAGAGCGCTTGGCCCCTTAGTGTTTATAGTTGTATACCATGTAAGGTTTGATATACTTAGTTCACTATAAACAATAGCTCTGATACTAATCTTTCACTCCTCCAAACCGAGACGGCGGAAACGTTTGGGGGTGGAGGACGTCATGTACATTATCAGCATAATTGCTGTAACACCCGTAGATCCGGGCTAGTCAAGTTAGAGACGATAAGCATCAAAAATGACTTTTGATGGAAGATTACTTAGCAGGATTAATATTAACTAAGTTGTAGTATATGTTACAAGGATTTCGTACATATAAAGAATGCTGAAATCTGAGTTGTAACAAAGAAGTTATGACCTGATGAAGTTTCGCGATAGAACCGACACGACACTGCGCGACGTAAATAGTGAATTTACGATACATTGATATTTAGTCTTAGTGATTTAAACGAATGTCGTAGAATATGTTAAACCGAGAGCATCCATATAAAGAACGTCTAAATCTGACTTTGTATGAGTAAGTTATGATTTTTCTAAGTTTCGACTTAGCAGTATGTGGCCCGAAACTCGAATTTTAGATTGAGTGATTGTTAGCTGAAACAATCTAAACGAGAATCGAAGATCTCGTCGATAGTAGTCCAACAGTGAAAAGACAGACGAAAACGGACATGAGATGAAGAAGTTATGAATTTTTAACGGACTTTTCCTGTCCCGGCCTGTTAAAAATATAATAATAAAAAAAAAATCAAAATTAGCCGACGGGGTCTAAATGAAAGTTGTAGAGCATAGTCTCACCTACGCGTGTATGTAAAGAACGTAAAAAACGGAGCTTGTATGCGAAAGATATGAATTTTAGAAGTTTGGAAATGCGGAGTATGCCCAGCATACAGTAGTACGCCCAACGTACTCATGGTTCATGGTCTGGGTTGGGCCACGTCACCCTAATCCAGCACTCAAGTGCCCCGGTTCCGTAAGCAGTGACACATTCGGTCTGATCCACGTAGTACGCCCAACGTACATGTACGCCCAGCGTACTGCTTGTAGAGGGAGTACGCCCATCCTAACCGTAGGGATCAACCCCTATAAATAGATGTCGTGGGCTTCCGAGTTTTAGTGCTTAAATTCTTCTCTCTTACTCGTTATTGCCTCGTTTTGCGCGCAAGTTATAACCCAAAGCCCCGGTATCATTCCCGAAACCCGAAGCAAGTCCCGAAGCCCCGAGGATCTCGAGAAGTAAAGTTTCCGAGCCAAAACTCTGCCCGCGAGAAGCCCGGTTTTCAAGAAACATCCCGGTTTTTTCGAAAACAATTGTTTTAAGAGACGAGGTGTTGTCCGATCATCGTCTTATCAAGTGAGTTTATAGTCACTTTCATAAACACGATTTTAATACAAGTATTGTTTGAATGTATTAAGTATATGTTTTGTGTAAGTGTGTAGTCACTTTCTTCTAACATATAAATATGAATGAAATAGGTGCTACATGTTTATATATTGTTGTTTATTTGAGATAAGTTTGGGCTGGATGTTTTATATAGTTTTTAAATGAGTTAAATTGTATATGTATCTTATATCTACAAATATGTTGGGTAGAACATGGGTAGATTAGATAGTTGATGTGTGATAAAAGATGAGTTAGATAATGAGATAAAAGGTGATATAGATCTTGAGATGAGGGTGACAGGTGAAATAATGAGCGAAACCTTTACCCAAGCGATGACCCCGTCATTCAGCAGAGTAGGGATGACAACCACGAACTATTCTAGATAGTCCAGTGCAACACTAGCAGGCTCCCAACTTGTAGGTGTTGTGAACTTGATGTTCACCGGGGTACTCTAAAAACCCATTGACACGTATTGCGAGAGGGGTCTCAAAAACGATACTGTCAATAAACGAGATAAACTTGTTACTAATCCGAGAGCATGGATTAAGACATAGTTAATTGTCCCTAGTCCGTGAGTATGGATTGGGCATAGTTTTAGATCCGGGAGTATGGATTAGATCAGGAGATTAGTTTTAGATCTGGGAGTATGGATCAGATCAAGAGGTTAGTTTTAGATCCGTGAGTAGGGATCAGGTAAAGAGAAAAATTTTGATACGAGAGTTTAGATCGTGTCATTGTGAGGATCGACAGGGTGGGATAATAGTTGTTTTATATGGTGAAGTTGCATAAGTTTGTGAGTTCTAATATATATACATATATGATATAACAGTGTGGGTTGAAAACCCAATATACTCACCAGGCTCCCAAGCCTGAGCCACTCAATTTTCTTTCTATTACAGGTTATGACACAAGAGCATAAGTTGCATGGCATAACGAGAGATTTTGGATTATAGGCCAGTAGTTATGAATAACTATTGTAAGGTCTATTTTATACCGTTTATGGTTTTGGTTTGTATCGGAACATTACATTCAGAGATTTTGTTATTTAATGAAAATACATTTTTTTACAGAAATGCTTTGATAAATTCTTATCACATTTTGTTTTAGGAACAAATTCCGCAGCAATTTTCTTTAAACGATTACTCTGATTTTAAAACAAAGCATAAACAAACCGGTCTTTTTTGGCCGTGAAATTTGGGGATGTCATAATTGCAGCATAGTAACCAAAGTAAACACAACCATTACATTGAATATATATAAGGTATTTACATCTGTTCGGCACATAATTTGTATGATAACAAAATGTATAACAAAAGTATAAAACACACGACTCTATATGCTCCGTCTTCTCAAAAGCCTGCGAGTGTACCTGTTTACTGGTTCCCTAAGAATAGAAGTGATTTTGAAAGTGTATCAACATTTAAGCTGGTGAGTTCATAAGTATGTTTTTGTAATGAAAAACTGTCTTTCAATTTGTGAAAATGTTTGTATGTTTCTCAAGAAAATCCAATATTTTCTTTAGTAGTGTAAAGTAGTCTTAAACGCTAAGGCCAAAGTGTATGTTCGTTACAGTATTTTGTAGTTGTATAGGAAAATGCTAGTTTGTATGCCTGGTTACCACCAACTGTATTGTATTGTATGCAAACACTTTTTTGAAATCTCTGGATACCATCAGTAATGTAAAGTAATGTATTGTGTGAAATCCTTGGTTAACACCAGTATGTATAGTATGTTTTGTATGAAAACCCTAGCTACCACCAGTATGTATAGTATGTCCTTGTTAAACCTTGACTGCCTCTAGTAATGTATAGTAGTTTTATTACTTAAAATAAAACCATGTGTTTGTATCCCCGGGATTCCCTCAGTGTAGTGTATAGTAGTTCTATTAATTAAAATAAAACTAGTTGAAGAATTGAAATCCCGTAAACAAATGGGTTAGTGTATACTGTTGTGAGTTTGGTATAACCATGCTTGATGTGACCTAGTGACCTCTACGATGTTCTTTAGGCATCGGATGTTATGACATTTGTCACCACAGGCATGCTTGCCTAACTGTAGCTAGCAATTTAGGTGTGTGATTGTCTGTCCTGAATAGATCTATTCAGAAATCTTATGCTCTCCCTCCACGAGACTCTGGTTATACTGTGGTAGGATTTAGTCCCACACCCCCGAAGGGTACAACTAAAGTTGTGCCTCACAACCCTGTATTAACTAGTTTACATGTAGTGTTGTAGTGTTCTCTTGTACTTGAAACTGTATGAATACTTAAAAAGTAAAAATAATTATACTTAAATAATTATTTTGTATTGTACTCTTGTGCTCAGGAACTAGTATTGTATGCCATAAACTATATCTATCTTAGTTTATATGTTTGTTAAGTATAAACTCTGGAATTGATAAAACCGTGTGTTGAATCCCAAACTATACCTATTATAGTTTGCTTGTATGTTATGTATTCGGTTCACGTATTGTATTGAAAACTTTGCAATTATAGTTGTATGTTGAAAACTTTCCTTATGCTCAACATGTTACAAAATGGATAAAATATCTAAATATTTTATAGAATGTAGTGATCTCTTAGTTGTATCAATTGCACAAGTTCTAATTCTGTTGAAATCCTTTATATAAGAACACAAAATTTCTTTGTGTTTGCTTGCATTCCCCCTGAAAACGTTAAAATCAGTGAACATGTAGGGGTATTTACTCACAGTTGATTATGTGGACGTGCTTCACAGCAAAACCGGACAGATGACCCTCGAGTTGGAGTGCACTGAATTAACGATATCCTAATGATAATTAAACACATAATTGTATTTGAATTAGCGAAACCATTAATTATAGTGTTAGAAAACACTTACTTTTGTGTTAGGAATAGTTACCAAGAGTGTTGGAAATGAAAGGAGGGTTTTCAGTTCCAAGGGGTTTGCGGCCGAACACGGGTTTACGGCCGAACACAGGTTTACGGCTGTAAACGGGTTCCCAGTTCATGGAGTTCTTGGTTGCTTGAAGATTTGAAGATGTTCTTGGTGTTCTTGATGAAAATATGAAGATTTGAAGGTTTGATCTTGAAGATATGAATGTTCTTGTGAGGTTCTTGGTAGCAACTTGACAGAGTTTTCGTGTGAAAAAGGTGAGTAATGAAAAATCTCTCTGGGAAAAACCTTTATATCGGTTGGGTTTACGGCCGGAAATGGGTTCTCGGCCATAAACGAGTTTATGGCCCAGGGGTTTACGGCCGTAAATGCATGGGTGGACGAGTTTGCTGATTTTTCGAGGGAAATCTTGATTTTTCAAGTGTTTTTGGTTTCGTAGAATTATATAAATTTTATTTATACATTTTAAATTATTTTCTAAGCCTCACGAGCTTAACGGAATAAACAAAATTCGAAATTTTATTTAACGGAAATTGACTTTTGTTGACTAGAAAGTATCGTGTTGTCACATGCATCATCTCCAATGGCATGTCCAACCTCCTCCCACCAATTATGTGCCCTGTCCTTCAGAATGCAGGAAGCAAGTCAGATCTTCTCCCCCTCAGGACGATGACTGGTATGAAAGGCGTTGGCGACATCAGCCAACCACCTGCTGCTAGCAGTGGGATCTTGACCCCCATGATAGTCCGGAGCTCCACAAGCTTGGAACTCCCTAAATGTCATCGTACGCGCGCCTATCATGGTCTCCATCTCGGTGTGGAAAACACTCAGCCTCTTGTCAAGAATCTCCAAGATGCCCTCCTTGACCATTTCGAAGATCATAGGAGTCTGGTCCAATATACTGCGCGTGATCTTAAATGAAATGAACTCTCTCATCTGGTCGTATAGCTATACGGCTCCAGAGCCCAAGCCCGATCCCTCGCCTACACTAGAACTACCAACTGGTCTAGTGCATAGCATTACCATACTGAAAATACATCATAAAAATAATCAGAATACTTGTCATAACTCGAGGGATCTCACATACTGCAAGTTCTCTGGATTCATCTCAGCCTTCCTTGATTCGAGTATAGATCCTCTGCTTTCAGTAGTATGGGCCCATACTACCTTCCACATCTATCCGTACTTTCCTCAAGAACTGCCTTGACTCCACCAAGTCCCTTTCACTACTACTTCTCTCTGCGCTAATCTCATCTTAGGCTTGCATTATGGTAATCACCGACCCACTCTTCGCGATCAGCTGCATAAAAAGTCCTTGCTATCCTTCCTTACTTAGCTTGCAGATACCATTACATATTACTAAGACCAGATAATTCTTCGAATGAGAGGTCTCTCCCTACAACGGTTGGACTCAAATAAGAGCTGCAAAATAAGTCTAACCCTAATCATATGAAATTACTTAGTCCTCGCAATATATAACTTAGCGTATTCGTTTACTAGTTAGTTAAAGATAGTTAGAACTCCTAAAAGCACAAAGCAAGCAACATTCGAGCATTGAGTAACGATAATCAAATATATCCTAATCAGACCATCATATTATTGACTAATCAATACTAGCATTCAGTTCAAATATGCTCATATAGTAGGCATACAAGGCATCCTTCCTAAATCCTTAGCCCTAATCTAGCATGCAGTTCTCATACACATACAACAGGCTTACAAGGCATCCTTCCTAGATCTTTAGCCCTAATCTAGCATGCAGTTCTCATAATCATATCATATCATAACAAACATGTATGGGTAATTAGGGAGAACTTACTTGAGCTTGGCTGATTGCATGCACCACAACTTTTCTCTTTTCAAAAAAAAATTTAATTTTATAACAAGTCCTCAGTTTGAGTTCAGACACACCTGAGAGTGTGCCCGAATCCCTCAAACCAAGGCACTGATACCAACTTAAAACATTCCAAAATACGGTCCAAAACTTTTGTTTTTAATTATTAATAATTATCAAATCATCACATAAAAATCATAAGTCATTCTATCTCAAAACATCATAAACATCTGTCAAACATATCAGAGTAAAAACATCCCATGCTAAAATCATGGTGCGTGCACTGCATTTATTCCGAGCTCTTCCCTTTGCTACCAGAAGTACCTGAAACCAAAACTGAATATTATAAGCCCGAAGCTTAGAGAGTCTCCCCAAACTACCACATACGAAGCACATAATCACATAATAACATATCATAGGCCTTTCCCACTTCATCGGGCCCCACCCGACATCGGACAACGTCCGACATCGAACCAAAATTCGGCATCGGGCCCCGCCCGAAATCAAGCAAAGCTCGGTATACATATAAACATGTCAAAAAAAACACATAAATAATCACATAACATAAACATATAAACATTCCTCGGGCCCCGCCCGACATTGGACCGAAATCTAGAAGCATACAAACATTCCTCGGGCATTGCCCAACATCGGGCTGAAATCCGGAAACATACAAAATAGACACATGAAAGAATCACAAATACATCAAGCGTACAAAAATTCCTCGGGTACCGCCCAGCAACTGATCGGAGATCTGGAAACATATAAACCTCAATCGGGTACTGCCAAACATTAGACCTTAGTCTGAAACTAGCGTACATATACAAGCCGGTATTGGTGCCTTCGACCCATTCATACAAGAGGAAAACTCACCTCTCAAAGCTGAATTCATAATCTCTCGCTTCAAAATCTCTATCGAATGCTCTGACGACTCCCCGAGCTATCAGTGAAAATTAACACTTAGTCAAAATCCAAAAATCCTCTTAGGGTAAAATTACCATTTTACCGCTGATCAAACTCGGACCATAACCTAGGCCCAAATCCATAACGTCAATGGTCCAATTTTATATAATCTTTCCAAGCCCACTAATGGCCCACTTATGGCGCAATTTTCTAAATTGGGCCGAACTCCCCAAATGGACCTTCCCTTAAGCCCAAACATGTCCTTAGCCCAATAACTGACTTCTGATGGCCCACTAAGACATAAGTCCAAAGAGTAACCCAAACCAATGCCCAAAAGTCGCGAAGCCCAAAATCAGCGAGTACGCATCGTGTACTCCTCTATATGCTAAGCGCACAGACTGCATGGCTTGTATGTTGCGCGTACTGGCTTGTACGCCCAACGTACTACCCTATTAAGCCATATTCTTCAAAAATGCTTAATGCCTTAAGACCTTAAGCAGAAAACATAGATATGAGTCCATTAACATGTCTTAACTCATAAAGTCGATTACTTGGTGGCTTGCAACCCACCAAATGGACCCAAACTTGAAATATGAGAACTATTTTCCATGGAAATGACTAGAACTCATGCATGGTCACAAAAAGACCTTCAAGATTGAAGCTTTTCTACTCTTGGGACTTATATAGCACTAAGGTTGGCAACCTTAAGCCTAGAAACGGATTGGAACCATAAAAATCCATCATTGGGACCTAAAAAGGTCCAAAACCCCATTAACATAGATCTAAGCATTCATGAGGAAAGTTGAGAGCTTTTTACCTTAAATGAATGCCAAATGGTGATGTTATCTCAGATCCTTGAGCTCAAGCCACTCAATGTAACAGCCCAAAATCTCAAGTATTGTTAAGTTGCATTTTGGGGGTGTTTTAAAGGGGAGACTCGACGAGTTGGAGCCAGACTCGCCGAGTAGGGTCGCAGGTTTGGTCGCGGGTTCACGACTGGACTCGACGAGTCCAGATATGGACTCGGCGAGTCGACGCTGTTCAGCGGAAACCCTAGCCGTTCAGTATTGGGTCGTATATAAGGGTTATTATGCCGTCATTTCACAACTTTTGATCGATTGGGAAGAACCCTAGGCGACTGGGGCGGCTAGAGCAAGCTTGAAGGCCATTGGTGACCTTGAAGGAATTGTTGTGCAAGGAGGAGAAGGGTTTTAGCTAAAGGAACTGCAGGGAGTTCGAGTTCTGAAGTTTGGGGACATGAAAGGTACATCATTCAGGTAATAATTCGGATTACATTCTCCTGTGATTGATGTGTATATAGATTTAGGGTTTATGGAACCCATTTGGAGTCTAGATGGATTGTGGTGTTGTTATTCAACGTTTATAACCTTGTATTAGGACCCTTAGAGGTCCAGAAGGTCCCATGTTTGTATATTCGAGAATATATGTATCTCAGGAAGCAGTTCGATCGACTGCATGGCGTAGACTCGCCGAGTCGGATGATCAGACTCGGCGAGTAGCTTGAAGATTCATTGGGACTCGCCGAGTTTGTTCTTCAGGCTCGGCGAGTAGAGTCGGGGTGGCCCCGCGATTCTTCCACGAGGACCTCGTCGAGTCAAGAGGGATACTCGACGAGTAGAAAGGGATCATGCAGGAATTGGTGAGGACGACTAGACTCGCCGAGTCGCCAGGGTACTCGCCGAGTCCAGTCGAGATGGCCGTTGACCGGAGTTGACCTGTGTGTAATGTTTTAGGGTCAGTTTAGCGTGGAAGATAGAAGTATTAAAAAGAGATATATGATGAGACAGGGAACTTGTAGCTCGGAGGATCAAGTGCAAGAGATTTCAGGAGTTGCTATCTTCCAGGGGCCACGAGGTGAGTCTTCTCACTATACTGTACCCGGAAGGGTTTGACTGTGTGACCGGAAGGTCGGATATGTTATGTGATATGTATGCTATATGTGGTAAGTTAATTGTTATATGTGCTATGTATGATATGTGGGCCGGAAGGCAATATGTTATGGGCCGGAAGGCGATTATGTTATGGGCCGGAAGGCATTGTAATGAGGACCGGAAGGTCAGGGCCTGGAAAGGCGTATGTGCGTAAGTGTATATTGGGGAACTCACTAAGCTTCGTGCTTACAGTATTTATGTTATGTTGTTTCAGGTTCTTTCAGTAACGCGGAATGGCATCGGCTCGATTGTACACACCGAGGAAAGAGTTGTATTTTGAAGGATCCTGGTTGTCTATTCAAATGAAAATGGAACTATGTTTTGTAATTCGAATATGATTAAGATTTTAACAAGTGTTTTTAATATTAATTGATTATTTAAATGAAAAATTTTGCTTTGAAAACCACGGTGTTACAATTGGTATCAGAGCCTTGGTTTGAGGGATTCGGACGCGCCTACGGGTGAGTCTGGACTCAAACTGAGGAATTAAGAAAAGGTTTTCAAATAAATAGTTTTCTAAAAGTGAATAAGAGTTCAAAGAGAAAGCAAGAAAGAGCAGTGTGTACAATCAGCCAGAGCCAAACGGTGATTTCCCAAAATACCCTTACTTTTGTAATATGAAATATCTATTATGCACTTTATGAGACATTATTGCATGCTAGAGACAGGCTAGGTATTTCACATCTTAGGACTAGAGTGGCCTGATTTGTGATGCCTTAGTCTAGGGTTTGCTGTTATATGTGCGTTATGCTTTTGTGTGTATGTGATGAGTGAGGGTATCTAGTTAGAACGCACAAGGGGTAAAGCCACGGGGTACAGAGGTACTCCCGAGGATAAGCCGAGAAGGTGGAGCTACCACAGATGGGGAGTCCTATGTATGCTTCAATGCTCGAATGCTGCTTGCTTTGTGCTTTGTGGAGTTATCGATGATGGGAGTCAGCTACTAAGTGAGTATGACGATACTCAGGAGGTAGAGGGCTGGCATCATTAGGAACTCTTCAGCAGCTGATAGCAAAGAAGTGGGAGGACAGCGGAAGGGACTAGGGAGTAAACCTAGCCAGATGAGTGCGCTGGTAGAATAGAGGATTTCGCTGGAAAGCGAGCACGCGCGATGAGATGGGTGAAAGAGCAGGTTTATCAGCTACTTAGGAACTCTGGGATGGTCCGTGTGGAAAGTATGGGTAGATGTGGCAGGTAGTATGGGCCCGTACTACTGAAAGCAGAGGACCCATACTTGATACAGGGCGCATCCTAAAGGTCTTAAGGAACAGATTGAGGGGTGATGTTATGGTTCGGATACCATACATCGGAGCGGATACAGAGTGATGTTATGGTCCGGGCACCATACATCGGAACAGATTGAGATAGATGTTGTGGTCCGAGTGCTATACATTGGAGCAGATTGAGGAGTGGTGCTATGGTTCAGGTACCATACACCGAAGCATGTTGAGGAGGGACGTCACGGGATGAATACCATGGTTCGTAGTGGATGATGCATGTGGCTATCTTGTTATCCGGTTATGACCGGTGAGGTAGAGATTGAACGCTATGGGTTTCAGGCCTGTAGACCATGATTGAGTACGGAGAGGCGTTCCTCGAGGGGAAAGATAAGTGCCTATCAGAGTATTTTGGTAAGAGTCAAAGACAGGGGAGAATTTCAGTTGAGTCGAGCAATCAGACGACAGAGGAGAGGTCACCTTTTTGGGTGGGTAGTGTCATTTATGCTCGTGTGCAAGACGCGAGAGGTCTGGTGTTCCGGTTCTGGATTTGGGAGTACACCCTGCAGGTAGTTATCGATAATGACTTCCCTCAGAGCATCAGGTAGCGGGTGTACCGCGAGACAGAGATTTACCGTGAACAGACAGTCAGTTGGGGCTGAGGTAGTCGAGAACCACACCACACCTAATTGAGAATAACAGGTTGGGTTATAGTGGTAGCAGTGAAGAGTTCCGACGAGTTTTGCAGTGCGGAGAGTTGTCGTCTATGTTGAGAGTAAGTCCCTGTTCTTGGGACAAATCCGGCGTTGGATACGGATTGATGAGTTGAGATGAGAGGAACGATGATGCTGCGGTACAGTCTGCGAGCCAGATATGTTATCGAGCAGTGCAGGTGCTTAGTATTAGATCAGTATGGGATTTGGAACGATTAGAGGCAGCCGTGATGAGAAGTTCTTGAAGAGTTAGCTAGAGGTTCAGAGTATAGGGGATTGATTGACTTCATAAGGGGAGGGACTATCGGGTGTTGCACAGCACTTTTCTGGGGCAGGTACGATTTCGCTGGTGAAAGATAGTCGTGGGTTGATTGTATACTAATTGGTGTTGGTTTGAACCCTAGTGGGGGAGAACCGGGTGCAGTATGTAAGAAAGCAAGAATTGTCAGGAGTAGTAATAAGTGGAGTATAGAGATGCAGTAGGAAAGCATGAGACCATAGGTGTCGATGATCGAGTAAAAAGGGGGTTACATCGGAGCTTGCGGGTCCGGTGGTGCATGCCGCAAGTGCGGAAAGGAGGGGCACTGTGCACGGGATTGTTGGCAGTCAGTGCCAATTCGGGATTTGAGGAGGACAGGATGGAGCGGAGCCCCAGAGGGCTCAGGGTCGTGATTATCTGCGTGCGACAGAGGGAGACGGAGCAGTGCCGGAGACAGCTGCGGGTATGATGCTTTCATGATGTCTTAATTGTCTTGCATTGAGTTGGCGTATTGTTTGTGCTGGTATCTTGTATGGATTTCGATGCGGTATTCGTTGTTTCGCGGGTCTGGCATGGTTATGGATTGGTGCTTCAGGTTTTCGCTTTGGCATACGTTATTCCCTGATGGTTGGGTATGGTTATAATTGGTGTTTTAGTGTCAGTAGTCTTGTGCGGTTTTCGATGTGGTGTTCATCCGTTGGGCAGATTGTGAGTTTGGTTATGGGTTATTGTCGAGGATTCCTTTGGTTATCGTTCGTGAGGGTTGTTAGGGGAGATGCGGCACTGGGTTGATTGTCAGGTAACATCTACAGTCGTGGAGTGGATGATTGAAGGACTAGATTCTTGTGAGTGGGTTGATCAGGGAGGAGGTGTGTTTTGCTGAGGATTGCTTGTGCTTGTGGGAAGCAGTCAGTGTGTAATTGTTCTCTTTGTACAAGATTATTCTGTAAGGTCGTTAATAACGATCGGTGGCAGTTAGTCAGTGCTTTAGTGGGGGGAGAATTAGAAAAATTCTCCGGGAGATCGATGAGGATATGAGGGTGCTTAGCTGCCGGGATTCAGCAGTGTTTGTCAGCGCAGAGTATAGGCCGACGAGAGCGAGTGTCGGGTATGCGGGGCGGGATACAGACCTAGGGCATTCGACTGTGGAGGCCTGAGAGAAGGTCGGGATCAAGCTTGAGTAAGTAACCGGGATTATGTGATCAGAGTATTGGTATGTTTGAGGTACGTGATGGGTTGTACTGCGTTAATCCCACGGGATTTATGTTATGCATGTTTCTAGAGTTGGAACCGGAAGGTTCCCAGAGTTCGAACCTGAGGGTTCGCAGAGTTGGGTGTACGGACCCACAGAGATATAGCCTCGAGTGGCTAGTATGTGTTATGAGAGTCGGTCCAGTCATGCTGGAGACTCTGTTGGTATTGCTGGATCAGTTTGAGATTACGGATGGTGTATGTGCAGTGCGATTACATTGGAAGGTCGGGCCACGGGATTGGCGATCTTGTTTAGCTGAGGCAGTGATCTTGATGAGTGGAGAGAGTGCATGAGATTGAGAGCCCCTGCAATGAGAACCAGAGTATGTGGATAGCGGTTACGCAAAAAGGGTGGTGTCGCTTGGGGCGAGCACCGTGGCACCGGTTGGAGTGGCATTATGGCCAAGAGGGTTCCTTGGAAAAAGGAAAAGAGGAAGGTGTGTAACTCCGAAGGGGTGCAAGTTCACGAAAGTGAAAGCTGCAGAGCAGAATTATGGTTAGAGTACTTCAAGTATGGTTTCGAGCATCGTGTTTGCGGCAGTGAAGTAGGAACCCATCCGGGTTGGGATGACTGACGAGACTCAGAAAGGATGCAAGGGAATGGAGAATCTTGAATTCTCAGTGTGATTCTGATCAGGGTATAGGACGGATATTAGTGGTTCGTCTTGGGAGATGTTCGAGGATATCATCAGTGAATCGGGTTTTTCAACCTGCGAGTGTTGGGACTAGTTCAGTATGTGTATGTAATGGCAAGAGGGAACTTGTGAGAGTTGATCTGAGAGGGAGAATGGATCTCTCAGTCGGTCCGGAATGGGCAAAGTGGGCTTTGGATCGGGGATCCGGTGGTTCAGGGTTTCCTAACCCTTATGGGTTGAGTGATCGTTGAGATTTGGAGCAGAGTGCACCTTGGATAATTTCCGATTACAGAGAGTGATGAGCAGTTCAGAGTTCGTGCTTTAGTTGGCAGAGCAGACTCAGCAGGTTAAAGAGAGTTAGTGATCGTCTAGAGTTAACAGGAAAGTTATGCAGGCAGACGCCGTTACGAGCATGTGATTCAGGTCGGCGACTTCGTATTTCTGACGGGGTGCTTCGATTTACGAAGAGGGGTAAATGGGGGGGGGGGGCCCGGTATGTTGGGTCTTTTCGTGAAGGTGCGAAGGCAGGAAGGATGGCCTACCATTTGGAGCTGCCAACGGAATTGGGACGGATCCATGACACTGGTATATGTCGCAATTGAAGAGGTGTATAGCGGATGAGTCAGCAGTGGTTCTACTAGAGAACGATTAGGTGGATGCGAGCCTGTGTTACGTCGAGAGGCCAGTGGCCGTCGGAGTTCGGAAGATCAAGGTTCTGAGGAACAAGGAGGTACCTCTGGTATTGGTTCAGTAGCGGCCTCGGGAGGGATCGGTAGTGTCTAGGGAAGCCGAAACGTGAGATGCGGGAGCAGCAGCCAGAGCTATTTTCAGAGTGAGACTTCGAGGGCGAAGTCTAATTCTAGTGGGGGAGAATTGTAACAGCCCAAAATCTCAAGTATTGTTAAGTTGCATTTTGGGGGTGTTTTAAAGGGGAGACTCGACGAGTTGGAGCCAGACTCGCCGAGTAGGGTCGCAGGTTTGGTCGCGGGTTCACGACTGGACTCGACGAGTCCAGATATGGACTCGGCGAGTCGACGCTGTTCAGCGGAAACCCTAGCCGTTCAGTATTGGGTCGTATATAAGGGTTATTATGCCGTCATTTCACGACTTTTGATCGATTGGGAAGAACCCTAGGCGACTGGGGCGGCTAGAGCAAGCTTGAAGGCCATTGGTGACCTTGAAGGAATTGTTGTGCAAGGAGGAGAAGGGTTTTAGCTAAAGGAACTGCAGGGAGTTCGAGTTCTGAAGTTTGGGGACATGAAAGGTACATCATTCAGGTAATAATTCGGATTACATTCTCCTGTGATTGATGTGTATATAGATTTAGGGTTTATGGAACCCATTTGGAGTCTAGATGGATTGTTGTGTTGTTATTCAACGTTTATAACCTTGTATTAGGACCCTTAGAGGTCCAGAAGGTCCCATGTTTGTATATTTGAGAATATATGTATCTCAGGAAGCAGTTCGATCGACTGCATGGCGTAGACTCGCCGAGTCGGATGATCAGACTCGGCGAGTAGCTTGAAGATTCATTGGGACTCGCCGAGTTTGTTCTTCAGGCTTGGCGAGTAGAGTCGGGGTGGCCCCACGATTCTTCCACGAGGACCTCGTCGAGTCAAGAGGGATACTCGACGAGTAGAAAGGGATCATGCAGGAATTGGTGAGGACGACTAGACTCGCCGAGTCGCCAGGGTACTCGCCGAGTCCAGTCGAGATGGCCGTTGACCGGAGTTGACCTGTGTGTAACGTTTTAGGGTCAGTTTAGCGTGGAAGATAGAAGTATTAAAAAGAGATATATGATGAGACAGGGAACTTGTAGCTCGGAGGATCAAGTGCAAGAGATTTCAGGAGTTGCTATCTTCCAGGGGCCGCGAGGTGAGTCTTCTCACTATACTGTACCCGGAAGGGTTTGACTGTGTGACCGGAAGGTCGGATATGTTACGTGATATGTATGCTATATGTGGTAAGTTAATTGTTATATGTGCTATGTATGATATGTGGGCCGGAAGGCAATATGTTATGGGCCGGAAGGCGTTGTAATGAGGACCGGAAGGTCAGGGCCTGGAAAGGCGTATGTGCGTAAGTGTATATTGGGGAACTCACTAAGCTTCGTGCTTACAGTATTTATGTTATGTTGTTTCAGGTTCTTTCAGTAACGCGGAATGGCATCGGCTCGATTGTACACACCGAGGAAAGAGTTGTATTTTGAAGGATCCTGGTTGTCTATTCAAATGAAAATGGAACTATGTTTTGTAATTCGAATATGATTAAGATTTTAACAAGTGTTTTTAATATTAATTGATTATTTAAATGAAAAATTTTGCTTTGAAAACCACGGTGTTACACTCAAGTTCTTCTTCTTCAACTTCTTCCTTCTCCTTCCAAGCTTCAAATCACCAAAATAAGCTTCATAAGGCCAAAAACACACAAATACGAAGAATGAATGGTTTATATGGTTTTTGAGTCGAGGTGGATGGTAAGGAGGCTAGGGTTTGGGACATAATGTTGTAGTTATATGGCTGAAACCCTAAAAATTAGGGTTTTGAGTCTGCTTGTGTACGTTGCACGTACTCCTTGGTATGCTGCGCGTACGCGCATGAACCCCCTGCATCTAATGTTGCTCTACGCCCCACGTACGCCAAGCTTATGCCCAACATACATCTCCGGGCAACCCAATCATGACGGCCTACTCGCTAAAGCCCAACTCAATAATCCACTATTATCTCATAGACCAAAAATTAATTAATTACAAAGATATTACGTAATTATTGTTAACTCAAGTCACGGATGTTACACTATACATATAACTTTCTATTACTAAAAGATCATTTCTATAATCAATTTTTTAGAATAGTTGTCTGTAGTTGAGGACAGGGGAGTGAATAGACGAATCTATGCAATATATCAATACAAACTAAAAATGTTATGGTATAGATTTAACCCATGATGCCAATCTTTCTTGTTGATTAAGTCAGTAGCTTAGAAGTCCATGTTACATACTAGTAAGATTCATTTTTCTTTTGAATGTCTCGAATCAAATATTGTTAGGTAGATTATTGACGGTAGTGATGCTAGGTGATTTATTAATTTGAAACTAGTATATCTTAACACTATACAATTGTTTGTTGTTAATCATGTTATGTAAAATGACGTTAACGATTTGTAGGGAAAATCATTCCTGAGACAATGGGCCGCGATGCTGGAAGTGACCCGTTATGTAATTTATTACCTATGATACTAAATCATGTTTGTTGTTACAATTAACAATGGGCATGTAGATGATGGTGTTATTATGTATAAAGGTAAAGTTGTTGCTGATTATGGTCCAACATTTTAGGGTTATGGAATAGCAAATGATGAAGCAAAATTGATGATGCAAATTTACTTCCACATGAAACCTGGTGGAAAAATTCAAATATTTCTATGAATATTAGGATGATGAGATTGATTTTGATGAAATGGATATTGAACCTTGACAATTTCATAAGAATACCTTAATTATTTTCCAGATTTTGAAGACACAAAAACTAATCATTGGGGAATGCTTGAGCCCTTAACTTTTCCCGAATCGTCAAGTAAAAACATAAAACTGAAAGATCTTTTATGCCCAAGTCATAGAATGATATTGCTAATAACATATGATCATATAGGGTCTCACCTTATAGCAAGTTATCACGAATTGATTATTTATTAGTATAATTTTATTATTAATAAATTCCAACATTTGTATTTAATTGAAAAAAAATATTATTTTGGGAAATAATATTTTACCTAAATATTGAGAATTATTGTTTCTAGAAAATAATAGTAAATAGTATAAAACTAGTGAATTATCATATTATATGATTATTTATGTCATGTACAAATGAGTGGACACGTTGAGTAAACACTTAGTATATGTAACTAGCTAATTGTTATAAAGTAATAAGCAATTGGAATTTGTCTCTTTCTTAAAGTTAGGAGACAAAGCATGAGACATGCTTTTTCATTTGTTTATTACATAACAACGTGCTTATAAGAAAGCCTTACCTCCTACTTTATTGTCTAGCCTTTTGACCATGTTTTTTAACATATAAGAAAGGCATAAGACAAGAGTTAGGACTAGCTTTTCTTCACTCAAAGTCTCGAAAATATGGATGCGAAAATGTTCATTTTGTAGCTCTTTCCCTCACTTCTTTTTCTTGCAAATGGGGAAATAATTGAAGGAATATAAGTTGCTTTCTATTAAGACTTATTTGAGTACGTATTAATAGCTTAAACGTAACTTATTAACAAGTGTTCACTATCATATTTTGGTGAATCAAATCTTGCTTGGTGGATAAATTATAGAGAACTTCTACTTGGAGTTTTTAATCCATATTCATGAACTTCCTAATTTCACCAGGAGTTGTAGTGAAGGTGTCGAACTCGTTGACAACTGAGGTTAGACGTTTATCCTTAATGTTCTCTGATCCCTCGAACAAGTCTTGAAGTGTGTCCCAAATCTCTTTAGCATATTTACACAATTTAATGTGCACAAATATAGAAGGAGGAACACCAAACACCATTTCCGAAAAGGCAACTTGATCTGCATGCAGCTTTTCGATGTCATCAACAGTGAGAGGTGTCTGACGCTGTTCATCTTGTCCCATAAGAGTTGCAGCATCATCTCTAACAATTATTCGAACTGGAACATGTGGACATTCTTTAAAGGATCTCCAGATAGCTCACCTTTTTCTTTACCAAGTAAAAATCTTTCCATTATGACTTTCCAGTGATCATACTCTTCAACAACTAGCAATGGGGCACGAGAAGGGCAGCCCATGCTATTTTCTATTTGCATTGAATACATTTTTTGAGAATTAGAAGCAGCTATTGAAGTGAAGATATCTTGAGAAAAAGTGGTATATAGAAGAACTTTTATCCTGAACACATCAATGATCGAAATACAAGGGCAATCTCGAATAAACTATAATATGTTCTTTTGGATTCAAAGGACAACCATTCAAGCTCTGATACCAATTGTGAGAACAAAGATACGATGCGCAGGGACAAGGTTTGAAAACTCAAACCTTGAGTTAATGCTTAAGATCAATGTCTGCTTGTAATTATATGTTACAGTCAAGTCTGGTAAGACCAATCGATACTGAAGAGAGAAATCAACAAAAGTACTTCAATTATTAAATATAGAACTATAAGTATAATCAAGGTAAAGATAATAAATGAACAAGTAGAATGTTTGAAAGAGTTTGATTGAGAGAAAAGTGAAAGTGAAGTAAATTCGAATATAACTATATTTGGAGCAACAATCTGTCGTTTATTCTTTCATTAAAAAGTCCTTATATAAGAAAATGAGGTACAACTTACAAACCAAAATGCATACAAAGGACTGGATAAACGAGTTACATCTGACACTCTGATTTTCCAAATTGATAAAAGAACTTAGTCCTATGTAAGGTTACATAAAAAAGACAAGAATAATTAATGCATAGACATACACACTATCTCGGAACATTTCTTCACCTCGTACCACAAACTCCACTCTGGACTTCAACCACCATTATCTCATACCACAACCATTTCAGACTTAAGCTTGACTTTGAAACTACAAAGGATATAGATTGCTAGAGGTTCACTTTCAGGTTCCAACATTAAGTAATACATTAGTTTTAGAAATATTATATTTTGTACAAAAATATAATAAGAAATGAAGATGGAGCCAATTTTGAATATCAAAACGGGTTTTTTTTTTGCTATTTTTTTAACAGCAGGTGCAAACTCAACCATTTCATAAAGTGTTGCTAAAAGTGTTTCTTTTGGAAAAGTGATGCATCGGGTTCCTTAAGGTCAGATCCTAAGGCAACATTTTCTGAAGTGTTGTATGTTGCTGAAATAACACCCTTCAAGAAGTTTTCAACCTTTTTGCAAGCATTGGATGTTTTTTCAAGTGAAAGCTTCAACAACATCACTAGAAGTTTTTTTTAGTCCCTTAAATATCCCTGTAGGAATGGACTTGGAATTTTTTGACGGCTCACAAAATGTCAATAAATGGTTGGTTTATATACATATTTTTTTTTTGCATGCTTGTATTGTTTATATTTATGTTGTTATTATTATCTTATGGTTGATAAACTAGTTTTTAAACGATAAATAATATTTAAACACAAATAACATCACAAAGAAGTTTGGTTTTACTGAAATTTACCTTTTCAAGAAGATGGTAAAATAGTTTTGAAATAAAACAAGCTTTATGTATTAAAAGTAGTAATAGGTAAAATTTTAGGATTAAAATTAAATAAGTATAAAATTGAGATTTATAAACTTATGAAACTACAAAAATTAATTTATAAAATTAATTTGTATTAAAAGGTTTACAAAGGTTCTAAAACGCTCAAATAATAAAAGTTAATACTAGCTATTAAATTTAAAATTTGACTACGCCAATTAATAAAACTAGGTTTTACAAAAGAAAATTGTTAAAACGTGAATTTACATAAAATAAGATTTTTCTGAACGTATACGATAATTTATTGGATGCATGAAGTAGTCATGATATAATATGTTTTTTAAACTAGAATCATAAAAACATAAAAGACCAGTTACAAACCTCAAATCAATGTAATTTGTTTTGAAGAACACTTGTATATCTCTTGTATGCACTAGTGAGATAAAGAATACCTAACCACTTAGTGTTATCTTTGGATGGCCCGGGTATACTTTGTAGATTAATATAATTCACTCTCATTATCATGAATCATCATTTACTTAATGATCTAAAAACCAATAATATTCAATAGATATAATTCCAATGAATGAGTTCATGTCTTGAGTGACTGAAAGTGTACACTCTTAAAGGACCTATTCCTAAACCACCTGCTTCGAGCAATAAACCTGAACATAACACCAGGTAAAGACATCATTGTAATGTTGAAAATGCTTCTAACATCATACTAGGAACAACTATTCCGGAATTCCTGGAAGTCTTGGACAACTTAGATGTATATCTTATGATATAACAGGTTCTATAAATATTCCAACATACAATTATATTTTGTTTTAAGCCAGTTCAAACAACGGAATAATGCAAGCCTGAAAAGAGTCACCCTATGTGATCTAAGAGGCCTATAGTTTATGACTTCCTTTCTAATGAACGTCGAAGAGTAAGCACAAGATACCAAATCATATTTCTTAACAACTATAGTGGTTAAAATTACATTTTACATGTTAAAATATAATTGTGAAATATTTGTTGAAGTTTACAAATATAAAGTTGAGATACAAGCTAGCAATATCATCTAAAGCCTTAGTGATAATAAATGATGAATTAAACTTTAATTGATATAGTTTACTTTCTAATCGGTAGAAATGTCCCCCTTTACTCTCTTGGGATTATACTATAATCACTATTAATTCTATCTTGAATACAAACACCAACTAGATACATATCTGTAGAAGATTCTAAAGGTTGTCTAGATTATTATATACAAACCCACCAATCATACGTTCTCTTATTCCTCTGAAAGTTGTGTTAGTGGAAAGAAAGCTTCCAATGACAAAGGAATATTGTATCTTGATTTCTTTCAAGACATTGTTAATATATAAAAAAAATATTTTAAAACTTTCACATTCAACTTTGTATATCTCCGTAGATTTTACATTCCAAGAATGTATCTTGTTATTCCTAAGTCATTCAGTATAGAAACACATTTTGAGTCAAGGTAAAAGATTATTGCATAGTTGGAATGTAATCTCTTAGGATTAAGAATGTCTCATTCTTGGCATTGTCACATGACGCCATTTTGAGATAGCCTTCGAAGGGCCTAACACACAGGTCTAAGCTAGTGTGACAATTGAGAATTTTCTGTCACCAACCGTCACTATAGATTAGCATCAACCAATGATGATAATAGAGATCTTCTTATTTAAGGAAAAATATGATCAGTTAGGTGATATTAGGGTAAAAAATGAGTGACCAAAAAGTTATATCACTTTTAATAATAGGCGGTGTACTTGGAACCAACAAAGTGATCACAAGGATATAATCATTGTAGAAACCGACTCCGATTGGAGGAGTTATGATTTATAAAAGATAAAAATCAACCACTTTAATAACGTTGTTAACATCAAAATGGTACAAAGAAATTGCTTGAGTTTTGGCTAACGTCATCAAAAGGAAACCTGCAGTACTCCAAGAGATAATAACTTTAAAAAGAAAAAGGTCAAAAATGGAGTTCGTATGAAGGAGATACAATTTTTAGAAAATATAAAATACGTGTTAAAAATAAAGTTTAAAATTTGGCAGCGCAACCTAAAGGAAAGTTGTAGTGCAAGTAGAGAGCTACAAAAATACATAAAAAGTGTAACAAACAAGATTCATATAAAGATGTTATGAATTTTTATAAAAGTTTTAGTGGTGCATGCCAAGTGTGCACCATGCTCGACGCGCTCACCTGACACCCATATTCGTCGAGATTACGGAGACGTGGACCATCAGAAGTGTGACACGTGGCAGACTCTGGATGGAGCCACAAGTCAAGTGCACGTCACGCATGAATTGCTTCGTGTGCACAACCACTATAAATAAAGGTGCCGACTTTCTGATTTTATCAAACCCCAAATCACTCTCTCTATATGTCTCAAGCTATTCAGAAGCCCTCTCAATGGCGCGAAGGTTCGGATGCAGTTGCATGGATGCTTCAGATTACGCTACAAGAGTGAGTTCATGGACCCAATTTCACTATGTGAAATGTTTTATGGGGGCATGGGGGATACATGATTATCAAATTGTTCTATTTATATCCTTAAATATCAATCGTTTTATAAAACTTAAAACCTTAGGATAGTGTAGCTAAAGATAGTATGCCTAGTTGTAAGTTATGATATTATGCGTAAGATTTATGATATCCGATAGTCTAGGAAGAGGTAATACATAAATGTTATAATGGCCAAATCCCTAGGATAACTTAGTACCTAGATGTAATGTTGTTCAAATATTAGGATATACATTGTACCTAATCATTGTTTTGTCCAAATATCCCGTTATAAGTTTAACCATAATTAGGGTCTATATATACACACACACACACATAAAATAATTATGAGATCTAAAATATATAATTATCAAATACAAAATTAAAGGGGTTTATATTATGATAATTATAGGAAAGATACAAGATAAAAGATAAAAGATAAAATACGTAAGGTTAATGCGTAGTGAGCAGTTAATATTCATCCTTAGCATGATTAAATTCGGCTACCCTAATACCTATAATTGTTAATCTTGCGAGAGGTAAGAAGATATGCATAGATTTATATGGGTATTGACACCCCTACCTACGATTTCTAGCTACAATCCCGACAAGATAACTTTCTAATTAATAACTATTTGACGTCTGATGAAGCGTTGTGGCAGAGTAATCATTAGTCAAGCAACGTTGATTATGGGGGCTCATGGTAATACATTACAAACACCTTAGATATCAGACTACCACCAGGGATGCCGTAGAGTGGTAGATAAAATACGTTAGGATTAATAAAATATCATAAAAGATAATAAGATAGGATCGTTAGATATCCTAAAAATATAGTAAATGAGGATTAATAAAATATCCTAAAAGATAATAAGATAGGATAACTAGATATCCTAAAAAAGATAGTAAATTAGGATTAATAGAATATCCTAAAAAGATAATAAGAGGGTATCGTTAGATATCCTGGAAAAGATAGTAGATTATGTGACATCCCTAATTTCAAGGCCAGAAAAGATCGATTTGCTTATGATTTATAGGAAATCAGAGTATACTTTTGAAGAAATATATTGCGGAATTTGTTCCCAAAAACATGATAAAGAATTTATAGAAGCATTTATGAAGAAATGTATTTTCATTATATTACAAACCTCGGGATGTCATTGTCAATACATATCAAAAGCATAAGCAAAACAACATTGGCCTTACAACATCTATTGTAACATTCCGTTTGAAATAGAGTAATTTAATAATAAACCAGGAACCCCAAGATGTAAATTTATATTTTATATTATTTTATAGTAGCCCTAAAATCCATAATATTTATAGGGGTGTTTGTTTCCGGGGGCCAAATGATATAAGTGGGACTTTCAGGGGTTAAAGTGTAATTCGGGATTTATTTTGTAACACCTCGTTTATTAAATAAATAAATAGACAATGTAATGAATGAATAATAGCCCTAAAATCAATAATTATATAGCAATGTGTTGGTTTCGAGGAGAAAACTATCATAATTTAGAAGTTGGGGTTTAAAAGTGTAAGTTCCAGATTGGTTTTGTAAATATTTGTGAAGGCAGGGACTACTTGGTAAATTATTGGGACTTAATTTGAAGAGATTTTGGAAACTAAAGGGATGAAAGGGTAACATATGGACTTCATTTGAGAATAATTTGTAGAGGAGGGGTTGTTTGGTAAATGTTGGACTTAATACGAAAAGAATTGTGGGAGCAGGGGTATGAAGAGTAAATTATGGGCCTTGGTTTAAAAAGATTTGTATGGAGAGGGACCATTCCGGCCATTAAAGAATAAAGTTTGAAAGGCTACCAGGTATTTAACTATTCCATAGCCCTCCTCAAACCCTGACCCTAATATTATATTCAGCCGCCACACTCACAATTGACCACCTCCGACGCCGCCAACCTTGAATCCCCCATCACTGGTTGCCGCCTAGTTGGGTTAGAACACCACCACTTTAAGCTTGCTACGGGAGGTTGTGAGTAAACGGAATATCATCAACTAGCTATTGTGAACCACCAATGCAGCCACCTCCGTCCTTTGCTGCACCCGAGCCGTCGAGCAATCGTGGTTGCCTTTCTCTTCCATCGAGCTCGAGTGATCGCTAATCCCTACTGTCTTCTTCTTCTCCTTCTGTTGCTGCAAGGTCGCTATCATTGCCATTTCGGGCGGCTGTTGTGGCTGGCGCTTTTTCCGACTGCCATACGCCACCGTGGGGGAGGTGGCTGGGATTAGATGTGTCTTCAGGTGTGAACTCGCGTGTTGAAGATGTGTGAGCATGTGTTGACATGTTTGCTGGGCGTGGGCTCAAGAGAAACCATCGCCACCACCGTGAGGTGGTGGCTGTCATCGCAAACCACCGTTGTTACCGCTAGTGTTGTTGTTGCCGTCACCATGCACCACCAGGTGGGTGGTTGTGTCCAGATCTCCAAGAAAGGACGTGTGGGTGTGTTTTTCGGACGGTAACGGAGAAGAACCACCATGGCCGCCACCCATGGTGGCTGCCATCATTAATCGCTGTTGTTCCACTGCATGTCGCCATGAAGGGAGGTTGTGTTCGTGTCTCACAAGTCGGGTGTGTGTGCATGTTTGGAAAACCCTAATGTCATGAAACCCTAATTTTGGGAAGTGATCGGGACTCGCACTAGAATTCTTTACTAGACTTAAAATATTAATTAATAATCTTTTGCAATTAACTTAAGGCAATATTTGACTTAATGGATTAAGTCCTTAATGGGTTAAGTAGGAACACATAACCCTAATCTTCATTTCATTTGAAAACCCTAATTTTACTTGGGCCTTGAGTTGGGACTTTCTTTTGGGCTTTGGTGATTGGGTTATTGATGCGCCATACGAGAACATCCATACTAATTAGAATATTTAGATGCGCTTTAGGATAGGGCCCATTGGAAAGGCTTTGTAGTGATTTTGGTGGATTTTTGGTGCCTTTGGAAGAAGACAAACTCCTTGGAGAAGTGTTGGTTGTCTTGGAGCTTGGGGATCCTAGCTTTGTTCATCTTAATCTAGCTCCTGGAGGTATAAAGTTTTAATCTTAATGGCTTTCTCGTGTAGAACTAGCTAGGGGTTGGAAGTTGTTAGTTTTTGGTCCGATGATTGTGGCTCTTCTGATTAGAAGCTACTCCAGAACCTTTGAGCCACATATTTGGTCCTTGTTGAGGTCATTAAGTTATAAAATTTGAATCTTGATGACGCATTTGATAGATCTAGTTAGTCTTGGGTGTTATGAGATTTTGGTCACTTTAGAGCATAAAGTAGAGATGTTGAAAA
The DNA here is from genome assembly GCF_002870075.4 of Lactuca sativa. Classification (NCBI taxonomy): domain Eukaryota; kingdom Viridiplantae; phylum Streptophyta; class Magnoliopsida; order Asterales; family Asteraceae; genus Lactuca; species Lactuca sativa. The sequence goes on from NC_056628.2 coordinate 145,930,168, forward strand.
TTTGTGACCTTGTAATAGATAAAGTTGTAAACCTTATCCATCTAAACATCATATTGATTCAGATATAAAGGTTTAAGACTTAGACTTAATTAATTAAGTTGGAAAAGAAGCACTTTTGGTCCCTTTGAGACTTAAAGACTAGATCTTGGTTGTGACATCCCCATTTTCACGGCCAAAAAAGACCGATTTTGTTTATGCTTTATAAAAATCAGAGTACTCTTTTAATAAAAATGTTGCGGAATTTGTTCCCAGTAAAACATGATAAATACGTTATCAAAGCACTTCCGAAGAAAAATATTTTTATTCATTTTAAAACATTTGGGATGTTATCGTCAATACATAAACATAAGCATAAACAGAACTTACATTCATTATCACTAGTGATTTATATCTCCTTAATCTCTCAGTGTATTGTGACTTCATATCAACACCTGTGATATAAATAAACTGAGTGGGTCAGGTTAGGAAACCTGGTGAGTACATAGGGATTTCAATCCCGCAATGTTATACCATATATATAGTTTAAAATTAACAAAATATACAATTTCACCATATATATATATATATATATATATATATATATATATATATATATATATATATATATATATAAACAACTCTTATCCCACCCCGTCGATCCTCACAACGAGACAATCCATACTCTCGGACCTAAGATTAGCCGTTTTACCTAATCCATACTACCGGATTAGAAATGAACGACTTTACCTAATCCATACTCTTGGACTAGGGACGAATGACTAATCCATACCCTCGGATTAATGATGAATGATTATGCCTAATCCATGCTCTCGGACTAGGGACAATGACTATGTCTAATCCATGCTCCCGGATCAATGACATATACTAAGGTTTTATTCTCTGAATATAATTCACTCGTACTCGTAAGAAAACACTACCCAATATTCCTCATAATAAATTTAGGTTTACTCTTTATCCTAAATCAGCATATATAATAAGGTATGTTCTTTAACAAGTATCTCAGGCAACATCAAATAATTCGCACATAAACATATATTTAAGACTTCAATTGATACTTGTATTAAAATCATATTCATGAAAGAGACTATGCACTCACACATAAACTCTTTAACGTATATTTAATACTTTAATTCATAATTGTATTAAAATTATGTTCATGAAAGGGACTATGCACTCACACATAAACTCTTCAACAAATATTTAACTCTTTAACATATATTTAATACTTTAATTAATACTTGTATTAAAATCATGTTCATGAAAGGGACTATGCACTCACACATAAACTCTTCAACAAATATTTAACTCTTTAACATATATTTAATACTTTAATTAATACATGTATTAAAATCATGTTCATGAAAGGGACTATGCATTCACTTGAAAAGGTGGTGATTCCGAACTCAGACAACGCTTCACTTCTTAAAAATAATTTCCTTCGACGAAACCTAGTATTATTACCACTAGAGTTTAGTCTATTATTTGTCGAGACTAATTAATAGTCTAGCTATTACTACTATTATATAAGCGTTAAACAATACTTATATAACCCATAATAATAGCCCAAGTACTTATTATAAGTTCGTAATAACGTTACTATAATTAAATAAACGATATATTAAAAATAACGTAGGCATAGCTCACTTATAGAGGGTTTTATAGAAAACCGGGCTTTTCTTGGAGCAGCGTTCCCGAGCCGAAAAGCTCTTCCTCTCGGAGCCGTCGAGCACTCTGGGGCTTCCACCTCGTGCTAGGGAGGTTCCCTAGGCTTTTCGGGCGGTTTCGGGCTAGAGAGAGGTTCTAGAGAGAGAGTAAAAAAGAAGAAAGAATGGGAAAGGTGTGAAGAAAATGAGGGTGGGAGAGGTTCTATTTATAGGGTGAAATGGCTGAACTTGGTGCCACATGTCACCATCTAGTGGCAAGACTTGGGGAGAATGCAATGGCCAAGATTGTGTCACATCACCCATTTTCGCACAGCACACTTCCAACTTCTAAAATCCGTAACTTTCACATACGACCTCTGTTTTTGACGTTATTAATATCCACGCGTAGGTGAAAATAAGGTCTACAACTTTCATTTTGACTCCGTCGGCTAGTTCTCGACCGATCTTAAATTTAACAGTACGAGGAGATTATACTGTTAAATGTCCGCGTAAAATTCATAACTTCTACATACAGACTCTGTTTCCGTCTGTCTTTTTACCGTTGAGTTCCTATTAATGAGATCTTCAATTCTCATTTAGGTCGCGTAGGCAAAAACCGCTCGAACTAAAATTCGAGTTTCGGGTCGTGCACTGCTATGCCAAATCTTAGAAAATTCATAACTTCCTCATACGAAGTCAGATTTGGGCGTTCTATTTTTGTATGTTCTCGATTTAACATATACAAAAACTTTTATTTGGATCGATAAGGCTAAAAAGTCCTTTATCAAAAATTCACTATTTACGTCTCCCGGTGCCGTGCCGGTTTTGTCGTAAAACTTCGACGGGCCATAACTTCTTCGTTATAACTTGGATTTCGGCGTTCTTTATATGTATGGAACCCTTGAGACATTTTATAAAACTTGGTTAAGATTATTTATTCTAAATAATATTTTGTCGAAAAATCGTTTTCGACCCCTATTATCTCTAAATTGACTAGCCTGGATCTACGGGCGTTACATTGGCGGTTTGGACCATTCTAATGGATAAACTTGGAAACTTTATCCATTATGGGGCTATTAGGATCCATAAAAATGTGATATTGGTCCTCCTATCCCTTCCATGCCAGATTTATGATGTCTTAATGGATTGATAAGTTAGGGTCTTGCTTTTAGGCCTTTTATAGACATGGAAAGTCATAAAGGTGGTAACTTTATGACATAGAATGATGTTATGGGTCTAGAACTGAGTGTTGGATGAAAGGAATTTAGAGAATAAGCACTTAATGTAAAAGTTCCATCTGACCAGGTATGTTGGGCGTACCTTTGAGTACGGTGCGCATACTCGTATGGAGTCCCGTTTCTGGATGGTGAGTACGACATGCATACGAGATGAGTACGCAGGGCGTACTCAGCCTGGTGTTTGAATTCTTGACTTGTGGACTTTGACTTCCATTAAATTTTTGACCAAGTTTGACCTTGGGTTGAACTTGTTGATTTTGGGCTATTAATTAAGATTTTATCTGGTTATGGTGTTAGTGGATTCGCGGGTGCATGCAGTGCAAAAAAGGGAGTGTATCGTAGCGTTCAATGTTCTTCGATTCAGGTGAGTCTTCTTCATGTGCTTATGGGTTGAAGGAATCAACTTTTGGATCACCAAATTGTGTATGTAGGATGGTAGTTGTCATTATGAGTCTTGCATATTTGTATGAGCATGTATGGTAGTATATGTGTGCTGACCAGTTGGGTCTTATCTGTTGTTACTATGATATGTGTTACTATGTACTAAGACTTCGAGTAGTCTCCAGGGTTGCTGATAACCCACTGGGTGTGTTGTTTGCCTACTAAGATTTTGGGTAGTCTCTAGGGTTGCTAATAACCCACAGGGCATGCTGCTTGCTCATTGAGACTTTGGGTAGTCTCCATGCTTGTTGATAACGTATAGTTGTTTATTTATGTTGTGTTGTATGTAAAATTTTAGGGAATTCACTAAGCTTTGTGCTCATGATTTGTGGTTTAAATGTTTTCAGGTTTTCTTATATTAAAGGAGGGGCACGACTTGATTGCATCGCATCAATGGGGGACTTGTGCACATGATAAATTTTGACGATACTATGATAAATGTTTTATGATTAAATGGTCCTATTTAAGATATTGAATAAATAATTAAATTTTTAATTGAAAAAAAATTGTGCCGTTACATTTCAATTCATTATTTTGTCAAAGTGCCATGATAAATCTGATTCTTTCGAAGCTCTGGGACGAACCAACAATGTAGTTTCTTGACTATACCATCTCGCATCGTGATCTGCACCGTGCTACTACCCTTGATACTGCTCACCCAATTATCATCCATATTGACTGTGCCATTAGACTCTTTGAAGAAGTACAACTAGTCACTATTGCTTGTCATATGATAGGATGCTACAGAGTGCCAGACCCAAGCATCAACAGAACTAGATGTACATACTGTCAAAACTTCACCATCATCACCTTCATTAGAATTTCCTTAAACCACATCAGCATTGTTTTTGCTTGGTCCAATACCATTATTCCCTTTCTTCAGCAATGGACAATTTGGTCTGAAGTGCCTATTTTCCTTGCAATTATAACATTTGATGTTGGATTTAGATTCGGAACTTGACTTCCCACCGTAACCTCCACCTCTATAATATGTTCTTCCTCTGATTCTAAACAAACCAGAACTAGAAACTTCTTCTCCAACTAAAACTTTTCTTTTCTATTCCCAGGACATCAAAGAATCCTTCACATCATTCATAGTGATCATTATCCTAGCATACAACTTGATATCAACAAAATTCTCATAATAATTCGGCAATGAACATAAGAGGATAAGTGTTTGATCTTCATCTTCAATCTTTACATTCACACCTTCTAAGTCCAATATGATCGTATTGAAGTTATCCAGATAATCCTTCAGTTGTGTTCTTTTTGACATCCTAAGAGTGTAAAAACGTTGCTTCTAGTGTATCCTTTTCGTCAAAAAATTGTTCTGATACTTCTCAGACAATTTCTCCTAAAGCCCATCAACACTCGTTTGATCCATGAGTTTTCTAATTACTTCATCTGTCAAACTCAACAAAAATGTGCTATATGTTATTTCCAAAATATCCACTTTCGTTTTAGCTGACAAGTCCTTTGGCAATTTCGATTCTCCTTCCAATGTCGTTGCACATCCTTGTTGAACTAGAAGAGCCTTCAGCTTCACCTTCAACAAAGTGAAATCATTGGAACCATTAAACTTCTCCAAATTGAATTTGTGAGATGCCATCTACAAACAATAGAACATCAACCGCAACTTTGATACCACGTGTTAGGGAAAAACATACGATACTTGTCAAGACTCAGAACAAATATTATGGCACTTGCCAAGTTCTGATGACTCTTGTTTGAAAGTAATGCAGATAACACACAAACGCACAAAGAGATAGTATTTACATGGTTTGGTCAAGGTGACCTATGTCCATAGGCAGGAGGGTTGTATTCTTTATTCTAAGAGTTCTCAAATAGAGATTACAAGTACAACCAACATAGATTCGTCCTACTCACTAAGGATGCAAAAGACACGACCCAAATGACTTAGCATGCATCTTTATTTATAATTGAGGGATCAAACCTAAAACCCTAATGGGCCAAGCCCATTAACCCATAGGCCGATGAATGGTGTCAACCAATCACAATCCGTCATACGACATCTTGTAGAACATTCATCCTTGGATGATTATCGACAATACACATGATAGAGCATCATGATCCATAGTGGCACATCATGAATCAAGAGTAGCACATCAAGATCACTATCCCTGGTGTTAGCCCTTCCATAGGGAATGGAGGATTTTGTGCTGTTCTGTGACGCGTATATATCGGGATTGGGTGTTGTGCTTTTGCAGAGAGGGCACGTGATAGCATATGCATCAAGGCAGCTGAAGCCCTATGAGACGATGTATCCCACCCACAATTTAGAGTTGGGGGCAGTGGTGTTCACCCTCAAGATATGGTATCATTATTTGTATGGGGTTCGGTGTACCATATACACGGACGACAATAGTTTGAAGTACTTGATGGATCATCCCAGCCTGAACATGCGCCAGAGGAGATGGTTGGATGTGGTAAAGGATTATGATTGTGAGATCCAGTACCACCCGGGCAAGGCTAACGTTGTAGCCGATACGCTGAGCCGCGGGGCGAGGAGTACCCCGATACGAGACATTTGTATGAGAATGACAGTGATGACTCCGGTGTTGAATACCATACAATAGGCCTAGGCAGAGGCTGTGAGACTGGAGAACCGCAAGAGAGAGCGGGTGGTTGGACATGTATTTGAGTTCGTTACCGATAGCCGAGGGCTTTTGACCTTTCAGGGTCAGATTTAGGTGTCGTTTGCGGGTGGGGCACGTGCCATACTGATGGAGGAGGCACACAGATTGAGGTTCTCGATCCATCCCGGGGCCATTAAGATGTATTTGGACCTGAAGAGAGAGTATTGGTGGCCCTGTATGAAGAGGGATGTGGTGTGGTTTGTTGAGAGGTGCTTGACCTGTCACAGGGTTAAGTCCGAGCACCAACGTCCACATGGCAAATTGCAGCCACTTGAGTTTCCCCATTGGAAATGGGAACAGGTTTCTATGGATTTCATCACCAAATTACCGAGGACCGCGAGGGGTGTCGATGCAATTTGGGTGATCGTTGACCGACTGACGAAGAGCGCTCACTTCCTTGCTATCAGTGAAAGCTCTTCCGCAGAGAGGCTGAAGGAGATATACGTGAGGGACGTGGTGTCGCGACATGGGGTGCCAATCTTGATTGTGTCGGATCGAGACGTGTGTTTCACTTCCAGGTTCCGGAAGAAGTTCCATGAGGAGTTGGGTACGAGGTTGCACTTCAGCACCGCTTACCACCCGTAGACGGATGGACAAAGTGAGTGGAGGATTCAGACGCTCGAGGACATGCTTCGAGCATGTGTATTAGACTTTGGAGGAAATTGGGACACATACCTACCGTTGGCTGAGTTTTCCTACAGCAACAGCCACCACTCGAGCATTGGTATGCCTCCCTTTGAGCTTTTGTATTGGAGGAGATGATGGACTCCCATCTGCTGGGGAGAGGTAGGGCGGCGAGTGATGGGTAGCACTAAGATAGTGCTTCAGACGACTGAGCAGATAAAGCAGGTCAGACAAAGGTTGCTGACAGCTCAGAGTCGTCAAAAAAGTTATGCGGATAGACGACGATCCGAGCTCGAGTTTTAGGTTGGTGACTTTGTACTACTGAAGGTATCTCCTTGGAAAGGAGTGATCCGATTCAGGAAGAGGGGCAAGTTGGGGCCCCAGTACATTGGACCTTTTAGGGTGATTACGAGGGTGGGCAGGGTAGCATATCGTTTAGAGCTACCTACGGAGTTGAGCCAGATACATGATACCTTCCATGTGTCTCAGTTGAGGAAGTGTACAGCCGACGAGTCGACGGTAGTGCCACTAGAAGATATTCAGGTGGATGCGAGCCTGAATTACGTTGAGAGGCCGATCGCGATTCAGGATCAAAGGATCAAGGTTCTGATGAACAAGGAGGTGGCTCTGGTTCAGGTCCAGTGGCAACATCGGAGAGGGTCCGAGCTGACTTGGGAGCCGGATTTGGAGATGCGGGAGCAGCATCCAGAGTTGTTTGCAGAGCGAGACTTCGAGGGCGAATTCTAATTCTAGTGGGGGGGGAGAATTGTAACATCCGGAATTCCAGGCATCATATTTTAATTATTTATTTTATGTAAAGAAGAGAGACTCAACGAGTTAGCGCCCAGACTCGTCGAGTATGATCGCGACTTGGTGACGTGTTTAATGAAGGGACTCAAAGAGTCCGTGCTGTGGCCAGAAACCCTAAATCCTCAGGCCTGTGCCCTATTTAAAGGATCTTATGGCCCTCATTTGCGGCCACCTTTACCCTTGAGAGAACCAGAGGACCAGAGAGCATAGTTAGTGAGAGAAAAGGTTATTTGCATCATTTCTAGTGTGATTTTGCAAGAAAGAAGGACGGAGGGCAAGCTAGACGGGTTAAGGAGCTCAGATCTGCTACCATTTTATTAGAAGAGGCTACTAGAGGTATAGATCTTTGCTCAATCTCGTGTTTATGGTGATCTACTTGAATCTAGGGTTTTCTTACTCCTTCTTTAGCTTGGATTCAAAGCATATGAGGTCCCAAGGTGGAATGCTTCTTAGATCTAGACCTTGAGAGGTCTAGAGAGTCCCAACCATCCTGCTTTATGTTGTTCTATAACACTAGTCAAAATAGGTCAATAGACAATCACATGTGATTATACTAATCATGTAATGTGATTATGTTTACCTAGTAATGTGGTAAGAATGTTATGTAGTTCATGATAAATTCTAATACAAATATGAACTTTCTTTATGATACAACTCAAAGTATACGTCCATATGATTCCAAAAATATAGAGAACATCTGAATCTTACTTCGCATGAAGAATTTATGATAAACCGAACACTATAAATCTCTATAATAAGAGGAATTTAAAATAAAATTAGAATTAGCTATTTAAGTCTAAAAGAGAGTTATAGTACTCATAAATACCTATGCATGCATATAAAGAACGTCAAAAACGGAGTTCGTATGCAAAAGTTATGGCATTCCGAAGATATAGCTTTTAAAAACCCTAAACTAGCTAATTCACGCCGCGAGTTTTATGACGCTCGCGACATTCTGTCATAACTCGGAATCTTGAAGCTGCGAGAGGATAGGATCCAAAATTCACGACGTGAGTTTTATGACAGTCACGACGTGAGGAGTCATTCTGTCATAATTCGGAATCTAGAAGCTGCGAGAGGATAGGATCAAAATTCACGATGTGAGCTTTATACTACTCACGACGTGAGGAGTCACATGGCCACCTTCCGAAGCTAGTGACGCAAATGTCAAGTCTACGGAGTGAATCATGAGACTCACGACGTGAGTCTTATGACACTCACGACGTGAGTGTCATAAAAACTTACTATAAATAGCAAGATCGACCCATTCACTTCCTTACACCATTTCCTTTCTTCGTCTCTCAATTGCTGAAGCCCTCTTGCATCCCGAGCACCGACGAACTCGCACGCTGACAGTTTCGCTTAGATATCATAAAAATCACGCTACTAATGTGAGTTTCACGGCCCCACTTTCTAATATTTCGGGGGAAAACGCATGCTAGTCATCGTATATATTTTAATATTATGTCTATATGATAGTATATAGTTATGATAATCGAGATATGATTGTTCTAAATATAACATTTTGAATACATACAACTATTATTAATGTAGATCTTGAGTTATACTTAGGATTCTATATATATTTTGTGTGTGATATAGTTCTGAAGTTATATTGGGAAGTTTTATATGTTAAGTTACATAGTATGTTGCAATTAATAGTTTTATGTCAAGATAAAACTAGATATGTTATATGTTGTTATTATTAGTTTTATGTCAAGATAAAACCAGATATGTTGTTATTGTTAGTTTTATGTCAAGATAAAACTAGAAACGTTATATGTTGTTATTATTGGTTTTAGGTCAAGATAAAACCTGGCTTTTACTTCAAGATATAGCTGTTATACTGCCTAAATATTATGAAGTTAGGAGTAATGTTTAAAAGCAAAGTCTAGTAACTTAAGGTTTTAGACATGAAAATGCTTTTGTTGTTAGAGCTATAGGAAGTCGTCGAAGTCTACATGAGTAATTGTATTCATCAACTAAGATTGGGGATCTTAGTGGAAATCCTCTGAACTGTAACCGTTAATCCCGTGTGAGCGAGGAAGTCGTGTATAATTAGTATACGGGCTGACCACCCCACTTGTGACTGTTAGCTACAGTCAACCAAAAACAAGTGATGAACTATCTTTTTATTTGTTATTGTTCCAGCGTCGATGAAGCGTACGGTGTTGTTTCTCATGTTAAATCATGAGTGTATTGTTCTATCAGAGGTATTATGTCATAGCAGCGGTTACAGGCTCATGGTAGCACATTGTTAGAAACATTATACCTTGTCGTATACAAGTATTAATGTTAAGTATGAGTTTCCCCTACTTATACCTTAAGATTAAGAAATGTTTAGGTATAACACTTAATTGATAAGTATACCATTATACCTAATGTTGGAGAGTCAAATGATACTTTCAAAACTATACTTTTGAATGTGTAAAAATTTATTATTTTATGGAGTCAAAACCTGTGGACTCACCAACTTTATGTTGACGTATTTTAAAATGCATATTCGAATAGGAGAAGTTTTACTAGTATGTCATAGTCGGATATTATGTAATAAATACTAGGAAAAACAATAATGTAACTTTCAATCATCGATAAAGGTATGTTCTGTAAGTATTATTCAATGCATGTTATATAAATGTGATACAAAAAATGACGTTACACTACCCGGTGTTTCCGCCGACGGCCGGGGTGTGACATGTTCCATTGTAGATATAAACCTAGGTTGCCATTTTAGAAGCTATTTCACCAAAAGAAGCATTATGGATGTTGCATGAGTGTAAAGATTGGACCTTTACGTGATTATTGAGTATGGTAAGGTCAGATCTATAGGCTAGAGAAACAGATCTGGCCTCAGAAGGTCATTTGAGTGTTTCCATGGAAGGAACTCTCTGAGTCCATAAGGGAACTCGACGAGTCAAGTCGGGGTTGCCCCGTGATTCATGACCAGTGGTAACCCGTCGAGTGGAAGGTTCACTCAACGAGTCGACTGAGACCTTAGAAGCATTCAGAGGACACGCTTGGACTCGCCGAGTCACCCATGTGCACTCGACGAGTCTAGTCAAATTTTGACCATTGACTAGAGTTGACTTCAGTTGACCTTGGGGTTTTGGTCAAGCTGATTCAAGAAAGGTCAGAGAGGGGTAGAATGGTCTTCTACCCGTTATTAGAGATGAGAACATGAGAGGATTTTGATTAGAGATGTTATCCTGTTGATAGGGGGAGACTAGGTCGTGGTATTCGAGCACGAGAGTTTATCCGACTTCATACGAGGTGAGTCTTCTTACTATACTTTACCTAGAGTGGTACTTAGAGTTATGTAATAGAGTAATTTGTATGCTATTTATATGATGTGATTTCTATGTGGTTTGTTCCATGTATGATATAGAGTTTACAGAGTTAGGATCAGAAGGTCCACAGAGCTAGGACCAAAGGGTCCACAGAGTTAGGACCAGAGGGTCCACAAAGCTATGGGACCGGAAGGTCCCACTGAGACACATTGAACAGAGGGTCAAACAGAGTTATAGCCTCGAGTGGCTAATATGTGTTGTATGTGGTTTTTTGGGGAACTCACTAAGCATTTATGCCTACAGTGTTATGTGTTATGTGTTTCAGATACTAGCGACAATCGCGGGAAGGTGCCGGCATGATCCGTACACACTCACAGAGGATTGTATTTTGTGATCTTGAGATATGTTTTATTATATGATATTTGATGAACATGAGATTTGAAAATATTGTATGAGTTTTATATTGTTTGAAAAATGTAAATTTGTTTTAAATTTTCACGTCGTTACATCTAGACATCTCAGGGCCTTTGGGGACTTAAATTTGGCAACTTTATCAAGTCTTGGACCTCCTTCATGCTCTAAGTACATTGACATGCTTTGATTTAAGTGTTTTTAGCCTTTGATGCCTTGCATGTAAGTAAAGTTAGCACATTTACGTGGTATCTCAACCCTAGGGGTTGAATCCGTAGTTTGGGGCTTTAGATTCAACTGGAAAATGTTGAATATGTTGAGACAGGGGAAACTCGACGAGTCGCTTTGGAAACTCGACGAGTTGGGTCGGGTTTTCCCGCTTTCTGGATACTAAGAAAACTCGGCATGCCGAGGAGATAACTCGACAAGTTGGATAGGGTCTTTTCCCGTTTTTTGAACATTGAAGGAACCTGACGAGTTGCTAGATGCACTCGATGAGTTGGGTCAACATGGGTTGTTGACCTTGACATTTGACTTTGACTCTGACCTTTGAATTTGGGCAAGTTAGTCCCAAGGGGTGCTTGGAGTAAACCAAATTTTAATAAAGGAGATTATGGGATTAGAGTAAGGCCCATGAGGGTTGGGGACCAATTTGTAAAATTGGGCCATTGATGGATTTATGGACATTATATTGTTGGGCTTTTGTTTTGGGCTTGGGCATCAGTTTTGGATCATATCGAGCCAGGGGTAGAATGGTTATTTTACCCCATATATGGATTAAGGATTATAGTATGGAACTCAACTGCTAATTGGGTAAACTGATTGGTATTGACTGCTCGTGAAGTCGGCGGGGCAGTAGCTAAGGATGTCATTCGGGAAGCTTCTGACGGGTTATGAGCAAAACATCATTCCTATGGTGTACATGCAAACCCTAATAGCTTTTGGATCTAGTTTGTCTAATGAAAATGCAATTGAATATCCAAAGCTATAAACCCCAGATCTAGCATACAATTAATCATATTAACATAAGATTGGGGTTTAGATCTTACCTTGATAGTTATGTAGCAATAACAATCTCAAATCCTCCTTTGTAATGGCTTTAGAAAGCTTAGAGTCACAAGTGTCACTCCTCTAATGGCTCACAAACACCAAGAGCAAGAGGATGAAGAATGATAAGAGAGGAGGCACCCAAAAAAACGTGTAGAAAACCTAAGGAATTAGTTGGACACGTTTTTGGTGCCCTAAGGATCCTTAAATAGTGAGGCTATTAGGGTTATCTAACAAGGAAACCCTAATTTGGATGCTTAGGCCCTAAGCAACCCATGGACTCCCTCCTTAGATGCCTTGGACGATTTCTAATGGGTTTCCCCATAGATTTCGTCCACTCCATCCTTTATGGAGTCCATTAGCCCAATATTCAACTATCACACAATTGACAGTTCTAGACCCCTTTATTTAATTAATTTCTTTTAGCCACAAAATTAATTCTTATTAATTCTTGACTAATATTAATATGATTTCTCCTTTAATATATTATTCCCATAATTCATACTATCAAATTGCTTTGGTGAAGGCAACCCAAAAGGACCATGCACCATCGGGTCAAGTACATACCAAAATAGTTATGGACTTAGAAACTAATCCAACAGTTTCTGCATTCGTGGTGAGTCTCCTCACCATACCAATGGGCCGAAGGCACCAAGGCTGGCCCATTTTGTGATATGTGCTACACTAGTTGATGTAGTGATATGTGGTATACTACTTGGTTATATGTTATGTGATATGCTAGTTGTCTTTGTGATACTTGCATGGAAGACCCCGGGGGGAGCCCATGACGCTTGGATGTAAGACCATGTAGGGGAGTCCATCGCTTTTCAGGTAAAGACCATGGGGAGCCCATGGCACTCGGATATCAGACCATGTGGGGGAGCTCATGTCATTCCAGGTAAAGACCATGGGGGAGCCCATGGCACTCGAATGTCAGACCATGTGGAGAGCCCATGGCACTCGAATGTCAGACCATGTGGGGGAGCCCATGACTTTCCAACTAAAGACCATGAGGAGAGCCCATGGCAATCGGATGCCAGACCATGTGGGGGAGCCCATGGCTTTCCAATTAAAGACCATGGGGGAGCCCATGGCACCTAGGTGTAAGACTATGTGGAGGAGCCCATGGCATCCTGGAGTAAGACCTTGGGAGGAGCCCACAACATCCCTATATGTTTATATGCATGACTTATGTGATTGATATGGTTTATGTAGCTGATATAGCTAATATGGATTATGTGGTTATGTGGATTGTGTAGGGTATACTCTGGGAAAGTCACTAAGCTTCCTGCTTATAGTTTTGTTTATGGTTTTAGGTATCATTGATTTGGAAAGGAAGGGCCCGACTTGATCACATCTCACACACCCGTGTTTTCCGCAATATGTGATTTTCGGAGGTAACTCTGATAAATCTTTTAATTAAGCGATGTTTTTGAATGGTTGGATTATGTAACAATTCTATTTGACTATAATAAATATGAAATTTTTACCTTTTATTTTTGGGTTGTTACAAGTTGGTATCAGAGCCTTGGTTTGAGGGATTTCGACATACTTTCTGGTGTGTCTGAACTCAAACTGAGGATCTGTAATGTTTTCAAAAGAAAAATGTTTTTTAAGGAAAGAATTTCTAAGACAAAAAGGGTGTGGTTCATGCAATCAGCCGAGCTCAAGTAAGTTTCCCCAAAATACCCATATATGTTATCTGTTGTGACTTGACTTATGAATCTGTGAATCGCATACTCGTTAGGGTTAGAGGAGATGCCTTTATATGTTGTATGATCTGGTAGACTTGCATGCTAGTGGTGAGTATTCAACGATAGATTGTCCTGCTATGTTGTGCATGTAGCCTTGGGAATATTGGATGCCATGCTAGAATGAGAATGAATATTGGTATTAGTAACTGCTAAGTGTATGCTTTTAGAATTGTATACGGTTAGGATATTATTTCCATAAAATAAATGATTTGGCCTTATTTCTTGTTCCTTGTCTGCTTATGGTCCTAGGGTAGAGTCTATTATTTGACAGTTTATTAGATCATGTTCTGTGTATAATTTACATGCATAAGGAAGCCGAAAGTGAGGATGGATGGATGTGGATAGCAAGAGTTGTGGTATGTGGACTGAATTGTGACATCCCCATTTTCACGGCCAGAAAAGACCGATTTCGTTTATGCTTTTAAAATAAAATCAGAGTAATCTTTCAAAAGGTGTTGCGGAATTTGTCCCCAAAACTAAATATGATAACATTTTATCAAACCATTTCTTAAAGAAATATATTTTTCATTTCATTACAAAAATCGGGATGTCCACATCTATATACACCAAAAGCATAAATAGTACAATATAGGCCTTACAACAGTTCTTTACATCTACTGGCCTATAATCCAAAATCTCTCATCACTATCCAACTATGCTCTTGTTCCACTACCTGTAATAAAGAAAGCTTAGTGGGTCAGGCTTGGGAGCCTGGTGAGCATATAGGGTTTTCAACCCACAAATAATAATAAATTTATTAATTTCATCAACCAACAATAAATTTATTATCAACCAACAATAACTCTAATTACTCGTTCCTGTTATCCTCACTTTAAGTCCCTAAACACCTATCACAAGGGACCTAGCCTAAGGATCATCATCAGGATGGACTTTACTACTAAGGGGATTCCCCAGCCACATATGTCCATAAGGCAACCATGAGGGGGATGGATTCTACCGGTGAACACATCGTTCATAAACACCTATAGGTTGTAAGCCTGCCAACGTTCCACTGGACTGTATAGAAAGGTCCGTGGTCGTCATCTATACTCCACTGAATGACTGGAACAACAACAACAACATCGAGGCCTCTCATCGTTTTATCACACATCAACTATTTTCATCTACCCATGTTTTACCCAACATATTTGTAGATAAAATACATATACAGTTTAAAACCTGTATAAAACATCCATTCAACACCATCTCAAATAAACAAACAATATATATACACATAGCACGTATTTTATAGAAAATACTTCGTATCTATGTGTAAGATGAAAGTGACTACACACTCACTTGATAAGATGGTAATTGGACAGCACTTCGTCCCTTAAAACAATTTTTTTCGATGAAACCCGGATGTTTTCTCAAAAACCGGGCTTTACACAGGTAGAGTTTCGAATCGAAAAACTCTTTTTCTTGGAGACTTCATGCTCTCCGGGGCTTTCTTATGATGCTAGGAAGGTATTCTATGCCTAGGGTATTTATTGCAACATAAAAGAAAGTAGAGGGTGGAAGGATATAAATTTTGTAAACAAATTTCGGAATGCCTCGCATTCTATTTATAGTGGCTGAAGCCTAGCATTACGTTGGGCGTAACTTCCTGGTACGCGGGGCGTACTACCTTGCAAGGTTCTTCGTTGGGCGTACTCACGTACGCTGGGCGCAGGAGCGGATTACTTCGGACATGTCCATCAACATGTCAAGCATGCAAAGGGTGTGTCGTGGGTAATTCTGGAGCGATCAAATATAAGTACGCTAGGCGTACAGACCTTGTACGTTGGGCGTACTTCCAACCTCGAAGTTTGTGCCTTGAACTTCAAAAATTCGTAACTTTGATATACGAGCTCCGTTTTTTGACGTTCTTTATATCCAAGTGTAGGTGAGATTATACTCTATAACTTTTGTTTAGACTCCGTCGGCTAATTTTGACTTCATTTTGAATATTCTATTTTTAACAGGTCAGGACAGGAAAAGTCTGTTAAAAATTCATAACTTCTTCATTCGACGTCTATTTTTGTCTGTCTTTTTACCATTAAACTACTATCGACTAGATCTTCAATTCTCGTTTAGGTTGTGTCGGCTAAAAATCGCTCGATCTATAATTCGAATTCCGGGTAGCATACTGCTATCTCAAATCTTAGAAAATTCATAATTTCCTCATACGAAGTCAGATTTAGAAATTCTTTTTATGCACACTGTCGGTTTAAAGTGTACTACGAATTTCATTTATATCACTAAGGATAACAGCACATTATCGTAAACTCACTTTTTACGTCACATAGCGTCGTGCCGGTTTTGTCACGAAACTTCGACATGTCATAACTTCTTCGTTATAACTCGGATTTCGGTATTCTTTATATCTCCGGAATCCTTGTTTCAACAACTACAAATTTCTTCATAGATATAGGCTTTATCTAACATTTTGTTTTTATCCTTAATTTATTATAATTAAGTATAAAGCACATAATACTCAAACAATACTTTTTTGTTACTTCAAAACGAGTTACAAAGGTCGACCTAGACTATTACATCATTATTAATGCCTAGCCTAGAAACACAGGCGTTACAGTTCTCTCCCCCATAGGATGATTACGTCCCTAGAATCATACACCATCAAACAAATACGGATAGCGACTCATCATGTCACTCTCCGTTTCACAGGTGAGATTTGGCCCAATCGTATTTTTCCATCGCACAAGTACTAAATCGACCATCTTGTGTCGCAACATTTTGGTCTTACGGTCAAAAATTGCCTATGGTTCTTCAATTAACTTCTTGCTTTCATCCAACCTTAATTGAGAAATTGGAATTATGTCACGAACTTCTCCCGTGAACTTCCTCAAGTAACACACGTGGAAAGTGTTATGAATACCATCTAGTTCTTCTGGTAGTTCTGGCTTGTAAGCTTGGTTCCCAATCTTTTGAAGAACTTTAAATGGTCCAATAAAACTTAGACTCAATTTTCCTCTTTTACCAAATCTTATAAGACCCTTCCATGGCGAGACTTTAAGTAGAACCGAATCTCCAACTTCGAATGTCATCAGTTGTCTTTTGTTGTCATCATAGTTCTTTTGACGATCCTGGGCTGCTAACATTCTTTCTTTAATCACTTTCAGCTTTACAGAAGTCTAATGAACTGTCTCGGGTCCCATAAAATGCTTTTCTCCAGCTTCAAGCCAACATGACAGCGTTCGACACTTTTGTCCATACAAAGCTTGATAAGGTGTCATCTTGATGCTTGAGTGGAAACTATTATTGTAAGAAAATTCTACCAAAGGTAAATGTTCATCCCATTTACCTTGGAATTCCAGGGTACATACTCTTAGCATATCCTCCAATGTTTGAATCGTTTGTTCGCTCTGACCATCGATTTACAGATGGTAGGCTGTACTTAGACACAATTTCGTACCCAATTCCTCTTGTAGACTTCTCTAAAACCTTGACGTGAAAGGACTACTATGATCTGATACAATCGTTAAAGGAACACCGTGGGGTATCACTATCTCCATCACGTAAGCATTTACAAGTTTATCTATAGACCATTTTTCATTGGCTACTATGAAGTGTGCACTTATAGTAAACCGATCAAAGACCACCCAAATTATGTCGTGACCGCTCTTCGTCCTGGGCAGTTTAGTCACAAAATCCATGGTGATGTCTTCCTATTTACCCATGGGTACAGGTAAAGGTTCTAAACTCCCATACAGTTTTTGATGGTGTGCCTTAACAATGGAACATGTCACACACTCGGTCACATACTTTACAACATCGAGCTTCATTGTCGGCCACCAGTAGTAGGGTTTCAGATCCCTATACATTTTCTTGCTGCCGGGATGAATCGAGTAAATGGACTTGGGAGCTTCCTACATCAGAAGATCTCTTATTCCTCCCGTTTTAGGTACCCAAATCCTATCTTGGAATACCTTTAGTCCTTGAACTTTTGTATCGAACACTAACATTTTGCCCAAACATTCTTCCTTTCGGTCATTTTTCTCAAAAGCTTCTTTCTGAACTTTCTTGATGCTTTCTACCATCGTTGAGAAAACTTCCATTCTTAATGCTCTAGGCTTTTTCCTTTCCATACTCACTTTTCGGCTTAATGCATCAGCTACAACATTTGCTTTACTAGGGTGGTAAAGTATTTCACAGTCGTAATCCTTAAGCAACTCTAACTAGCGTCTTTGTCTCATGTTAAATCCCTTCTGATTAAAGTGATACTGAAGACTCTTATGATCAGTGAAAAGTTTTCACTTTGTGCCATAAAGATAATGCCTCCATATCCTTAGGGTGAATATTACCGCTGCCAACTCCAAATCATGAGTGGGGTAGTTCTTTTCATGTTCTTTCAATTGTCTCGATGCATATGCTATCACCTTATCCTTTTGGGTCAGAGCACAACCTAACCTGACTCCAGATGCATCGCTATAAACTGAGAAGTCTTCAACTCCTTCAGGTAAAGAAAGAATCGGTGCTTCACGCAACTTCTTATTTAGATTCTCGAATGCTTCCTCATGCTTCTCATTCCAAGTATAAGTAACTCATGTGTGGGTCAAAGTTGTCAATGGAACAGCTATCGAAGAAAAGCCTTGGATAAATCTTCGGTAATATCCGGCTAATCCCAGAAAGCTTCAGATCTCCATGGGACTCTTTGGTTGTTCCCACTTTATTGTAGCTTCAATCTTAGCTGGGTCAACCATTATCCCTTCTTAGTTAACCATATGACCCAAAAATTGGACTTCTTGAATCCAAAAATCACATTTGGAGAACTTTGCATACAACTTCTCCTTTTTCAGAACTTCTAACACTTCTCGCCAATGCTTGTCATGCTCCTGCTTGCTTTTTGAATAAAGCAAAATGTCATCTATGAACACTATCATAGATTTATTGAGGGATGGTTTACAAACCCTGTTCATCAAATCCATGAATGCTACTGGAGTATTGGTTAGTCCACACGACATAACCAAGAATTCATAGTGACCATATCTTGTTCTGAATGCAGTTTTCTCAATATCCTGCTATCTCACCTTTAGCTGATGATATCCTGACCTAAGATCGATCTTCGAGAAATAACTCGAACCTTGCAATTGATCGAACATGTCATCAATCCTTGGCAATGGGTACTTGTTCATTATTGTTGCCTTGTTAAACTCTTTGTAGTCTATGCACATCCTCATGCTTCCATCTTTCTTCTTTACGAATAACACTGGAGGTCCTCAGGGTGATGAACTAGGTCTAATGAAACCATTGTCAAACAATTGCTGAAGTTGCGTCATAAGCTCCTTCATCTCCGTTGGTGCTAATTGATATGGTGCTTTTGCTATTGGTGTTGTTCCTGGTAAAAAGTCTATTCGAAACTCCACTTGTCTATCAGGTGGCAATTTAAGAAGATTTTCAGGAAAGACTTACAGATAGTCACACACCACTAGTATGCTTTGAATTTCCTTCTTCTCCTTCTTAGCATCGATCACGAATGTCAAGTATGAGGTGCATCCTTTAGAAAAACATTTTCTGGCCTTCATCGGGGAAATGATTCCAGAATTCACTCTGCGCTTGTCTCCATACACCATAAATGACTGTTTTCCAGGAGGGTTTACCCTCATTATCTTTTTCTTGCACATTATCTCTACATCATTGGCGCTAAGCCAATCCATCCCTTGTACGATGTCAAAACCATTCAACTCAATGGGTAACAGCTCCTCGTGGAATTCGTTTTCTTTCATTTCGATGAAAATATTTTTAATGCAATCGCTAACAGGTATGAATTTGCCACTATCTACTTCTACAATTAGGGCATCATCAAGTTTTTCTACAAGCAATGCTAGTCTTCCACCAAATTTATGTGATATGAAGGAGTAATTTGCTCCGGACTCAAACAATAAATTGGAAGGCAATCCATTTACAAGAAAGGTACCTGAAGCGACATCCGTTTCATCCTTTGCGGCATCCAATGTCATCTCGAAGGCTCTGGCTTTTGGCTTTGGTGGGAGATTGGGCTTTGCTGCCTCTTTCTTCTTCGAGCAATCACTGAAAATGTGCCCTTCTTTGTTGCACCTATAACAAACTTTCTTATTGAAGGTGCATTCATTGGCATAATGCCCAGACTTTCCACAATTATAACAAGTGACCTCCTCGCCACATTTCCCAACATGTTTCTTTTTACATTTGTCACACCATTTAGCTTCGCCTCCTCCTCCAAATTTCCTTGAACCAGACTTCTAGAACTTGCTATTCTTGTTGGAACCTGAAGTTCCTTCAAACTTTCTCTTCTCGCCAACTTCAACCTTGTTTGTGGCACTTCCTTTGATCATATCTTCAACAGACTTGACAGCCAAGATAGCTGCCTCTAGAGTAAGTGCCTGACGCACCGGCACTGCATATTCCCATGGAATTCCCTTTGCGTACCTGTCGATTTTTTTCAGCTCGTCTAGGACAATATGCAAAGAAAACTCCATTTTATCTGTGAAGTTATTGGTGTATTCATTGATAGACATGCTTCCCTTCTTCAATGTCAGAAATTGGTTCTCTAGCTCAAGCATATTTTAGGTCGAGCAGTACTTGCACTTGAATTGCACCAAGAACTCTACCCAAGTCAGTTGTAGTGGCTCATTAGGGCTTAGGGTCTTCCCCAGAGTGTTCCACCAGTGAACAATGCCACCTCCGAGATCCAATCATTACTCTGACGAGATCTTCCTTTCCAGTGAAATTTGACGGCTTGCAAATCATAAAGTCTTTCTACTTGCATCCATTTCTCTCGACTACATCCTCTTGGTTATTCCTCCTAACCACAAGCGACACAGCTTGACCAACAGATCTACTGTAATTTCCTTCCCCTGACTAACTGCCATTTAATTTGGTTGTTCAACAGGCATTGAAGATTCATTCCTGTTGTTCAACAATAATTGTCTCATTTCTTCCCTTTGTTCAACCATCATATCCTTAATCATGGCTTGTACTCCAGCCATTGTGATTGGTTATGGTGCGGCTTCTAGTATAGGCACCTGTTCCATCACTTGGGGTTGAGGTTGCTGATTCCTGTTTGTATTTCCAGCTCCACTTCGGGTTCTTGCCATTATGATCTATACACCAAATTAGGCGAATTTAGATCATTATTCACGATAGATATTTAAATTCTCCTTATCACTCCGAAACATTACATGCTAGTTCTAAGATCGTATTCATATGCTTAGATCCCTGAACATATAAGGTTTCTAGATCTGGTCGGCAACATACCATAGATCTGAATAAATAATATCATATATGGAAAACATATAGCATTCAGCACATAAAATCATTTTAGGCATCTTTCCTAAAATATATTAGTGCTCGTGTCTAAATTATGGTAGACACTCATCTCACGATCATCACTTAGCATTCTAAGTTTAAGTCTAGAAATGCTATAAATTTCTAGTTCGCTTAAACTAATGCTCTGATACCAACTGTGACATCCCCATTTCAAGGCCAGAAAAGACCGATTTTGTTTATGCTTTAAAACTAAAATTAGTGTAATCTTTCAAAAGGTGTTGCGAAATTTGTCCCCAAAACAAAATATGATAAAATTTTATCAAAGCATGTCTTAAAGAAATGTATTTTTCATTTCATTACAAAAATCGGGATGTCCACATCGATATAGACCAAAAGCATAAATAGTACAATATAGGCCTTACAACAGTTCTTTACATCTACTGGCCTATAATCCAAAATCTCTCATCACTATCCAACTATGCTCTTGTTCCACTACCTGTAATAAAGAAAGCTGAGTGGGTCAGGCTTGGGAGCCTGGTGAGCATATAGGGTTTTCAACCCACAAATAATAATAAATTTATTAATTTCATCAACCAACAATAAATTTATTATCAACCAACAATAACTCTAATTACTCGTTCCTGTTATCCTCACTTTAAGTCCCTAAACACCTATCACAAGGGACCTAGCCTAAGGATCATCATCAGGATGGACTTTACTGCTAAGGGGATTCCCCAGCCACATATGTCCATAAGGCAACCATGAGGGGGATGGATTCTACCGGTGAACACATCGTTCACAAACACCTATAGGTTGCGAGCCTGTCAACGTTCCACTGGACTATATAGAAAGGTTCGTGGTCGTCATCTATACTCCACTGAATGACTGGAACAACAACAACAACATCGAGGCCTCTCATCGTTTTATCACACATCAACTATTTTCATCTACCCATGTTTTACCCAACATATTTATAGATAAAATACATATACAGTTTAAAACCTGTATAAAACATCCATTCTGCACCCATCTCAAATAAACAAACAATATATATACATATAGCACGTATTTTATAGAAAATACTTCGTATCTATGTGTAAGATGAAAGTGACTACACACTCACTTGATAAGATGGTAATTGGACAGCACTTCGTCCCTTAAAACAATCTTTTTCGATGAAACCGGGATGTTTTCTCAAAAACTGGGCTTTCCACAGGCAGAGTTTCGAATCGAAAAACTCTTTTTCTTGGAGACTTCATGCTCTCCGGGGCTTTCTTATGATGCTAGGAAGGTATTCTATGCCTGGGGTATTTATTGAAACAAAAAAGAAAGAAGAGGGTGGAAGGATGTAAATTTTGTAAACAAATTTCTGAATGCCTCGCATTCTATTTATAGTGGTCGAAGCCTAGCATTACGATGGGCGTAACTTCCTGGTACGCGGGGCGTACTGCCTTGCAAGGTTCTTCGTTGGGCATACTCACGTACATTGGGCATAGGAGTGGATTACTTTGTAAGTGTCCATCAACGTGTCAAGCATGCAAAGGGTGTGTCGTGGGCAATTCTGGACAGAGCAAATATAAGTACGCTAGGCGTACAGACCTTGTACGCTGGGCGTACTTCCAGCCTCGAAGTTTGTGCCTTGAACTTCAAAAATTCGTAACTTTCATATACGAGCTTCGTTTTTTGATGTTCTTTATATCCACGCGTAGGTGAGATTATACTTTAAACTTTCGTTTAGACTCCGTCGGCTAATTTTGACTTCATTTTGAATATTCTATTTTTAACAGGTCGGGACAGGAAAAGTCTATTAAAAATTCATAACTTCTTCATTCGACGTCTATTTTTGTCTGTCTTTTTACCATTAAACTACTATCGACTAGATCTTCGATTCTCGTTTAGGTTGTGTCGGCTAAAAATCTCTCGATCTATAATTCGAATTCCGGGTAGCATACTGCTATGTCAAATCTTAGAAAATTCATAACTTCCTCATACGAAGTCAGATTTAGAAATTCTTTTGATGCACGCTCTCGGTTGAAAGTGCACTACGAATTTCATTTATATCACTAAGGCTAATAGCACATTATCGTAAACTCACTTTTTACGTCACATACCATCGTGCCAATTTTGTCACGAAACTTCGACATGTCATAACTTCTTCGTTATAATTCGGGTTTCGGTATTCTTTATATCTCCGGAATCCTTTTTTCAACAACTAAAACTTTCTTCATAGATATAGGCTTTATCTAACATTTTTTTTTATCCTTAATTTATTATAATTAAGTATAAAGCACATAATACTCAAATAATATATTTTTGTTACTTCAAAACGAGTTACAAAGGTCGACCTAGACTATTACATCATTATTAATGATGATATGATTATTGCGCTATTAGATCGATAGATTCTAAATAGATAAACAAGAATGAAGCAATCAAAGAACACAAGAATGGATCAAAAGATGTCAATTGATTAATATCTCACACCTTAGAAGAGCTCGATGAAGAACTTCGACTATAGAGGTGTGCTTAGGGTTACAATGCAAAAGCTATTAATGAGAACGTTAACCTTAAAGATATAAATGCATGCATAATATATAAGCTAACCCTAACGCTTAAACCACGGTTGGATAGGCCCAAACCGGGTAATTAATATATTAACATTAAGCCCATATAACGCAACACTCTAGACCCAACAATCTCCCCCTATGCGTCAATAGAGGCGAGAGATTAGTTCGGTCGAGAAAGAGCAGACTTCTTCACTGTCTTGAACACCTTCGGTATATTGGCCAAAAGAGTGTGACTGTCACACCCCCGAACCAGACAGCGGAAACGTCCGGGGGCTGTCGTGACTCAATTGAATACCACAACATTGAATATATATGAAACATAACAACATTCGTCACCATTCATCAACATATTACAACCAGTAGTGTTTACAAGTCATACATTGTTTTAACATTACATTCCCCAAAAATTAATTTGTTCAATTCATACAAAAACAAACTGCAACCGTCACTGAGTATGATTTCCCTTGATTCACTGGTTCCCTGAGAATACAAGTATTTTGAAAAACGTCAACATATGAAATGTTGGTGAGTTCATAAGTAATGTTTGAAATCGAATGTTTATATTGCTTGAAAAACCACCAGAAAATCCGATATTTTCTGAAAAGAAAAAGCTTTCGAAAACGTTTGTGAAGATCCATGGGTATGCTTGTTTGTTTCTATACTTGTAAAAAAAAATGTTCATTTAAGATGTATACGTTTCAAATCTGTATGTAATAAAAACCCTAGGGAAACCCGATGTTCCCCTAGCTCTTTTGAAATCCATTAAGTTGCGTTGAAACCATCACGAAAATAGTAGTGTCTGTCCCAGGCGACGTTGGAAGGTTCTCGAGCATTGATTATTTACTACAAACCCGCATTACACAAACGCCCAGTTTATAGTTATACTAACGAACCCGAAGGCGTCGTCCGTACTAATCACGTTATCCAATCGCCCGGACTAAGTGTAGTCCCACATCCGAAGAGAAAGAGGTCACGAAGACCCCGGTGACTCCATTAACCGGTTGGGGAAAATATGCGTGCGAGGGGTCCCCGACCCGCCTCGTAAAATAAGCAGACTCTTCTAGCAATACCATGGACCCTTGGGGACCAGTGGTACAAGCCATTGAAAGTCACTCTACATTGTGCCGAGTCGGTAAAACTCAACACTCCGTAGAAAATAAGTGTCTTCGGGCCTTAAGATCAGGTCATTGGGCTAGCTAGGCCCAACAAGCAAGATTTTACACTTTTGGGGCCCGAAGATGGTGCGTAGACGTCTGTGCACACTCGTATGTATATGTATTACCAATCGTTAATTGTATGTATCGAAGAGTTAGTAGTTGTAGATTTCCATTGGCTCGAGACCGAGCCAATTCGTTTCACAACGACTTTTGGTATTGTAATGAGTTGTATTTCGTTGATAGTCGAGGTATCATTATTTGATCAAATTGTACATAATGAATCAGCCTAGAGATATTTCTGTTTTCAGCCCCTCATTATTTGTAAAATTTACATTTTCAACCCTTTTATTTCAATATTTCCCGGTTTGGTCCTTAAACTATTTTTCTTGACATTTTAACACCAAAAAGTATTGAAATTAACATTTTCCAGCATATTTTTCATAGAAAACAGTTTAAGCCCCTGAAAATGCAGTTTTTCTCGGTTTTAGCCCTTCTTTTCGCAATTTTGACAATTTTGGCCCAAATTGGAAAATTTTTGCATCCTTGGTCCTTTTTAAATTTAAAAAGCATTTTAAACCTTTGAAAAGGATTTGGGACACTTATAGTCCACTGTTTTACAGAAAGTTACAGTGTTGGCCCTCCAAAACAGAAAAATTCGCATAATGGGCCTTATTGGGCCGAAATTTTCATTTTTAGCCCAATAAGCTTGAAATTTATGTTTTTAATCCTCTAAATGAATAAAATTCCAGAAATAGCTTTATTGAAACTGTTTTGGCACATTTCAACCATCAGAATCTGTAAAATGTCATTTTGGGCCCTTAATCTTGTATTTTTCACATTTTAGGCCCAAAATTTGTGTTTTTAACCCAAAGAAAATTATTACTAAACCCCTTAGCCATTTTTCTTGAAGCACTTTGTGTTTAGAAATATATTTGAAGCTAAACTCATTTAACACAAGATATTTCTCGGTTTTGATGGGTTTTAAGGCTAGATCTAACATAAAAACACATAAAAGCATACATATAAGCATGGAAATCATACAAGGCATACAAACACATATAGATCTACACTTTCACTTGTATTCCCCCCCCCACAAAACTTCATAAAAACAGAAAATAGGGGTATGAATCTCACCTTGGGTGGGTAGTTTCGGTTCTTGAAGAAAAATTGGAAGAAATGAAGTGATTTTTGGCCCTTGCACTCCTTGATGAACTTTTCGAGATTATGGGGTTTCTAGAGTGCAAGATCACGGTTTTTACATGGATTAGGAAGAGATTTTTGATAATTAAGGAATACAAGTCATAGATCCAAGTAAAACCTTACCTTAGATGATGATTTTTGTGGAAGAACTTCCTTGGATGCTTCCTATTTTTCGAGATCTTGGATGGAGAAGAGGAAGAAGTCTTGAGTGAATTTTAGAGAGAGTTTGTGAGTGTTTTGTGTGTGTGTGTGTAAACTCTCGGCCAAACAAGAAGAAAGAGAAGAGAAGAGGTTGAGTTGACATTCCTTGATACATGTTGGTCCATGCATGGAGATATGTGGGATATTAGTGAGGTGGCAAGTGTTAAGTCAACTCCTTTCTCATGGGCTTGATTTGGGCCGAAAATGTTGGAGGAAAGAAAAGGTTTTTGGGCTTTTTGCTCTTAAGCCCAATATTAGTGTTAATTAGGGTGTGTTTTAAGCTTAAGAGAATGTAGTAGGATTTTTATGTTTTTCTTGAACTAGTTTTAGGTTATTCATGTATCAAGGCTCTTAATCCATTTCATTCATGACCTAAAATGTTGGAAATAAATAAATATGGGTCCAATTAGAGCCCAATTAGGGTTCTAAGCCCATGATAGTCTAATTGGAAGCTTATTGGCCCATTTGGATCCAATAAGGAAGTTCTAGCCTAAATTAGACTTAATAAGAACTTCTAGGGTCTCCAATTGTTTGATGACTATTTGTAGTTCTAGCACGTTGTATTTGATTGAAGTTTTTGATTCACATTAACTCGAAGGTATAGATTACATAGCTTGAAATTTACAGTTGTGACAGTGACGAAAAGATATATACCACCGAAGCATGTCAGAGAAGTTCTTCTTATCCGAATCATTGTTCTGTTCACACATGTGAGTTATATCAAGTACGTGCTCCAAGCAGGAAGTGGAGAACAAGTGTTTCTTAACAAGAGCGAAAAGGAAATTTTCACCTTCGCCTCTTGTGAACATAACAGTATGATGTGTTGGATCGACCTTGCCCAACTTCATTTTATTAAGATCACTTGGCTTCCCAATGGGCTTCACAGTCGGCTTCTTCCTCAAAAATTTTGCAACCTCCTGATCCATCTTAGCAACTTCATGGATGTAGGAAGCCAACATTCTCTTAATGTGATCGAGGATCGGCTCATACTGCTCTTGATTATTAAGCAGAATGTTGAATAACAGAATCCAATCGTGTGGGTTCAGGTTTGGAAGATCAGCTAACAAAATCATATGAACCGAGTTATCAGAACCTCGGGTTACTCTGAACTTCACGTTGATAAATTTCCTAGAAACAGCTGGTTTCAATACCTTGACAGAGGTTATTTTCTGAGCACTCCATGTCAAGTATTGGGGTTGGGCAAATCCAAGATAATAATCGATTAGATCTTGATCAACCTGTGGGTGAGGAGAAGGGACTTCAACCGTTGGATCAAAACAATGGAACACAAATGCCCTACTGGTGATGGGCATGTCAAATTCAGAATCCCTCGTGTTTTCACAATCAAACGAGGCAACAGGTTCTGGTAAGTGAGTGCTGGGAGACTCAATCACTTATTTGATTAATCTTTCTCGGGTCCAAGTGGAAAAGAGAGCCTGCTTGCAAATCAGAGCATCTTGAGCTTCTTTCTGCTTTCGCTCTTTCTCTTCTTCCTCTCTGGCTATTCTCAAATTTTCATCAATATCTTTATTCCTTTCCTTCCTCTTTCAAGCCTCAGCAATCGTTTCTTCTTCTTCATCATCACTATCTTCCACAACACCCTTCAGTTTTTCCTGTCCACCAGAACCCGAAGCTACATTAACCTTCGGTTCGGTTTTGATAATGACTTTGGGTGGACATAGAGGATTTTGAGCAGGTTCTCCCCCTTGTTGTGGAGGGACCACGGGCTCTGTAACACCCTGAATCTGACTCAATATCTGAATAACATGAAGAAGTTTAGCAGCCAAGTGATTCCGGATAGTAAGCGTGAGAACAGGATCATGAGCATTAACAAGATTACTGAGAATCGAGAGAAAATCCTCATCACTACTTTTAAGAATTGCCCGCTCAGTCTTGAGTGATGCAATCTTCTTCTGGGCTTGAGTAAGATGAGCAGACTGGACTTCAACTTTTGTAGACTTTCGAGAAAGTTCATCCATAATCTTGTTTTCCATGGCTAGGTCAGCCTGAAGCTTATCAAGGCGAGAGTTGACCGAAGTGAGAAGAGAAGTGTGATCAGCTTGGAATGCAGTTCGAACATAATCAAACTTTGCTTTCTCTTCTTGAAGGGACTTGGAGAGAGAATCAACAGAAGCATTAACCTTTGCAGCATTGGAGTCTGCATAGCCTTTGAATGATTCCAAGAAGATCTTTGAATAATGAACAAGATTTGTCACTTTGGTTGTTGCTTTCTTGCAGGAAGATGTGGAAGCATCCACAACCTTTGTAGATTTGTCGATTGAATCTGTATATTGTTGAAGAGCAGTGTCAAGAAAAGCTTTTAAAACCACATTTGAATAAGTTTCCGGAGAAGCAAGCAATTTGTCAAGCTTATCATTAAGACACTTCAAATGGTGTTTTGTCACCGGAGCAGTAGCTGATGGGTTTTGGACATAAGAACTTTCCCTATGTGCACATACAACCCTATAGCTTGGATCTAGGTTTCTCTAATTGAACATGCAATATATCCAAGACTTTCATGGCTAGATCTAATGTAAACTAACAATCAAAATCATATGAAAACAGATCTAGAATAATATCTTGAGTTATTTGCTTGAAACCTTCTTCTTCTTGGAGCTTAGAGTCACAAATGTCACTCATCTAATGGCTTACAAACACCAACTAGCAAGAAGATGATTTGAGAGAAGGAGAGAGGTGAGAAATCAGCTCTAGGGTTTCCTCAAACATGGAGTGGCTGATTTCTTGAACCCTAAGGGCCTATTTATACATGAACTTTGTAGGGTCAAAAAAAATAATTTTGATCGTGTGAAAAGTAGCAACACAAGACAGCAGAGCATCCACCATGACAGGAATCTGAAAAGTCTCAATGGCTCTGCGAGTGACTAATGTCCAGAAACGACCGCATGAAATCTCAGAATGTTTGGATGAGGAGTTGAGGCTCTGCACTAGTTGAGACTAGATTAATGAACCATAATCCAAATGGATTCCATTGTAGAGACCATAAAGAATGGTCATGAAACCTTTACTCGCCCCATCCGACCCTGTAACCCTTTCTGCTAACCCCTTGTAGATAAGTGTGAACAGACCATTCCATTGAGGTGGTAAACATGACTTCTTGAATTTCGTCACCGTGGTAAGAACATCTGTGTATCCCATGTCATAGAACATCGAAAACAACTAAGTTGTTGTGATGAAATCCGGAAAGATGACAGAAGCATTTACAGCAAGCCCTAGTAGTGAACAGAAGCGTGCTTTGGATACAGATGACTTGTGATTAAAGATTTCGAAGAAGCTTCGTTCCTTTTGTTTGTCGTAGGAAGCAGTGGAATAGACATGTGATAGAAGGGACATGGGAACTGATTCGACGTGCGTGAGAGCAATCACCAATGGAGAATACTTGAGACACTCTACAATGTGAAGCATGTACGAATAATAAAGGAAAGGATTAAGTTGAATGACCAGATTCTGATTGGGTTTTATCGTAAGCAAAGATGATGAAGCTGTTTGATCTAGAAGAGAGGATGATTCTGCCATTGTTGTTGTGAAGAAGAAGATGAATAGTTGTAAATCGCCTATTGTATTTAAGAGAGAGGTTGAAGAACGTAAGGAGGTACAGTAGGTGTAAAAACCCCCCTTTTATACCGTTGCCAGGAGAGAGAGAAAGTATCCACTGTGATAATGATACGATCTCTGAAACGGCACCTAAAAAAGCGCGAGTTGACAGCTTGGTTTCCCTAGGTATACGTTAGCAGGCGTGGGTTTAGGAACCGTTTCAAATTCACGCGCCCAATACAAATTCTTATCCTATGAGTCATGTGGAATTCTTATCCAATTACCG
The DNA here is from genome assembly GCF_002870075.4 of Lactuca sativa. NCBI lineage: Eukaryota > Viridiplantae > Streptophyta > Magnoliopsida > Asterales > Asteraceae > Lactuca > Lactuca sativa. The sequence goes on from NC_056628.2 coordinate 145,960,291, forward strand.
TCTCTTCAATTTTGAAAATGCTTCAAAGTCAAGTACAAGCAGCTACAAGCGAGACTCATCCGTTCTCTTGATGTTAATCAACCGTGGCTCCTCCATAAGAAAGTGAACTACCATATATGTTAGAAACAAAATCATAAATCTGAATAGTGCCATTAGTACCACAATCAAGAGTTTGGAAAATCATAAAGATCTTCGTGCAAGAGTGTGCCAAAGAAAAAGAAATAAAGCAAGATGTGTGTGGGAGATAAGTGATGTCTTTGATGACATGAAACGAATGATCCCGGGCACGAATCTCTTACTTCAAAGTCAAGGGAGACTGAGAAGTGTCTGTGTGGTTTCCCATGAAATATGATAAAATGTTTGTTAGGAAACATTGAAAGGCATCTTTTCAAGTATAGGCTTTAGTGGGTGGTTTATCTTCAACCGAACTTCGATACTTAAAATAAGACCGAAAGTAGGATGAAGTACTTGTGAGACCGATGTGGTCTGTTGAACAAGTATGCTGAAGAATATATTTTGTGATTAGATAATAATAAGAAATCTCAAAAACAAAACTGAAACTGGATCTTATGGGAAGAAACGTCTTGATGATAGACAATGTCATAAAGATCACGCAAAAATTAAAAGGAGATTTCTTGAGGTACAAGATATAGCTTGAACATTTTAGCGTTCACAGTCAATTCATTCAAGGTGCTGGATTTTGGGTCTCACTCAGCACGCGGTGAACGTATCTAAGATCATCAACACAGATGTTGTGTAACCATAAACCTCAATGGTAATTGTTGAGAGTCTTAAGGGTTACGATTGTGGAGCGAAACGTGATGGAGAAAAATGAGGTGGTTAAAGAGTTGAAAGTACCTCTGCTAATTAAGAATGACAAAGCAAAAAACTCTTAACTCACTGTGAGAAGAGTAAGGTAGCTCGTGACTTGAGTGAATTTAGCAGCCTAATTGGGAAGAAACGACAGGTGTCGATCGAATCATTAAGGCTTCACTTAGAGTATAGGAGGCTTCGGTCTACATACAACAGCATGCTTTTAGGAACACTTAACTAGTACAAAGATAAGAGTGTTATACCTGCCCCAACTCCAATTGGAATTGACATAGCATCTGTGATCGTCAAACCCAAAAAAAGCAAAACGAAACACAAAAGAAAATATTTTTGAAGTTTTGAATTTTTCTGAAAAAGAATAATAAAAACAGATAATAAACTATTTTTGGAGTTCTTGGAATTTCTGAAAAAAAATAATAACAGAAAATAAACTATTTTTGGAGTTTTTGGAATGAAAATAAAAGAGAAATAAAAAGTAAGCAAAAAGATAGACAAGATATACAAAACATACAACCGAAACCAAACTTCATAAAGATGAAGCGAAATGGGCTGAGCGTTCGGTTCATTTCAGTCCCCGGAAATTCCGGAACCGAAATAGACCGAGCGTTCGCTATATTTCGGTTCTCCAATTTTTAGTGAAACGGAAGGGGTTTCAATACCGACTCAACTTCCATCATTCCCAAGCCTTGTAGAATTTTACTAAAGCTCGCTTCTGGTAGGGCCTTAGTGAAGATGTCAGCCAGTTGATCTGAGGACCGAACGAAATGAACTTCAACGCTACCATCTTCCACATGGTCCTTTATGAAGTGGTATCTTACTACAATATGTTTAGTCTTCGAGTGTTGCACTGGATTGTGACATATTCGAATCGCACTTTCTGAGTCACAGTAGAGAGGAATATTCTTCATGCATAAGCCATAGTCTCTAAGTTGGCTTTGTATCTATATGACTTGTGATGTACAGAATGTTGCAACGATGTACTCAGCTTCGGCTGTGGAAAGAGACACACACATTTGTTTCTTTGATTGCCATTTGACTAGTTTACCATCGAGAAATTGGCACCCACCGGTTGTGTTCTTTCGGTCTAATCCACACACACCAAGATCAGCGTCAGAAAAGGCTTGAACAAAGAAACCGAATTTAGGAGGATACCAGAGACCGAGATATGAGGTTCGCTTCAAATATCGGAAGATGTTTTTCATTGCAACCATATGAGGTTCTCTTGGGTTAGCTTGAAACCTGGCACAATAACAGACAGAAAACATTATGTCCGGTCTACTAGCCATTAGATACATTAGTGACCCTATCATTTGATGATAGAGAGTCACATCCACAGCCGGTTTCTCAAGAGATGGATTCAGCTTCGTGCCAAATGCCATTGGAACCTTTACTTTGGAATCTCCCGGCATGCCTAACTTCGCCAACAGAGTCTTCGTGTAAGCTTCCTAAATAATGAAGATTCCATCTGGTCCCTGTCTTATATTCAATCCAAGGAAAAAGTTAATCGGACCCATTGTGCTCATCTCAAATTTAGTCTCCATCAACTTCCTGAATTCAACTGTTAAGCTAGGATTCGTGGAGCCGAAGATGATGTCATCGACATAAATCTGAACTATCATTAAGTGTTCACCCTCTTTCTTGCGAAAGAAGGTTGGGTCAACCGAACCTTGTTTGAATTTTGACATTTTGAGAAAACGTGTTAGAGTTTCATACCAGGCTCTCGGGGCTTGCTTCAAACCATAGACTGCTTTATCCAGTATGTAGCAGTAATCAGGATACTTCTCGTTCACAAATCTGGGTGGTTGTTCAATATATACCGTTTCTTCTAGTTCTCCATTCAAGAAAGCACATTTTACATCCATTTGGAAAACTTCGAAGTTTTTATGTGCAGCATATGCCAGAAAGATTCTCACTGATTCCAACCTTTCTACAGGAGCGAAGGTCTTTTCATAATCTATTCCTTCTTCCTGACAATATCTTTTCACCACGAGCCTCACTTTGTTGCGAATTACGTTGCCTTCTTTATCTAACTTATTTCTAAAAACCCATTTAAAACCGACTACAGATACATCCTTTGTTGTGGGAATCAGCCTCCAAACACGATTTATTTCGAACTCACGGAGGTCGTCTTTCATAGCTTGCACCTAATCAGAGTGATCAAGAGCAGCATTTACCGTTTTCAGTTCAATTTTGGAGACAAATGAATTAAACATGCAGAATCCTACTTGAGAGAATAAAGCAACTTGCTTCGCCTTCAGTTGAGAGTGTGTGAGAACTCCTTCAGATGATTCACCAATGATTCAAGTTTTAGGATGATCCTTTGTCCATTTTATGAGAGGAGGGTAATTTGGATCATAGGCAAGATCCAACTTAGCGTTTACTTCTTCTTCAAGTTTTGATTGATCTCCTTCGTTATTTGTATTCTCATTCTCCCCCTCAAGTAGTGAAGCGTATCCCATGTCAGAATATGGATTCTCCCCCTCGAATACACCTTCATGGGTTGGGTTTTGTGATGGATTCACCCCCTAGTAAGGCAATTTGGTTGTTTTTGGTGTAGACGAACCCTCCCTCTAGAGTATAAAGCTTTCTCTTGGAGGGTCATTGGAAGCTGGATGATCACCTGATGTAGGAGGTTCGCTTTGAATCTGCTTCTCGGTTGGATGTTGAGGTTTGCTTCCCATGTCTTTAGTAGCTTCGTCGATGATCTTCTTCAAGGTATCTATATTGTTATCTGCTGCTTTTGCTTCTGAGTGGATCGCCTTCTCTGGTTCATCAAAGAGCAGCATGTACTCCTCAAACTGATTGGAAATGGGAATAGATACTTGACCTGATTCCAGAAATATTTCCTCTGTTGGACCTTCGCTTGCTTCAATCTTCTTCATGTAATTATCATCAAAATTTACATAGTAGGTTTCTTCAATTTCCCTAGCGCGTTTATTCAGAACCCTATATGCCTTTGAAGTAAGCGAATAGCCAAGAAAGATCCCTTCATCTGCCTTTACATCAAACTTGTTTCGGTTCCCTATGGATTTGAAAATAAAGCATCTTGAACCGAACACATGGAAAAACTTTACATTGGGCTTGCAATTATTCAAAATCTCGTATGGAGTGATGGAATATCTCTTGTTGAGGAAGGACCGGTTTTGTGTATAACAAGCAGTAGCTATAGCATCATCCCAGAAGTATAGTGGAAGAGAAGCGAAACTCAGCATGGTTCGGGCGGCTTCACACAATGAACGGTTTCGCCTTTCAACAATCCCATTCTGTTGTGGAGTGTAAGGAGCAAAGAAGTTGTGCGTTACTCCCTTTTCAGTTAGAAACTCTTCAAAGTCTTTATTTTTGAACTCTAGACCATTATCGCTTCTTATGTTTCTTACCACCTTTCGCAGCTGCAATTCCACTTGCTTGATAAAAACCTTCAGCTTGGGAGTCGCCTCTGATTTCTGTTTAAGAAAGAAAACCCAGGTGAAGTGTGAAAAATCATCTACAATTACAAGTATAAACTTATTACCACCGATGCTTTCGATAGCCGAAGGGCCACATAGGTCGATGTGCAGTAGTTCAAGAGGTTCGATGATCTTTGTATTGATACGAGAAGGGTGACTTTTTCGGCTTTGCTTGTCCATCTTGCATGCTGCACACAGATGTTCCTTGTCAAATTTGAGAACAGGAAGTCCACACACGTGATCCCCAAGCACCTGTTTATTAATATCTTTGAAATTCAGGTGCGAGAGTCTTCGGTGCCACAACCAAATTTCATCTGAGTTCGCCTTTGTCAGCAGGCATACAGCTAGCTTTCCTCTTATTGGGTTGAGATTCAGAGGATACATCTCACCTTTGCGCATGGATTTCAACAGAACTTTCTTAGTTTTCTTCTTAATGATCTCTGAACCCTCGTCATCTAACGAAACCTTTAATCCAATTCCCATAACTAGTTGAGAGACGCCGATTAGATTATGTTGCAATCCTTCCACGTAAGCTACTTTACGAATCGAAAATTCACCGTTTGTAATCATCCCATATCCTTTGATCGCGCCATATGAGTTGTTTCCATATTTTACACATCCACCATCCTTAAGGGATCGAAACTCCCTAAGCTCTTCCCTCCTTCCTGTCATGTGATGAGAGTAGCCACTGTCAATATACCATTCATTGTAAAACTGCTTGTCACTGATAACCTGCAAAATTAAGCAGATTTAGGAACCCAAAGTCTCTTGGGCCTTGGTGAGTCTTTTACAGAATAGGGAATTGCAACAGAAAGATCAACCAAATATGTTATTTTTATTATTGCGGTTTCATCTTTTCGTTTGATGGTGTAAACTTTGATTTTATTTTTATATTGCTTCAATTGGGGTGTGTTATTGTTAATTGGTTTTTCAATTGAGTTTTTCTTTGGAGCCCTAAGGTTAGCTGACTTTTTATTAACTTGAGCTTCATTATTGGAGACGATCTTTCCTTTTCCTTTGATATCCTTCATCGGGTTTGGTTTTGGTTGCGAGTGAGGATAATGGGATTTAGGACCGAAACTTGACTTTCGGTTCTTGGCGTAGTAAGAGTTGGGACCGAAACTTCCTTTTCGGCTCGTCTGACTACATGTGTGGCAATGATTGCATGAAGGAGATTTGTCCCATGATTTGTCATTTTCTTTGGTATTGGGCGCCTTTTTAGAGTGAACATAATTAGACTTTTGGGACTGCCAAAACTGTTTTTTCACATTGAGGTTCTTCATGTATCTTTTGTTCCTCTGGCGTTTCTGTTCAGCAAGTTACACTTGAGATTTATGAATATTCACTCTTGGTTTTGGGTTCTCCTCATGTTCTTTGGATGTTGTTGAAGATATGTTGGATGCTTTCATTGTTTCGTTTAGTATCTCTTTCGTGCCGCTTCAAATTGGCTTATCAAAACTTGAAGGTCTGTTGATGGGTTCAGCCACGTATCTACCCTTGACTCTCCATGAGGTTCGCTCCGATAGGCCAACCGTTTCCTCTGCATTATCTATGGGTGTAGACCAGAAGTATTTGTCACAACCTCCATCATTATCTTTATCAACCAAGGAGGTCAACTCTGTCGTTTGTTTCTTAGTTATTCCTTCAACAGCATATACTTGGTTCGGCACTGTTTGCACCTTTTGATAAACTACCGCCTTTTCTTTGAGGAACTTGGACTTATCCTTGGAAATGTGAGCGAACTCAACGAAATTTTCAAATACAAGCGATTTTGCTGTTTCGGATTCGCTCTTGAGAAATTCTAAACAGTCAATCCTGTCCTCTACTGAAATTTCGCTCATTTCACTTTCCTCATCAAATTCAGAAGTGGCTTCTAAATTCATTTTATTTTCTGAACTTAATTTGGCATTGGATGAGTCAAACTTCTGCATGGTCTTGGTTTTGATTTTTAATTTATCATTATCGTCCAACAAATTGTTTAACATACATTTATGCTCTTTGGACTCAATAAAAGCCTCAATTTTGTCTAGTCCGTATTTGTAGGTCATTGAAATCTCATATGAGGACATTATAGATTCACATTCAGCAATGACTTCATCTTCCTTAAATTCAAGGAAAGGAAATCATTTTATGAATCTTTTTACCTATCTCACAATCTAGATGCAACTGGGTGATATTAGTATATAAGCGTTTAGCAATCAAACTGAAAATGTTTCTTTGTTTTAAAAACTTCAAATTGTCTCGTTGCACATAAATAAGTTCATCCCTAGACCTAACTAACTCTGACTCCTTCTGCTGTATCCATATCCTTCTCTCCTCACTCTTGGAGGACTCCCTGCTGAGTTCGTCAGTTAGGTTAGAATTTGCTAAGCGAGTTTGCACAAGACTGCCACTTAAGTTAGAAAAATTGAATTTAATTCATTTAATTTTTTTTTCGTAGTTTGTTACTGGTATTTTAAGTGATTCTAGGATAGATTGTACCTTCTTGATCAACTGATCGCAATCGCTGATCTTTTCACTCACAGGCTTGGTAGCGAAACATTTGTCTTCCTTAAGCTTCGCTTCCTCATGCTCACCTTCGGTTGTATATCCTCTAGTTTGTGACACTCCAGCTGTCACCATTAAGCATCTCCCAGAAGACTCAGTAACTCCATCTCTCGCCACATAAGCTCTTCCATGCGAGGGTCTGCGTACCTCTTCATCTTCAGAGTCTGTAGACCAGACTTCTACTCCACCAAACTCATCATCAATAACATGTTCCTGCACAATTAAAGAATTCATAGAAACATTAGTTGCTTTCTTATTCTTTATCTCCTCCAACTTTCGCATGTGGTAAGCTTCGTCATCTTCATCATCCTTTTTCTCAGACATCATTCTCAGCATGCAATCCTTAGCAAAGTGGTTCTTGTCGTGACAGTAGTTGCAATCGTATCCTGAATCTCCCACAAGCTTGCTCTCCTTCTTCTCATTGTCCTTCTGAGTAGTGTTCTTGCTCTCCACTTTCGCCTTTTCAGAGCTATAGCTTCCCTTCCAGTTTCTATTCTTGTTGACAGGGAACTTCTTATGAGCAAACTTCTTTGGGTTTGTAACCATCATTGCATATTCTTCATGAGTCAGATCGCACTCTGACATATCAGATTCTTCCTCTTCGTCTGCCACACTCTTGCTCTTAGAAACAAGGGCCAGAGAACCTACAACCAAAACTACCTTCGCGTCCTTAGTCACCACGCTTTCATGATATTTGAGTATACCTATTAGTTTTGCCAGCGAGTAAGACTTAAATTACTCATGTGCCTTCATAGTCGAGACCACTACCATCCATTCTGGTCTTAAGCCATTCATGAATGTGACCTTTTTTTCGATCACCTTCCTTTCAATACCATGCTTCATCATCTTGCTAAGCAGATGGTTGAAACGATCAAATATCTGAATGAGTTTCTCTTCAGGTTTTTGTTCAAAAGCACCGAACTCAGAGAGCAATAGGGTTTGGATCGAGTGCTCTAGATCCTCATCAGTTGAATATAATTCTTTCAACCTATCCCATATTTCTATAGCTGTAGTGCATAAATTTACTAAACGGAAAGTATCGGCTTGCAAAGCAAATCTGATCATTCTCATGGCTTTAACGTTGCATAACACCATGTCTTTTTCATCTCGAGGGATCTTCTCTACGTCCACCAAGAGTTGGTTATACTCTTTTTGAGTCTTGATCGTTCTGTTCGTTCCAGAGTGAACAAACGAACCCAATGTTATTGCTTCCCAGATAAAATAGCCATTGTCTTTAGATCCAACGACGTAGTCTTCGAAGTGATGCGTCCATACTTCATAATCTTAAGTATAGAGAATAGGAACCCTCGTAGTGGATCCTATACTGTTGGAGATGTTCATTGGATTGACTTGAGAATCGTCGTGAGACATGATGAACAACTTCTTCTTTTAATTTGCTTGAATCAGACTTGTAAAGTTGAAACTAGGGTTTTAACAAACACCAGATACACCGTCGACAAGAAGAAGACGACTTCTATATATTCGATAAAAGCGGAAACCCTAATGGATTCTTCACACAGTAGAGATGCGTATATATTACATAGTCTCCTGCTCTGATACCAATTGATGTGATTATTGTGCTATTAGATCGATAGATTCTAAACAGATAAACAAGAATTAAGTAATCAAAGAACACAAGAATGGATCAAAAGATGTCGAATGATTAATATCTCACACCTCAGAAGAGATCAATGAAGAACTTCGACTGTAGAGGTGTGCTTAGGGTTACAATGCAAAATCTATTAATGAGAACGTTAACCTTAAAGCTATACATGCATGCATAATATATAAGCTAACCCTAATGCTTAAACCACGTTTGGACAGGCCCAGACCAGGTAATTAAAATATTAACATTAAGCCCATATGACGCAACACTCTAGACCCAACAAATGCCTAGCCTAGAAATGCGGGTGTTACATGAATGTTCTATGATAGTTCTTTGGATCGGAGTGCTACTGCATGAATGTTGCTTGCTTTGTGCATTGTGGAACTCTTGAATGATGGGAGTCAACTACTAAGTGAATATGACGATATTCAAGAGGTGGATGTCTGGCATCATGAGGAGTTCTTCACCAGCTGATGGTAGGGCAAGGTTTGGAACCTAGGAAAGCCTAGGGTTTGCTCCATTGAGTCAGTGGGGCGGTTCGGTGAGTTTAGGAACCTAGGGAGAGCCTAGGAGTTGCTTTGGTGGGTATTATGTTGTTGTTTAGCGGATATTTGGTGCATCAGTGGAGTAGGTGACTTAGAGGATTCGGGAGGATTGTCGAGGAAGGTATAAGAGGTAGTATTGGGCCCATACTACTAAAAGCACAGGATCCATACACGAATCGGTGAGAGTTTTGGAGAATCTAAAAAGCTTATGGGAAGGAGAGTTCTTGGTTATGCTCTGATAGTAGGGATAGTTGCTTTGTCAAATGAGGATGAGCACACATAAGCAAGGACCAGGGTTCGGTCCCGGCTCCGATGGTGAGCCATTTAGTGGAAGGATCGCCAGGGTTTTGAGTTCACCTTGGATCTCTTGTATCAGGTGGTAAGGATTGATTGTACGATCTATTGCACTTTCGGGATTGGAGCCTATATCTTGGGAGAAATTTGTAGCCCGGTTTAGGGTAGAGATTGCTTCACCTACTACAGTTCAGCCATAAACGATTGAGCTGGTGAGTGTGTCAGGATGCAAGACCCTGAATGATATGATTTCTAGAGCCCAAGAGCAGGAGACTGATTTGGAGCACATTGGGAAAAGGGTACCAGATCAAGTGCATATATTGGAGGGTCCCGAGAAGAGACCCATGATTTTGGAACAACTTTTGAGAGGCCAGTAGGTCCGGATTCGGTGCGGCTCTTGAGGGAAACTGCATGATGGAATTTTTCGTTCCAAGGGTTTGGGTAAGTGTAGCTCTGAGTTTGCTTCCCTGCTTGTGTTTGGGTTATATCGTCAAGTGAAGTCATATGTCATTTACATGTCGTGGATTATTAGAGGTTAGTGGGAGGTCATTTTCCTTTTTGTTGGTTTGAAGTGTTCAATGTTAACTTGGATCAAGGGTGAGATCAGTTTAGGGGTATTATTTGGGAAGGTCCGTGGTCAGGGTTCAGCAGAGTGGTTATCCACTATCGTCAGGATTTGGTGGTTTCAGTTATTGTGCTCAGATTGTCTTTTGGGGTCGCCAAGGGAAGTGGTCTATTGTTGAGGTTTTGGTCTAAGAATCTGTCATTTGGATTTCAAGATTTGAGTGTAGTATCATTTTAAGGCATTTGGGATTATTAGTGTTGCTGGGATTCGACGATTGTTCATCTAGTCTTCAGTGAGTGTGCGGTCTTTTGAGTTTGCTAGTAATAGATCACTAGCAAGGTTAAGCGTTAGTAGTCAGCGGGCCGATCGTTGTAAGGTAAGAAGGATTGGGAATCCTTCAATTCTCGTGTACTTTAAGAATTTAGTCGATTCAAAGTGGGGGAGAATCGTCCCGGGATACAGAAGTAGGAGCAGTTTTGAAACTAGGATAAGTTTCGCATCCTCGTCAGGGAGGAAGGCAGCCCAAGTGGTTGTTTGGTTTGAGGGTTGTCTGAGTTTGGAGTTCAGTAAAACTCCCCGGCATGTGAATCGTGTCTTCTTGGTGCTCGATAGCAGAATTTGCGGAAGCAGGTTGGGGTTCCAGTCATGAATTGAGTTCAATATGGGGGTTCAGTCGAGTGTGTGCTCGACTTTGTGTGCGTTTCGAATTAATAAATTATAGGTAAGGCATTGGATTGCAGTTGTGCTAGGGTGAATGTATTGTAAGACTATAGGGGAGCCGTAACATTCACTAGTAGTCAGTTGGGTTGAAAGTGTTGTAAGACTACGGGGGAGCCGTAGCATTCACTAGCAGTCAGATAGTGTAGGAAGTGATGTAAGACTCTGGGGGAGCCGTAGCATTCACTAGCAGCCAAATAGTATGGATAGTGATGTAAGACTGCAGGGAGTCGTAACATTCACTAACAGCCGAATAGGGTAGGAAGTGTCGTCAGACTTCGGGATAGTCGAAGCATACACGGATTCTTTCAGATGATTTGGGCTAGGGTAGGCTAGCTTGCAAGGTTGTGGGGAGGCCACAACTTAATTAGAATCAGGAATGGAGGTGTTTGTTCGATTAGTTAGTCGTGGGTGATCCCAAATGGTTATGGGAATTCATGACGGAACTGGTAGAGACTGTTGCGTCAAGGGTTTGGATCTTGAGTTGCAGGATCATGTGGATAATTAGTACGTGACACGGTAGGGCTACTATTGGGTAGTCCTGATATTTGATCTCTTGGGAACCTGGTGGTTGGACCAAGTGCGAGACTGGTAGTCTCAGGGAATCGGCTAAGGGTATTTATTTATCGTTCAAGTAAGGGATGTTGGAAGTTATGGTGCATTACAAAAATGTAGATTCATGGATCTTGAGGTAGGAGCGGAATATCGATTCGTTTTGGGAAAGATCCTGAATCGTAGTTCACGCGTGTTCAGTACAGGATTTCGTTTTAGTGAGATGAGATTTGGGGTATCTATATGCCAAGGGAGACAATTGTGAGGTCCAAGGGTAATGGGTGGACTTAGTTGACAGTATCCCGAGTTATTATGATGTGTCTTGGTTTAGCCTTATCTGTGAAAGAGCCACATCGTATTTGAAGTGAGGAAAAGATGGGTCGATGGAGACCAGCTGCGATGTAAGACTACAATGGTTCTGGTAGTAGTCACTTTTCGTATTAGATTCGGTGGCGACAAGTCGTCAAGCTATTATGATTGGATGTATCAGAAATATTGATGGAGCCATGAGTGGCCGTATAGCTAGGACAATTATTGCTAGACGAGGTCTCTTTCGAAGGTCGCGTGGGGCAAGTGTGAGGTTGTTAGTTACCTCAGCAACCGGACAGGAATCCGGTATTCCAAATGTAGGTGTTCAACATACGGTTATGGTAAGTGAATTCATTCAGTTGGTAACACCGAGATAATTAGGATCGGAGAGAGTTTGGTGTGTTTGGGTCCTGTTGCCTTTTGAAAGGCCATTGAATGATCGGGGTGACGGCGGTGTCTCTCGGGACGTCAGGTGTCGGTATTCGTTGGGTTCAGAATGGTTTGCCAATTATTGGTAAGAGTTAGATACCCAAGTTTTATCGGGGTTGAAGTACTCTCAGGGCTTCGACTTGAGGGGTGATACCCGGTTTGGGAAGCGGGGCTGAAGGCCAAGTACGGTGATTCGGTCAGAATTTGGCCCGATTAGGCAAGGCGATGCATCGTGTAGGACTCTTGCTGAAGCTCAGACTGATTGATATTGGATACTATGTGTCAGCCACGGAAGTGTTTGGACGACGACTCTACTGGACCTCCTTATAGTCAATATTCGGGCAAAGGAGCATCTGAATCATGGGAGAAAGTTAATGCTAGTTGTCGTACAGAAAATGCAGGTCATGAGGAAGTAGGGTAGAAAGATTAGTGAAGGCTCAATGAGAATCATCAGTCGGGTCATAGTAGGTAATGGAAGTCGCGGGCACAGCTCTTGAGCAGCGGCCGGAGGAGGAGATAAGGAAGCATTAATCAGACCATGTGTAACAGCAGACTTCGAGGACGAAGTCTAGTTCAAGTAGGGGAGATTTATAACACTTGGTTTATGTGTTATTCAGTTTTTAGCATTTATAGACATTTGGGCGGGAACTCGACGAGTTGGGGAGTTCCAACTCGTCGAATAGAGATCATCTTGGACGCAGAACGAAGGGCCTACTCGACGAGTTGGAAGGCCCCAACTCGACGAGTAGACACTGGAAAGGAAAACCCTAATTTTCAGGGTTTGTACCCTATTTAAAGGCATTAAGCCTCACTTGTAGCCTCCCTTATCACCCTTTTTTCCCATATAAAACCTTAAATCATGTCTCATCTCCCATGTTGAGTGTGTGAGGGCTTAAGGAGTTCCTTTTTGGTGTTTATGTGAAGAAGCTTGAAGTGGTTGGTGCATAGCTGAAGGGAGAGGTTGTAGATCCGGTGTTTACTCGGCTGTGGCAACCATTTTAAGGTATAATGTTGAAACCTTGACCTTCCATTTCTTTGATCTTCTTCTATGAATTTTTATGGCCATTATTAGCCTATTTTGGTACCATTCTTGGTTTTGAACATGATATGAAGATATGGCTTTAGATCTGGACATCTCAAGGCCTTTGGGGACTTAAAGTTGCCAACTTTATCAAGTCTTGGCCCTCCTTCATGCTCTAAGTCCCTTGAAAAGCTTTAATTAAGTGTTTTTAGCCTTTGATGCCTTGCATGGATGTAAATTTAGCAACTTTACATGGTATCTTAACCCTAGGGGGTTGGATCTGTAATTTGGGGCCTTAGATTCGACTTGAAAGGGGCTGAATATGTTGAGACAGGGGAAACTCGATGAGTTGCCCTGGTAACTCGAGGGAAACTTGTCAAGTTGGGTCGGGTTTTCCCACTTTCTGGATACTAAGAAAACTCGGCAAGCCAAGGAGATAACTTGGCGAGTTGGCTAGGGTCTTTCCCGGTTTTCCGAACATTGAAGGAATCTGATGAGTTGCTAGATGCACTCGACGAGTTGGGTCAACATGGGTTGTTGACCTTGACTGTTGACTTTGACTTTGACCTTTGAATATAGGCAAGTTAGTCCTAAGGGGTGCTTGGAGTAAACCAAATTATAATAAAGGAGATTATGGGATTAGAGTAAGGCCCGTAAGGGGTTGGGGCCCAATTAGGAAATTTGGGCCCATGATGGATTATAATGGACATTATAGTGTTGGGCTTTTGTTTTGGGCTTGGGCCTCAGTTTTGGATCATATTGAGCCAGGGGTAGAATGGTCATTTTATCCCATGTATGGATTAAGGATTATAGTATGGAACTCAATTGCTAATTGGGTATACTGATTGGTATTGACAGCTCAGGAAGTCGGCGAGGCAGCAACTAAGGATGTCATTCGGGAAGCTTCTGCATTCGAGGTGAGTCTCCTCACTATACCAATGGGTCAAAGGCACCAAGGCCGTCCAATTTTGTGATATGTGGTACATTAGTTGATGTAGTAATATGTGGTATACTAGTTGGTTATATGTTATGTGATATGCTAGTTGTCTTTGTGATACTTACATGGAAGACCCCAGGGGAGCCCGTAGTGCTTGGATGTAAGACCATTTGGGGAGCCCATGGATTTTCAGGTAAAAAAACATAGGGGGAGATCATGACACTCGGATGTTAGACCATGTGGGGGATCCCATGACATTCCAGGTAAAGACCATGGGGGAGCCCATGACACTCGGATGTCAGACCATGTGGGGGAGCCCATGGCTTTCCAACTAAAGACCATAGGGGAGCCCATGTCACCTAGGTGTAAGACCATGTGGAGGAGCCCATGGCATCCTGGAGTAAGACCTTAGGAGGAGACCACGACATCCCTATATGTTTATATTTATGGCTTATGTGATTGATATGGTTTATGTAGTTGATATTGCTAATATGGATTATGTAGTTATGTGGATTGTGTGGGGTATGATCTAGTAAAGTCACTAAGCTTCGTGCTTACAGTTTTGTTTATGGTTTTAGGTATCATCGGTTTAGAAAGGAAGGGCCTGGCTTGATCGTAGCGCACACACCTGTGTTTTCCGTATTATGTGATTTTGGGAAGTAACTCTGATAAATGTTTTAATTAAGCAATGTTTTTGAATGGTTGGATTATGTAACAATTGTATTTGACTATAATAAAAATGAAATTTTTACCCTTGATTTTTGGGTCGTTACATCAAGATGGTGCATTAGGCATGTGGATGGCGTATCTTGATCAAGGGATGACGCATACTCTCTAAGGTTGGCGCATCCTCTTCCAAGGTGGCATATATGCACTCGAAGTTTGCACATCCTCTCTACAATGGCGCATCCACCTCATGAATGGCATATCATGTCACTTGGTGGCATATCCTGTCACTTGGTGGCATATCATATCACTTTGTGGCATATCCTGTCACTTGGTAGAATATCAATTCACTTCGTGGCACATCAAGTCACTTCGTGGAATATCACTTTTCATTAGTGGCACACCTGGACTTCTAAGTGGCGCATCCAAGCATAAGATGGTGCATCTTGATCACAGATGGTACATCCATGCACCAGGATGCTGCATTCAACTTCTAGGTGCTCCATACATCCTTTTAGAAGAACCGTTCCTTTGTCACTTGATCTATTCCTTTATCAGGAGATCCATCCCTTTCTCATATGATTCATTCCTTTGTTACATGCTCCATGAACCCCAAGTTCTCCACTGAGTTCCAAGTGGTCGATTGAACTCAAATTCTCCATACGAATGCTCTAAATGCTCAAGTCACATTTAACACCGATTTTAAAGATACATTGGCTAGACTATGACATGCACGTACTGATGATTTTCGTACACAGATAGAAAAAATTAGTCACCATAATTATGCAAGGGTGTATTTCCCTAGGGTTCGTCATAATATAATGACATCAAATAGTATTGAGTCCATCAATGCATTACAAAAAGACATATGAAAAGTATCAATAACAATGTTGATTGACTTTTTTTTCGAGAAAAAATGCAACAATGGTGGTTTCATTGACGTAATTTTGTAGGTATTTAAAAAACCTACATTAATATGACTTTGTTTTACCTTATGTTACTTTACATGACAATATACTAGTATTTATGTGCATCGTAAGTTGAAAAATATGTTACACCTTATGTTGATGATGTTATCGATATGAGGATTCACAAATTCATAACTTTGCGAGTATACCAGATGGATGAAAACATAAATCAACTGGTTGACCAAATGAAATACGGTATAGTTCGCTTACAAGATAGTACTTATACATGTGGGAAATAGAAATTGACTAGTATAGCATGTGCGATAAATAGGTGCAAGGATATTTCACAATGGAAACGTATCAAACAACATATAAGGAGGTGATTAAGGAGGTGATGCATCTTGTGTTAGTTCCTACTAAATAGTAACCACCGACGGAAGCCATGGTTGTATTACCATCGTTGATGGACAAGTGACAAGCTGCAATTCCATGAAACCATAACGGTATCATATCCTAATGTGAAGGTCCAATACAAGTAAGATACAATGGTTGCGAGCATGTTGGACATACACATATACGCACTGAATCTATGTTCCTAATAGAAACAACAAAATCTAAATCATTAAGTATGACTAAATAGAACCTTAAGACTAAGTCTAAGTCTAAGCTCAAAGTTAGTCAAGGGCATAGTCAGCAACATCCTACGATTGATATAAAAAAAACCCTTAGTAATTAAATCTTTATCTTTTTAAATTTAAATATCATATAAATAACTTATTTATCGTTCACCAAGGAAACAAATTAGTTACAAAGATAGATTTTAGACAGAACTTCAAAAATGGTCCCTATGGTTTTCGAAAATATCAAGTTTGGTCCCTAATTTACAAAAACCTCACGGATCGTCCCTGTGGTTTCAAAACTTTTAACATTTGGTCCTTTCGGCTAACTCTGTTACCATTTAGCCGTTAAGTCAGGGACATTTTTGTCATTTCACTACACAGGGACCATTTATAAGGTATTCAATTACCTTTTTTAAATAAATAATATTTAATGTGCAAGGGGTCCCACACCCTCTCTCTCTCTCCCTCTCTCTCTCTCTCTCTCTCCCAGCCAAAATAATAAAGAACCATATTAACCCACCTCTACTGCCATCAACATTGCAGCCTTCCCCTTCCTTCTCGTCGTGAACCGCCGGATGCCAAAATAACCAGGTAGTAGAGCTGCCAGCCACCATTGGCAAAACTCACTTCACCACCGTCACCGCAGTGACTGTTAGAACACCCCTACTCTGACCATGTACCATCTGACATCGTCCATCGCTCTTCCCTCTCGTCATCCCCGCTGAGCAGAAGCAAGAAGGAAGCAAGAAAGGCAACCAGAGCAACCTCCGGCCACCACTACAGCCGCCATTTTTTGCTGCCACCATGATTTCAGCTGCCACCACCACCTTCTACTGCTTCAATCGATTTACAATGCAAAATTATCTTTTCTGGAAGGATCTTGGGAGGATTGGTAGAGGACTAAGAAGCACAAGAATGTGAGGAGTGGGATCAGGTGAAGGGAATGATAATGGATAAGCAGAGCACCTACGATTCCTCATGCCTGTATCCAAGTCTCTTATAATTTTCCCTTATTTTAATTCCAACTCCTTAATTTCTTATTCCCATCTCTATACATGTTCATCTATTTGCTGAATTGGATGTCTCTGGACAGAAAATTGGAATTGTATGCTTCCAATGGTGATAACTCTTACTAAATAAATCAGAAAATGAAGGAGGAGAACAATGCACTCCAGGTGTTCGATGAAACACCTGAAAGAAATGTTCCTTCACAAAACTGAAAGTGTATAATTTCACACCTGGAGAAGAAGATTAGCTCTCAATTCGAACAGGCCACACTCGATGAGGTGTTTGAGTTACAACAACAGCAACACCACCCTTGGGGGTGGTGGTGTTTCTCGGTAGTGAAGGAAAAGGGGAAGGGCAGTAGAAAAACGTGAACGGAAGGCAGTAAGTGGTGGTATTTGACGGTGGGTTTAAGTGATCAAACGGGCTGGAAGATGGGTGGCTGGGTTGTGATTTCCGATGGGAAAGGAGGTGATGGCAGTGATGGTTTTATGGCAGAAGGTGGTGCTACTTTGTGGAATCGTAAGTGAGAGAGAGAGAGAGAGAGAGAGAGAGAGAGAGAGAGAAGAGAGGGGAGTGGGACCCCTTGCATATTAAATATTATTTATTTATTTATTTAAAAAAAAGTAATTAAATACCTCATAAATGGTCCTTGTGTAGTGAAATGACAAAAGTGCCCCTGACTTAACGGCTAAATGGTAACGGAGTTAGCCGAAATGACCAAATATTAAAAGTTTTAAAACACAGGGACGATCCGTGAGGTTTTTGTAAATTAGGGACCAAACTTGATATTGTCGAAAACCATAGGGACCATTTTTGAAGTTTTGTCTAGATTTTAAATATATATATAAAAAAAAAAAAAATAAAAAAAATAAAAAAAAAAAAAAAAAAAAAAAAACAATACATCAAAACGGTAAATAGTTGTCTCTATCTAGGTGCAACTATCATACCACCACAAATCATCACGATCCTCATGAGTAGTCTGTAAGATCTCGATTCACATTAATCATATTACAAAACTAAAAAACAATAAATAGAACAATGAAAGGTATACCATGCTTTTTAAATTTGTAAGGGACAATAATGTAACAAAATTATACCATAGGGTCAGAATGAATAAAAAAATTATACCATAGGGTCGGTCCAAATGAATAAAAAAAAAAGTTTAGGTTAATTTTAGTCCTTTAATTTTTGGTTTTTTTCATTTGATCACTTAACACTACTTTTTAAATTTTAAAAGGTCATCAAACTTTTGGCTTTATGTTTATTTAATTATTTAAATTTTGGTTTGGTCACTTAACTTTTGGATTTGTGCTCGTTTAGTCACCTAATTTTTAAAATTGTGTTCATTTAGTCGTTAAAGTTTTAAAATTTTTTAAAAGTTTAATGACTAAATAAACACAATTTTAAAAGTTATGTAACTAAATGAGCACAAATCCAAAAGTTAAGTGGCCAAAACAAAAGTTAAATGCCTAAATGAACACAAAGCCAAAAGTTTGATGACTTTTTAAAACTTAAAAAGAATTAAATGACCAAATGAACACAAAACAAAAAATTAAATAACCAAAAATACCTAAACCCTATAAAAAAAAAGATATGGACAAAAGACACAAGTCACCCCAAAACACAATGACTATTCATGTAAGTTACTCCGAAAAGTGTTGGTAACGCTCTTACGCTTTTAGACCATTTATTTTCCTTGTCAAATGATCTAAGTTATAACATTGTTCTTATTTTATTAAGCAAACGTGTAAATTCCTAAATTTTATTGTTTTTAGGGATAATCGACTAATACTAAAACACTCTTCTTAAATTCAGGTAAATCATGTTTTAAAAATTCACTTTTCCGACCGGACTATATGTGATCGAAATCTTTGTCTAATGATTTAAAGAATTTATACTTCAAATACCTAGTAGAAAAACACTTTTTTCAAATATAAAAATATAGTAATTAGTTCTTGGATCGAAACCATTTTAGCTTTCAAAAGTTGAAATTTATCTATCAAATACTAAACCTCTTATTAAATTTTTGAAATTTTTTTTTATGGTTGATGACTTAGGGTAAACCAACTGTTCTTCATGTATACTTTTTAGTCATTTTATATTTGTACGTTCATAATTTGTAAACAACTTTGTTACCTCTTTTTCATACACTAAATCGACAAAGTTTTGTTGAATAAAAACTATTTTTAATACCAAAATAAGATTGTGTCATTGACATTGATTAACCAATGAGATTAGTTTTCGTTCTCCAACAAATGAAATTGTCATTGAAGATGAAAACAAGCATTCCCATATATTTTTCTTTCTTTTTATTCTTCTCTTCATAACGATAAAAAAAATAAGACAATATTACCCTTTGACCATATCTCTATTTCTCAAAATCAAGATTCACCTCAACACATATACAACACAAAACAATAACGAGTGATGTATTATGAATAGAACAAAGAACATGACAAATAAAGACTACTTACAAAACTGTATCATTGTATCAGATACATCATCATACACCAAGAATAGTTGTAATTGTAATAGTATAGAAACAGATTTCAACATTTGTATTCGACATTCCTAAACAAACCTGGAAGAAGAAGAAGAAGAAGAAGAAGAAGAAAGGCAGATCAAAGTTCAAATTCATCTTCAAGTTTCAATTGCTCTGATGCAGCTTCTTCATCATCATCATCAACAGCAAAGTAAGGATTATGAGCTTCTGGTTTGAAATTGTACCCAGTGAAAACGTAAAAAGCAAGAGTGGCTAACTCAGCAGCTACTACACTAGTCCACAAATACTTATACGAAGTGATAGTCTCCAATGCATACACCACAACTCTTGTGAAGTAAATGTAGCAGATAACCACAACATAATATTGTCTGAAGAGGGTTAATTTCATCAGATTAACAGCTGCTTTTCCATCTGTTCTAGCTGCTTCTCTTAAGTTCTTGATTGACCAAACAATGGGGAATAGAACAGCACAACAACAGACAACATCGACTAGTAGAAAAACCTGCTTCCATGTCACCCAATCTTGTCCATATGGCCCTGATTCATCGATCACGACTTGAGCGATGTTGGCGACGACTTGAAGTGGGATCACAATCATTAACACCTTCTTTTCTTTGTCTTGGAGATAGGGTTTCAGGAACGACCATCCAGTTCCAATTAACACAATTAATGTGAACAATGTGATTCCTTTCAGGAAGCTGAAAATGTAGAACAGAACATCCCATCCATGGGCGCTACCAGTACGCTTGATATAGGATTTATCTTCGGCTTCACATACCAAGTTTAATGCTTTCAGGACCACAACAGCAAGCATAAAGAAATGGATTCCGAACACAGTAAGACGTTTTTTGTACAGAAAGTAAACCCAAGCTGCTGCCATAGTAATGTAAATGAGGGAGAACAAGAAATAAACCCTTGGGAGAACGGTAATTCCAGCAGAAAGGTAATCGCGAGTGTTGGACTTGCCATCGAGATTGTACATAGCAGATCGGACGTCCATTGAGATCTTAAGCTGAGGAAGACAGTTAGCAAACACAAGAGTATACTGATCGGCATCCGATTGGAGATAATAATGATCAAAACCTTTCGCATCTTTCGCTATCGAATTCAAATTGTAAACTTCTTTAATAATATTGGATTGAAGCGCACACGCTATCTCCGCATCTTCGATCTGTTGGAGAACCTGAAGCCATGAATCACGCGTGCAGAGAAAAAAACCTAATTTGGAGAGGTCAGGGTCTGCTGTGGAGAACGATAGTTTGGAAACGTTGAGTTCGAGTCTGCCATTGTGAGTGAAACCGAATTCATCGAAGGGGATGATTGGTCGGGGGTCGGATCGGATCTCGGTGAAACGAATTTCCGCGGTGGCGATGGAGATGAAGGCGACGAGGATGAGGAGGAGGAAAGAGGAGGAAGAACCGGAAGCCA
This sequence comes from Lactuca sativa, assembly GCF_002870075.4. NCBI lineage: Eukaryota > Viridiplantae > Streptophyta > Magnoliopsida > Asterales > Asteraceae > Lactuca > Lactuca sativa. The sequence continues at coordinate 145,981,223 of NC_056628.2, forward strand.
TTGATCGGAGATCTGAATCGAAATGCTCAGATCTGTGACAGTTGTAGTTGTGATTCTTCCTTTGTTTGATATAATCGGAGTTGAAATTGGGATTACGACGGTTTAACAAGTATATATATTAATGAGGATTTGGTTTGGGATCTGAGAGCGTCGGTGGGTGTAGCCGCGTGCGTGTCGTGAAAGGAAACGTACAAAGGAAAGGAAATATGGATACATTATCATTAAAAATAGAGGTTAGTATTTGAAAATTTTGTCTTACAACACCTAAAAAGTAATTTAACTATTTAAAAAAATACAAAATTTTATGATGGGGACTTATGGGTTTTTTTTTAAATAATGATTTAATTTAAGAATAACGTTTGGTCAAATACTATATGGATTGTCTTTATTGTATCCAAATCAAATTTGGTTTTATTGTGTAACTCGATTAGAAGTAAGAGGTTAAGTATCAATAAAATGTTCAAAATACCTCTATTTTACCTTTTTTGTTATTTTGTAAAATAAGTAATTATAGAGACCAACTATGAAGATTATAAAAAAAATTAAGAGGTTCTTTGCTTCACATTTTAAAAGAGAGTGGTAAATCATATTATTTTAATGCTCCATGTCAATTCGTCTTAATGTTTATATTAGAGGTCAATCGTGGAACACTAACAATATTTTGGGTGTGTCAAGGCTTGAACCTTACCCCTTATGTGTAAAATTTCACTCATCAACCGCTAAACTTCCATTGTGGAGACCTGTTTCACCTCTTATCTACATTGGTTAGATTTAGAGTATTACTCTGATCCGTTTTATTTTTTCCTATTTAAGGAGACAAACTAAGAGTTGCTACAAGTGTCATAAATGTAATGAAGGCGTGAAAGTGTTGGAATAAATAATGCCAAGTCTATTGGCATACATTATGGATACAGTCAAAGAGAATAAACTCACAAAAGACTTTGACAATGTCAAGGATTTTCTTGAATTTCCCCAATGATATTCCCGGACTTCCATCGGATTATCAAGTGGAATTTCGCATAAATTTGGTATTGAGAACCGCACCAATTGCAAAAGCATCGTACTGCTTAGAACCTACAAAATTGAAGGAATTGTTGACACAGTTACAAGAGTTGTTAGACAATTGCTTTGTGTAACCGTACACTTCACCTTGGAGAGCCCTGATCTTGTTTGTAAGAAGAAAGATAGATCGATGAAAATGTGTATCAATTACCGTGATCTCAATTAAGTGACCGTTAAGAATACGTATTATTTACCCATGATTAAAGACATCTTTGATAAATTGCAAGGAGCAATTTATTTCGCAAAGATATATCTTTGATCCGGTTATCACCAGATGATAGTAGGAGATGCAGACGTGGATAAGACGAACTTCCGACCTAGATATAGACATTTCGAGTTTTTCGTGATACTTTTTGGCTAAACTAGCACGCCCGCAAATTTTATGGACCTTATAAATAAGGTTTGTAAGCCACATCTTGATAAATTTGTGATAGTACTCATTGATAATATTCTTATTTACTCGAAGTTGACGGAATAATATAAATAACACTTGAGACTAGCACCTGGAACATTTAAGAAAGAGAGATTGTATGCAAAATTCTTAAAATGCGAGTTTTGGATAGAAAAGGTACAATTTCTTGGTCATGTAGTAAATAAATATGGAATAAAGGTAGATTTATCAAAGATTGAAGTTATTATGAAGTGAGAATCACCAAAGAGTCCACATAGAGCTGATAAGTTTTCTTGGATTGGTAGGTTGCCATTCATTGAGAATTTCTCAAAGATTACAAGCCCCTTAATGAATATTACCAAAAAGAACTTGAAGTATGTTTGGATCGGCGTCCACGAAAAATCATTTAAAGAACTTAATAAAAAGTTATATGAGGCACGCATTCTCACTTTACCTGGAGGAGTAGATGATTTTTCTAATAAATAGGTCTCCCACGTATGAGTTCTCTATTCGATGTAGTCTCTGATTGGATGATTTGTTGGCACCCTTCTTATTCATTTTAGCTATGTAAGGCTTACATGAAGTGTTGCATCAAGGAAATATGTCTAATGTGTTTCGTGGAGTCCATGTAGCTAGGGAGGCTTTGGAGTTTTTTATAATTTTTATGCAAATGATGTAGTTTTGCTTTTTGGATGGTCTCTAGATAATGATATGCATACTTTGCATTGTTTTTTCCTAGCCTCGAGGCTCAAGATTAATTTACTAAAAAGTAAATTAGTTGGTGTTGGAGTTTCTTTTATGAAGGTGGAGGAAGTGACAATGTTGGTTGGACGTGTGTCTATTCATCCACCGTTCATTTATTTGGGTCTTCTTGTTGGTGAATCAATCTCTTGGATGAATGTATGACAAGGTCTGTTGGATCGCTTCATGTCTAAGCTTTTGGTTTGGTAAGTGAAGATGCTTCCAATTGGGGGTAGGCTTGCTCTTCTTAAGTTTGTCCTTCGTAGCTTGGGTTCGTACTATTTTCGGTGTGTTTAGTGTTCTTGTTACATTTGAGAGCTTATTTTTTTGGGAGTTTATGTTAGAGAGGGGAAGTTATAATAGATTAGGCGATATTGATTTATTTCTAGCATACATTATAGGGTGTAGGTGTTGGGAGTTTGTGGTTCTTTAATAAGGATATGTTATTTAAATGGTGTGATGGATTTGTATTCAATTTGTTTTCATAATGTTGATTCGTTATAGGTGTTTGTGGTGAAGGATATATGTGGTTAGAGTGGTAGGTGTCGGGAGTTTGACACAGTTGGTGCCCTTTTAGGGTCATAAAAAGACATTATTATGTCTATCAGGCGTTTGTGAGATAGAGGGTTGAATCATATATCTATCATATCAGAGTGGGTAATGTTTAGTGCACATGGAATGGTACTTGTCTTGGTCTGCATCCCTTGGTGGAGTAGTTTCCCCGTATCTTTGCTTTAGACAGATTTTTGGAGGTCAATGTTACAGGTCGGTCGAGGATTAGGCAGGTGGCTTTCTCTTCTTAAGTTTGTCCTCTGTAGCTTGGGTTCATACTATATGCCAATGTTTGGTGTTCATGTTACAGTTCTTCAGGATATAGATGCTTTGAGAGCTTGTTTTTTTTTTGGAGAAATGATGTTATAGAGCGGAAGTTACATTAGATTAGGCAGTCTTGAGTTATTTCTAGCAAACAAAACAGGGAATAGGTATTGAGAGTCTGTGGTCCTTTTGTAGTCCTTTAATAGGGATATGTAATTTAAATAGTGTTTGAGATTTTTCTTCGTAATGTTGATTTGTTATGGGTGTATGTGGTGAAGGCTATTCATGATTGGAGTGTTAGGCATCGGGAGTTGGACATAGTTGGTGCCCGTTTAGGGTCTTAAAAACCCATTATTATGTCTATTATGTGTTTGCGGGATAAAGGGTTGAATCTTCAGTAGATCTATCATATCATAATGAGTAATGGTTAATGGACATGAAGAGATAGTTGTCTTGGTCTACATCCCTTGGTGGAGTAGTTTCCCCGTATCTTTTCTTTAGACAAATTTCCGGAGGTCAATGTTGCAGGTTGGTTTGGGAGTAGGAGAATGTGTTCATCATTGCGTCATGAGCCGATGAAGGGATGGGACAAGGTTGAGTAGTAGGTTGCTTTTTTCGGAGTTGTTTCAGGGTTATGTCCTTTCTGATCGGTCTGACAGGATGCGGTGGTCTTTGGATCCTTTGCATTTTTTTTCTATTTCTTCTGTCATATTTTATTTAGATTCACATACCTTAACTACTAATGCAGGTTGGACTAGATGGAATGATCATGTTCCTATCAAACTAAGCATCTTGGTGTGGAGGATTGAGTTACGGAGTATTCATATGAGGATGAAATTGCTAGATGGTATTGATTTGGATCATGTTCTTTGTCTGACATGATTGATAGGAGTAGATCTAATATAACATGTATTCTTGGTTTGTCCCAGTACTATTCGTATTTGAAGAATTATCACCCCATGGTGGTTTTGTGGACGTCTCGATGAATTTGATCGTTGATGCTCTTATTCATTGTAACATCCCAAAATTCAAGGCCAAAAATTTCATTTTTAAATAAGTTATTATCAAACCATATGTAATAAAACCGTCAATAATAACGTCCCATGTCAAAACCAAAGTGTCAATAATCAAAGCATGTTATCATAGAATAATATCAGAGTGTGATCCCCACGATCTCATGTGCGGAAAACATAGTGTGATGCGCTGCGATCGAGCCGGCTCCTTTCCTTTGAAAACAAAGCACCTGAAACCAAAAATGTAAATCGTAAGCACGAAGCTTAGTGAGTTCCCCCATCATACCACATACCATACAATCACATAACATACATATTGTCGGGCAATTTTGGGGTGCCCGACCTACCCGGTTCGGCCATTCTGGGGTGCCGACCTACCCATGTCAAGCCATTCTGGGGTGCTGACCTACCCATCGGTCCTAACAACCAAACTCTGGGGACTATTTCACCCCCTACTACTACTACCACACATCATAACATAATCATATTGTCAGGCATATCTGGGGAGCCCGGCCTACCTTTCGGTCCTAACAACCGAACTTGGGGACTATTCCCCTCCTACTACCACTATCACATATAACATATCATGCTAGCATACAAACATATCAAGTAGTAGAAAACCTAGATAATTATCACAAAGACAATCATTTATCAACATCTCCTGTTGGTGGGCCGACATTGTGGCCTTAGACCCACCCCTACTGGAAGGTAACTCACCTCACACTGCTGAAGTCCTGCAGATTCAACCCCACACTGCTGAAGTCCCGCAAACTCAACCCCAGCTGCTGGATGACATATTCCCGAACTGTCAACACCAAAATAACACCCAATTAATAATTGGGTCCCAACACATAACCATAAATACATACTTGGATAATTTCTACATTACCCCAAGGTTGGCTTTATTCAAGTACAATGCCCAATCCATAGGCCCAAGGTCAACTAGAAATCAAAGCCCAACATATGGCCTAATTTTCCAAATTGGGCCCAAGCCTTTACATGGTCCTATTCTAAGGCCCAACATCATATAGTCATTAAGGCCCAAACTATGGTCCATCTATGGCCTAATTTTCCAAATTGGGCCCCAGCTCTTCATATGGGCCTTACCTCATAGCCCATTAATTATTCTAGTCTAATTGCTTGACCTTGGATGACCTATTAATAACCCAATCATCAAGGCCCAATAGAAAGGCCCAACAATAAACCTAATTGAAACTAGGGTTTCACATAAAATGATAATTAGGGTTAAGTGTTTCTCACTTAACCCATTAAGGACTTAATCCATTAAGTCCATCACTCTTCTAAAAAAATTATATGGTGTGATTGAGCTTAACACACAATTCCATTCCAATGGCCCAAATGTAGGTCCCGATAGGTCCAAGCCCATAAATCCAATATTAGGCTTTTCTAAACCCTAATTAGGGTTTCCAACCCATATTAGCCCAATAGGCCCAATAGCTAGGTCCTTTGACCAATTAGGGTTCATTAGGCCCATTATGATTTCACTAGGCCCATTAGGGTTTCACTAAACCCATTAGGGCTTCTTTGGGCCCATTAGGGTTTCAAGCACCCCAAACGAATCAACACAACGAGGCAAAGCACACCGCCACCCGACACAGCGATAGCCACCACCCTACGGTGGTGGTTTTTAGTTTTCTTTTCATTATCCAAATTGTAATTTTACACTTTACAATGCTAAAACTCAAAATAAACACACACACTAAACAAAATAAAGACACACAACACCTTATGGTAGCCGGTGGTGGTAGATGGTGGTAGCCACCACCTCACGGTGGTGGTGGTGGCCCTTCCTCGATTTTCCGGCCAAACCAAACCATACAACACACACTAAACTCACGGGATGACACCCTACAACCCCCGACATGAACGATTCTTAAACAGTAGCTCACACAAAATAAGGAAACGACACCGCAACCGCCATCTCAGCGATAGGCGATGGTCGGAGGCAACAACGGCGTGACGATGGCGGACTCGGGCTGAAATGGAGAAACATAATAATGAGAAGAGGATGTGTGTGACCAAACCACAAATAGCAACAACACCCACAAACAGCGATTTACAATCACCTCGTGACCCTTCGTCTTCGCCGACGATAGAACTAGGACAATGGTTGCTCCGGTGATTCTTCGGTGGTGGCGAGGAGGCGACAATGAAACAGTAGCGAGACGTATCTTCGCCGGCAGCCAAGCCATGATGGCATCTCGATGGTGAGGCAGCAGGCGGCTTCGTTCGGGACTCCATCTGGTCGGAAAACGAGAGACATCGGGCGGCGGCTAGGGAGAATGAGAAAGAGGTAGCGCCGGAGGTGGGAGGTATAAGCTGGCGGCTGGGAATAGTCTTCTAGGGTTAGGGTTTCATATGTGTTAAATACCTGATACCTCTTAACCTTTTTGCCATAATGACGCAATTGGCCCCTCCCCATAGAATCTTCTTCAACTTAAGTCCGACATTTACCCCTTTAGCCCCTATTCCCATAGATTATTACAAAGTAAATCCCATATTTACCTTTTAGACCTTGTCCCTGAAAATCTTTACTAATTAAGTCCGAGATTTACAAAACAGCCCCTTGCTTGACAAATTCTTTTCAATTAAGGTTCATAATTTACCATTTAGTCCCCGCCTTCATAAATACTTACAAAATTAATCCGGAACTACACTTTTAACCGTCAACTTCCAGATTATGACAATTAGCTCTGGGAGACCATCCTTTTACATGTAATTATTTATTTTAAGGCTACTATTCGTTCATTAATTTATTTATTTATTAAATAATTAAACGGGGTGTTACATTCATGGTTTGATCATGTTCAGTTGTCTGTTGTGCAACAAAAATACTTTGATATTGTTGTTGTCACTGATCTTTGGGTGTTATGGAATTTTTGTAACGCTAAAATTTTTGGATCGGCGAGGCCTAAGAAGGCTTTGATTTTTGATGTCGTAGTTGCTAGATCATTTTTTGAGATTTGTAATAAAAGGAAAAAATATAAGATGAATTGGGTTATCTAGTTGCGAAAACCCTCTTTAGTTTGTACTTTGTGATTTCTCTAGTTCCGTGTTAATTGTTTTCTATTAATTTCCGTTAAAAAATGTGCACGATGTCATACATGCTCACGGTAGTACTAGCAATAGTAGTCTAAGGGTGTAAACGAGCCGAGCCGAGCCCGAGCCTGACCAAGCTCAAGCTCGACTCTTTTAATTTTGAGGAAGCTCGAGCTCGAGCTCGATTCGAGCCTTAAAATGAAGCTTGAGCTCGGCTCGTGAACAATTTAGTGGGCTCGCGAGCCTAATCGAGCCTCTATGTATATATATATATATATATATATATATATATATATATATGTGTGTGTGTGTGTGTATGTACGTACATATGTATGTATGTATGTATGTATATATATATATATATATATATATATATATATATATATATATATATATATACACCTTTCTTGCAATTCTCCTTTCTTGGAATTCTCCATGGTCTGATCATGTTCACTTTGGAAGTGATTGGCCGATTTTGGGAAGGCTAGGGGTTCAATTTATAGTGTGGAGTCCTTATGGTTTCTTACATAAAACTCTAATTTACTTAAGCCTTTAAGTATTCCAATAATCCATATAATAGACCCTTTAGACTAACTCTTCATGGAATCTCACATAGATTTAGTCCATCCCTAATCAACATGAATCATTAGCCCAAACTATAAGTATTACTGATTTACCTAATCAGTCTCTTTTTATCACTAAATTAATTCCAAATTAATTCGTGATCAATACCAATTAAATAATAATATAATTTCTCAATTAATATATTATTCATATAATATATTAATAAATCACAAATAACCTCTTTCTCAAATATCCATCCTTTCAAATTGCTCCGGTGAAGGTAACCCAAAAGGACCATGCTATTATCGGGTCAAGTACATACCAATTATAGTTATGGGCTTAGACACCTAATCCAACAGGCTCCCACTTGGATAAGTCTAATAACTATAACTGTCAATGCAACTTCAAAATCGGATTAGCAATCGTAGCTCTCAAAAGCCGTTGTCGAACTCTGACCTAGTCAATGACGTGTCCTTTAGATAATGGATCATATAATCCTCTATTCTTCAAGATATCGTGTGGACAAAGACATGGAGTAAAGTCATACTCATTGTCCAACAATTTGTTTCCCGATTTCTGATTTGTTTGACATAGAACTTAATTGAACACATCAATTGAGTCCTGACCGGGCCTGACACATTATTCAAAACAAAATCATCGAGGGGCCCATGATATCGCTATTAATCCTCTTAGGATAAAAGGAACAGATAAACTTCGACTTATATACTTGTACTAATTACTAGTTAAATTATACACAACAACACGTTTTATAATATCATGCTACTGATGCGTTTTCGTACTAACAATGCACAACCAACTCGTAATCAACAACTCATATATCTTGGTTTGAAGACTATACGATATTATCGTCTCACAATCAATCGTGATAAATTCCATGAAGTGATTCACGTGAGCGTGGGTTTAATCCAATACTCAAATCTTTTTTCAGGAGTAGTCATGAACGTTGTAGCAAACTTTTGCTATGTCTAAACACCTTAGCCAATTCATGACAGTCTAACCTCATAGATTACATCCAAATTATGATTGACTGTGGATAGTTCGAATAATCATATTATTCTAGAAGTCAAAACATGCAAAAGTGAAACATAAAATAAACAATTGACAAAAGACAGTAAAGTTTACATATAAATAAAACCCTTATTATTTAAACATCAAATGTCAATTACATTTATTTATTTCAAGTTTCTAACTGCCTATCTAATCACTAAAACTAATATCGTCTCTTAGGCCAATGTTCTTAACATGCTGCAAATGCTTAACCCTGCTTAGTCCCTTCGTAAGGGGATCTGCCGGGTTATCCTCTAACGATATCCTCTTCACTACGAGGAGTCCCTCTTCTACTCGATGTCTTATGAAGTGATATTTTATGTCGGTGTGCCTGGATCTACCATGATCCCTTGGTTCCTTGGTTAAGGAGACCGCACCTTCGTTGTCACTGAAAATCTCCATAGGCTCCTTTACAGCTGGTACAACTCCAAGGTCTCTAATGAAGTTCTTTAGCCATATTGCCTCCTTCGACGCTTCGCTTACTGCTATATACTCTGATTCGCACGTTGAAGCAGCTACAATATCCTGTTTGGAACTTTTCCATGTTACTGCTCCTCCATTTTGGGTAAATACGGAAATTATCTATGTCGGTCTGAAAGCTGGCGTCACTATACCCTGTCACTCTCAATTCATCATTCCCACAGAGGGCAAGGACCCAATCCTTAGGCCTCCACAGGGACTTAAGAATGTTCTTTACTGCTATCCAATGAGTTCTACCAGGATTCCCTTGATATCGACTAAGCATACTCAAAGAAAAAGCCATACCAGGACGAGTACATTTCATAGCATATATAGGGGTGTTCATTTGGATGGATTGGTTCGATCCGATCCAATTAAGTAAATCCAAATTGATTTCGGTTTTCAAAATATGGATCCAAATAGTCCAAACTAAATTCAAACCCATCTGATCCAATCCAATTACAATTCGGTTGGATCGGTTTTTAAAATTCGGTTTTCAAAAACCATAACATTTTAAAAGGACATAGAATTTATAATATGATCTAATTTTAAAGAAGAAGCAAAAACAAATTATTCACTTGTGATTTAAAATTTATAAACAACCACTAAGAATGCATATTATAGTTTATTAGTTAATAGATAAAAAAACTTTTGACATAAAGTATATATTAATATCTTTTAGTATGTAAAACCTTTTGAACATATTTAAAAAAAATTATAAAATTAATAAATAATTATAGATATATTGAAATTAAATACATAACAAATTATTATTCGGTTTTTTTGCACTATTCAGTTCTTATTTTATAAACCAAAACCAATCTGAAATCCAAAATAATAATTCGGTTTTGTTGAAAATCAATCCAAAAATCCGAATATCAGAACCAAATAGTCCAATACAAATTGTCCAATTGAATAATTCGGTTGTATCCAAATAGTGAACAGTCCTAAGCATATATGATCGAGCCAACGACAGAAGCATATGGTACTCGACTCATTTCTGCTATTTCGGCATCGGTAGTCGGACTCTAAGTCTTACTCAGTTTGGTATTGCTCTGGATAGGCAATTCTCCTTTCTTGGAATTCTCCATGTTGAAACGTTTCAACACCTTGTCCAAGTAGGTACTTTGACTAAGCCCTATTAACATTTTACTCCTATTTCTCAATATCCTTATCCCTAGAATGTAAGCATTTCTCCGAGGTCCTTCATAGTGAAACACTTCCCAAGCTAGTACTTAACCTCCTACAAGGTTGGAACGTCATTTCCTATGAGTAGTATGTCATCCACATACAATACAAGAAAGCTAACTATACTCCCACTAACATTGACATATACGCAGGACTCATCCTCACTTCTCGAAAAACCAAACTCTTTGACTTTCTCATCGAAACAAAGATTCCATCTGCGAGATGCTTGCTTTAATCCATAAATGGATTTCTCAAGCTTTCACATTCTATTAGGGTACTTCGCATCTAAAAAACCCTCTGGCTGACTAATGTCAACATCCTCAGCCAACTTCCTATTAAGGAAAGTGGTTTTGGCATCCATCTGTCATATTTCATAATAATGAAACACAACTATGGCTAGCATAACCCTTATAGATTTGATCTTCGCTACTGGTGAGAAGGTCTCGTCATTGTCAACACCAGGAGTTTGAGTAAAGCCCTTCGCAAACAACTGCGCCTTATATGTGTGTACTTTCCCATCCATGTCGGTCTGCTTCTTGAAGATTCACTTGCACCCGAACGTCTTACGACCTGGTACATTTTCAACCAAGTTCCAAACTTGATTGTCATACATGGACTGAATCTCGTTGTCCATTGCCTCTTTCTACTTTGCAGACTCTAGGCCCACCATGGCTTCCTTGTAGTTGTTAGGTTCATCCAAATTTATCAGTTTGCTATCACTGATAAACATATCACCTTCACTTGTTATATGAAAACCATACAACACAGATGGAACACTAACTCTATTGGAACGTCTCAAAGGTACGAACTCGTCAACTGTTTCAACAGGAGTCTCATCCTCAGGTTGATTGCTAGTGTTAGAGGTTCCTTTATCGCTTAACTCTTCAAGCTCTTCAAGGTCAATTTGCCTCCCACTATCCTCTTGGCATATGAGTTCTCTTTCAAGAAAGACACCACTCCGCGCTACGAAGACCACGTTCTCACTAGGTCTATAGAACAAGTATCCAAAGGATTTCTATGGGTAGCTGATGAAAATACAACGCTCACTAAGAGGTTCGAGCTTTACGTGAGTCTCGAGTCTTACGAAAGCCTCACAACCCCAAACCTTGATATGTGCTAATGTGGGAACTTTCCCTGTCCACATTTCGTGAGGTGTTTTCGCAACCTTCTTAGTTGTCACTAGATTAAGGATATGGGTGGGAGTCTCTAAGGCATACCCCCAAAATGAGATAGGTAACGAAGCTCGACTCATCATGGAACGAACCATGTCCAACAAGGTTCAATTGCGCCTCTTAGCCACACCATTAAGCTGCAGTGTCCTAGGTGGCGTCAATTGTGAAACAAATCCACATTCTTTAAGATATTCGTGGAACTCAATACTAAGATACTCACCACCTCTATCGGATCAGAGCATCTTTATCTTCCTGCCAAATTGATTCTCCACTTATTACTTAAACTCTTTGAACTTTTCAAAGGTTTCCGACTTGTGCTTGATTAAGTAGATATACCCATATCTACTATAATCGTCGGTAAAGGTTACATAGAAGCGGTTAGCATCCCTTGTGGCGGATCTAAAGGGTCCACATACATCGGTGTGTATGAGATCCAACAAACCCTCACCTCTTTCACAAGTACCATTGAAAGTTGACTTGGTTATCTTTCCAAGAAAAAAAGATTCGCACGTGTCATCCGACTTCAAGTCAAATGACTCCAACACTCCATCCTTTTGGCATTGGGTTATGCGCTTCTTGTTTACATGTCCAAGACGAAAATGTCACAAGCATGCTTTATGCAAACCATTTGGACGAATCAATATGCAATACATTATTTCCTTAGTTGTCTATAACCGTCATAGTTTCATATATACCATTACAAGGCAATGCTTCAAAATAAAATTTACCGTTACAAAAATCATTAATAGAACCAATTTCATTGTTAAATGAAAATCTAAAACCTTATTTATACAAACCATGAAAAGAAATAATGTTTTTCGCCATATCTGGCGAGTAGCAACAATCGTTCAAATCTAACCCTAACCCATTACTAAGCAATAAAGATTAAACTCCAATATTGTTGACCGGCGACGCTTTCCTATTCCCAATGATCAAGTTCATCTTCCCATGCTCCATATCCCTACTTCTTCTTAGACCCTGCAATTCAGAACAAATGTGAAAACCACATCTTGTATCTAGGACCCAAGAACTTCCATGTGATGAGTTTTTAGATTGAATAGTGTAAATACCTATGAAGGTGCACTTTATCTTCCCATCCTTAATGTCCTACAAGTATTAAGGGCAACTTCGTTTCTAGTGCCCTTTTTCATGACAATGGAAGCACTCTGCTTCCTTTGGATTGGATGAGGGAGCAGCATAACCACCTCTGGACCCACTGGAAGAGGATCCATCATGAGACTTTCCCTTGTGATTCTTTGAGGAAGTTTTCCTCTTCTTTCCCTTCCCATGTCCAATTGCCAGGACTAGGGCAGCAACAGTAGGAGTGGGTACAACAGACTTTCCTTTTAAACTACTTTCAGCAGTTCTTAGTAGGCCTTGAAGCTTGCTTAGAGTGACTTCCTCCTTGTTCATATGATAAGTCATTCTGAACTGATCATAAAAAGGAGGCAAGGAGTGTAGGATAATGTCAATAGCCAACTCTTTATCGAAATTGACATTCAACTTTAGCAAGCAGTCCACGTATCTTTGCATCTTTTGCAAGTGGGTCGTGATGGACTCTCCATCCTTCATTTTTGTTGTTATCATGGAGGCAATGATTTCATACCTTTCTTGTCGAGCACTTTGATGGTACCTTTCCATCAAGTCTTGGTGCATCTTGAAAGGCCAGAAGTCCTCGTAGGACTTCTGAAGCTCAGAATTCATAGTGGCCAGCATGATGCACGACACCTTTGTCACATCCTTCTCATGAGCCCTATACTCAGCCAGTTGCTCAGGAGTAGCAGTTTCTTCATCAATCTCCTTTAGCTCTTTGTCGAGGACATATTCCTTTTCCTCGTAGCGAATGGCCATGCAAATGTTTCGAATCCAATCATTGAAATTCGAACCATCGAAAATGAACCTCCCACATAAGTTCATGAGGGAGAAAGAGATGGAAGACTTTGAATTTGAAGCGTTGTTTGAGGTAGACATCTGAAAAAGAAAAACAAGTTTCATTAGATAGAAATTCCTTAATATAACACCCAAATGAAATATTAAGGCTAGGACCTAACACAATATTTCTCAATTCGGAAGAGGGATGTCGTAATCCAATTGTAAAATATTTTGAAGGTAGGTAAATGACGATTTACCAATTTCACCACCCAAAACTAAAATTTTAAATAATTAAGTTTTATGAAATTCCTAGTTTTTTGAGATTCATTGAACCTTTCAATGGCATGTTTAATCTCGATTATGCCCTTCAAGTTTGTGACTGGGATACCGAGGATCACAAACAAGGTGTGAATAACTATGCAAATATGCCTGGTACTCTTGATGTCATTTATCACCTAATCAATGTGCTGGTGAACCACACACGCTCCATTGATCTATGACAAACACCGAGCTACCCTTTTCCACCCTTGTTAGTCCAAATTAGTGTGCCGATTAACCATACACGCTCCACTAACGACTTGGCAAGGTGCAAAGTGCAAATTCATGGAATGGCACCATTTTCATATTTTTCCTAAAGTAACTAAGATTGGGAATTTATGAAAAACATTTAGTTACTTTTATAATTATCATTATACTTTTTAATGAGAATTGATTTCCTATCCTACCAGTTCAGATAACGACCCTCCACTAGTTAAGGGAGTCGTGGGTGAGAGTGGACACCCATTCAATCGTCATTTTATAGGCAATTTCCATACACCTTCCTTATAAAACAGCTTCGTGAATGAAGCCTACTAACGGTAAGACTGACTGTCTTATAAATATATATAAGTATTAAGTGTTTAATATTATAATAGTATAAGGGTTGAATTTTACACTTTTAAAACTCTAGGGTTTAGAATTTAAATATTTCAAAATTAAAACCTTTTAATCAATTTTTAAATCCAAAACTTGAGGGTAAATTTTGAAACTTTTCAAAACTCTTGGATCAATTTGAAAACAATTAAATTAATCATATAATTAACTATATCACAAAATTGACCTAATCTAATTTCATATAGCAAGATGATTCAAATCAAATTCTACAAATAATTAATTTTTTCATAAAATCAAGAAATTATCTTAAAATTTGACAATCAACATTCAATTGGATGAGGATAATCATTACCTTATCATAAAAATCGAATTTTATCAGTCAAAAATAGTTGTGGTAACGATCCTAATCCAAATCTGGCCAAAAACTCAAAAAATTTGCCAATAGATGATCCAACTCGTCGAGTTAGGCAATGGACTCGTCGAGTTCCTTCATAGGACTCGTCAAGTCCAGCATTCAGAGGCCAAAAATGAATTTTTTTCAGCTTTGAAAACAACACAACTGCATCAATACAACAGAAACACCCTAGGCTTTGATATCACTGATGGGTTTCGAGCACTATAACAATCATGTGGCGCACATACAACCCTAATGCTTTGGATCTACTTTTTCTCAAGTTATACATGCAATTTTCATTTATCCAAAGCATGAACCCTAACTAGCATACGATTTTGAGATTTACAACATAAAACAAGTTAGATGAATACCTCTTTGTTGTAGCTTGTAGAACTTGGCCTTTCAAGAGCTTAGTACCTCAAATGTGATACCTCAAATAAGTCACAAACACCAAAAGCAAGAGGAGGCCTATGAGAGAGAGGTTAGGAAGCACCAAAATCGGCTAGGGTTTCACTTTAGAAGTGATTGGCCGATTTTGGGAAGGCTATGGTGTGACATCCCCATTTTCACGGCCAGAAAATACCGATTTTTTTTATGCTTTATAAAAATCAGAGTACTTTTTTTCATAAAAATGTTGCGGAATTTGTTCCCAGAAAAATACGATAAATACGTTATCAAAACATTTTCGAAGAAACATATTTTATTTATTTTAAAACGTTTGGGATGTCATTGTCAATACAGGAACATAAGCATAAACGGAACTTACATTTATTTACACTAGTGATCTACATCTTTATAATCTCTCAGTGTAATGTCACTTCATATCGACACCTGCGATATAAATAAACTGAGTGGGTCAGGTTGGGAAACCTGGTGAGTACATAGGTTTTTCAACCCACAATAATATAATTATTATGTTTAAACAATTAAACAATCAATCCAATTACCCATCCCCATTATCTTCTTTATTCTTAAGGATCTGCTCTAAGAATCAACTATTCCTCGTTCATTTATTCCTAAGGAGTATCCTAAGGAATAGGTACAAATTCCATCATTGTAAATGATGCATCTGTCAAGCACAACTGCTAGTTCTGTCACTAGGGCGTAGCTGCCAAAATTGTGACATTCTCTATGGGGCGCGTCTGCCGAAATAGTCCTTTAGGCGCACCTGTCGGGGTTATGAGATTCTCTATTAGGCGCTTCTGTCGGTAGAGTCCTCTAGGCACATCTGTCGGGTTTTATTGACAGTATCGTTTTCGAGAGTCCACTCGCAATACGTATCAATGGGTTTTTAGAGTACACCGGTGAACACGTCGTTCACAACACCTACAGGTTGCGAGCCTGCTAGTGTTCCACTGAACTGTTTGGAATAGTCTGTGGTTGTCATCCATATTCTGCTTAATGACGGGGCCATCATTTGGGAAAAAGGCTTCTCACATCGTCCACCTCTCACCCTCACCTCACGGTCTATTTCACCTCTCAACTCATCATCCAACTCATATTTCATCTATTACATCTACCCATGTCTTACCCCAACATCTTCGTAGCTATAAAATACATATACATTTTAAATCATTTAAAACGTGTATAAAATCGTTCACCCAGCATAGGTAGCAAGTATTCAGATAATATGCACCGACCGAAATTCCCTCAGCTCTTCCTTCCTTCCTGTCATGTGACGTGAGCAGCCACTGTCAATATACCATTCTTCGTCAAACTGCTCGTCACTGATAACCTGTAAAAATTAAGCAGATTTAGGAACCCAAAGTTTCTTGGGTCCACGTGAGCCTTTCACAGGAACAAGAATAGTAAGAGAGATGTCAACAAGATATGTTCTTTTTATTAAAGTTGTTTCATCTTTCTTTTTAATGGTGAAAACCTTAATTTTATTGGGATTTGTTACAGTCGGTTTGGATTCAGGTTTAGGCACTGGGACATTGGAATGCTTTTGATCGGTCTTGACTGAGGAAACCTTCGATTTTCCTTTCAGATCTGTTGAAGATTTTGAATTTTGAGTATGAACAGAATTGAATTTAGAATGTGGTTGAGAGGAATTAGAAGAATTAGAAGAAGTAGAACGAGAGAATTTAGACTGAGATGTTTTCTTGACTTGAGGTTCTAAGTGACCCTTTTGTTTTTGATCATTAGTGGGACCGAACCTTGAACCTTGGTTGCTTTTGCTCTCAGAACCGAACTTATGCTTTCGGTAGCTTGTGTTTTCTGAACCAAACCTTTCCTTTCGGTTGTTGTGATCCTCAGAACCGAACCTTTCCTTTCGGTTGTTATTACTTTCTTGCTTCCTAACAGCATTTTTCTCTGACGTTGGATTTCTGTCATGATAAGAAAAACGGGTGTTTTGAGATCGCCAAAAATGTTTTCTTTTAGAGAGATTTTTCTTGTATCTCTGATTCCTTTGCTGCTTCTGATTCTGTACTTGCTTCGGCTGTCGATGGATGTTGGCTTTTTGCTTTTTCTTCTTGTCTGCCGGTTCACTCTGAACTGATGATGTTTCGCTTGAAGAAGTGACTTTTTCTACAGGAACTTCTTTCTCTTCAGGAACGTCTTTTGTACCACTAGTACTTGGCACATCGAAGTTATCAGGCTTGTTCAAAGGCTCTGGCACATATCTGCCTTTGGTTTTCCATGACGTCCTTTCTGATAGACCAACGGTTTCGTCAGCATTGTCGATAGGGACGGACCAGAAGAACTCATCACAGCCATCAACATTATCTTCGTTTACAATGGCTGTGAGTTCGGCTGCCTGATGTTCGGTTACACCTGTGACCTTATACACCTGATTTGGAGTCGTCCTTACCTTTTGGTATACAACATCTTTTTCTTCAAGGATCGGGGACTTTTGGTGGGACAAACGAGCAAACTCCACAGAATTTTCTAAAATAACATTTTTGTGGTTTTTGGGTTCGCTTTTGACAAACTCAGAACAGTCAGTTACATCTTCTACAGAAATTTCACTCATATCATCATCCTCATTAAGCTCAGATGCATTTTCAACATCAATTTTATTTTCTGAGCTCAAGTTGGCATTCAATGAGTCAAACTTTTGTATGGTTTCGGTCCTTAGTTTCAGTTTGTCATTTTCATCCAAAAGATTTTTCAGCATGTCCTTATGGTCCTTGGACTTTATGAAAGATTCGATTTTGTCTAGACCATACATATACGTCGGATTTACATCCTCAGACGAAACTACACTTTCGCAATTATATGCTTCTGCGTCAATTTCATCTTCCTTAAACTCAAGAAAGGGCAAAATCATGCGATGAATTTTCTGTCCAATTTCACAGTTAAGATGAAGTTGAGTGATGTTAGAATAAAGACGCTTAGCAATCAAACAAAACACATTTCTTTGTTTCAAAAGTTTTAGATTGTCTCTTTGTAAGTAAATGTTTTCTTCTTTGGATTTGATCAACTCCGACTCCTTCAGCTCTATCCACATCCTCCGTTCCTCACTCTTTGAAGACACCCTACTTAATTGGTCAGTTAGGTTAGAATTGGTGACCCGTGTTTGAGTTAAACTGCTGTCTAGATGAGAGATTCTTGAATTTACATTTTTTAATTCTTTTTCATATGAACTTTGTGGGACTTTGAATGAAACAAAAATGGATTGTACCTTCTTGATTAATTCATCAAGCTCGTTAAACTGCATGCTGAGAGGTTTTGCTGTGAAGCACAAGTCCTCTCGCTCCTTTGTGTCTTCATTCCCACCGTCTGTGTTGTATCCCCTCATTTGAGATACATCCGACACCATCAAGCACTTTCCACCGCTTCCTTCATCTTTCGCAACATAAGCCTTTCCATGAGATGGCTTCCTTACTTCATCATCCTCAGAGTCGGTTGACTAGACCTCCACGCCACCGAACTCATCATCTGCTACCGAACCCTGCACAATTAAAGCATTCATTGAAGGGTTAGTGACAGCTTTCTTTTTCTTGATCTCTTCCAGCTTTTTCATTAACATAGCTTCTTCATCTTTCTCCTCATCCTTTTCTGCCATTTTCTTGAGGACACAATCTTTGGCATAGTGGTTCTTTCCTCCACAATAGTAGCAGTTCACACCCGAATCTCCTTTAGCTTTCGGTTCCTTCTTTGGTTCTTCTGCCTTCGGTTCTTCCCTGACCTTTTCAGAACTATAACTTCCCTGCCAATTTCGGTTCTTATTGGTAGGAAACCTTTTCTTGATGAACCTCTTCGGGTTTGACACCATCATTGCATAGTATTCAGAGGTAAGGTCATAGTCCTCTAAGTTAAGGTCTTCATCTTCCATCACACCTTTGCTTTTGGACAGAAGGGCCAATGATCCCAAGCTTGAAACTACATTTTTCTCCTGCAAGACAATCTTTTCTTGGGATTTCAAAATCCCTACCAGCTTTGCCAATGAGTAAGATTTGAATTGCTCATGTGCTAAACACAGTGGACACAACCGCTCTCCACTCAGATCTAAGACCGTTTAAAAACGTAACCTTTTGTTCAATCAACTTCCTTTCAATATCATGTTTAATCATCTTACTAAGAAGATGATTGAAGCGATCGAACGTCTGAGTTACAGTTTCTTCAGGACTCTGCTTGAATTCACCAAACTCGAACAAAAGTAAGGTTTGAATGGAATGCTCGAGATCTTCATCTGTGGAATATAACTCTCGCAGCCTATCCCATATTTCTTTAGCAGTGTTGCACGAACTCACTAGCCTGAAAGTATCAGATTGAAGAGCAAATCTGATTAGTCTCAATGCTTTAATATTACACTGAAATTTATCTTTTTCGTCTTGGGCAATATCTTTTACATCTTTCAACAGATCATTATACTTTTTCTGAGTTTTAATGATTCTTGATGTTGCTGAATGAGCGAATGGTCCAGACACGATTGCTTCCCAAATAAGATATTCATTGTCCTCAGATCCAATGACATAATCTTCAAAGTGATGTGCCCAGACTTCGTAATCCTGGGTGTAAAGGATGGGAATCTTCGTCATTGATCCAATGCTATTTGAGATGTTAATGGGATTTGATTGTGACTCGTCCATGCTAGATCGAATAACCTGTTTAAAAGATCAGACTTGTAATATATTAAATTAGGGCAAAACGAATAAATGCTGAGTTACGTCAATTATGGGATGACGGCTCAATAAATATTAGTTAATGCGGAATAACCCTAATCGCAACCTTTTTCACAGAAAAGATGTGTATGAATTACACAGCCTCCTACTCTGATACCAATTGATAAGTTTTAATAACAAACGTGAAGATCGATTAGATCTTTGTAACAGGTATTGCGATGAACACAAAACAATAAATAAGACAAGAGCGGATCAAAATATGTCGAATGATTAGATCAAACAATCCTCAGCAAAGCTCGACTAAGAACTTCCGCTGTAGAGAATTTAGGGTTACAGGAATGATAATAATAAACTTCTGAATAATGCTCTGATCGTTCTTTTCTATCGTTTTTTTAAGATGCATGCAAGCACCTATATTTATATTCAACCCTACTAAACTCACGGATGGACAGGCCCATACCGGAGATACAAAAATGGACTAGCTAACGAGCCCACTAGACGCAACATATTATACAAAACGTGACCCAACAATCATAAAATCATGGAGATAACGCAAATCCTAAACAATGAAAATGGATTTTCATCTTCTCCCATCTTGCTAGTATAATCTTCTCCAGTCAAGGGTAATACTCAACATAACGATGATTCATCATGACATTCTTAATCTCTCTTAGAATGTTATCCATTTTCTCGTAAATTTCTCCCATCTTTGATCCATCACCATTACAAAATTTAACCATCAAGTATTTTGGTTTTGTAACAGCAAGAACACTTTTCACATCATCCCAAAAGTCTTCACTTTTAATTGTATCCGGAACTAATAATCCATTTTGCCTAGTGTTTTCATCACCATTTTTCAGCCACTCTCTCCATGAATATAGGACAGTTGTAGTAGCAAGAGACTCTCTACAGTCCCATAACCTTTTGAGAAAAATATAATGAGATGCAAATCTTGTTTTGGCTACTTTTAACAATTCTAGTTGTGAATTATCTCTAAAAATAGCCAATGCATGGGTGTGATTAAGAAAATGCTTAACAATTATTTTCCCTTTCCTATATGTGTCCATTAGCCAAAAACATTCGTTTGCAAGATCTTTAAAACTTAAATTCAAAAAATAGACATAACAAGGAGACCAGAAAATGTGTTTATATACCTTCTCCACCTCCTTTCCAGTAGTCTTACAGTTTTTTGCATTGCCAGTTACAACTTGAAGAACATTACTTGGTCCTATGGTTTTAATGGCTCCAAGCAAGAAGTCTGCAATTGTTGCCCCTGTCTTCTCTACACCATAAAATTCGTCTGCATATATAAACATGGCACCACGGTTGTTGGCAACAATAACATTGTTTAATGGTTGATGCTTAACATTGGAACAACCATTCGACACAATAGAAACCTCTTGTATATACCATGTACCCCTCACTGAAGTGAACCCCTTTTCCATATCTCTTACACACTCGTCAAGCAAAATGGTTCGAGCCTTATCATATAAAGGAGCCTTGTAACCAGCAGGTTCCTTATTTATGGTTGTGATCATCTCTTGAAACTGAGGATTACGTAGAACATTGAAAGGAATGCCATTAGCACATAACACTCTCATAATCTTCATATCAACCATGTTTCTTTCCATCACACCAAAAGAATCTTCGAGTGGTTCATTAGAACTCTTTTTTTTTTATTAATTACAGAGTTCTTCAAAGATTTAGAAACACCTTTTTATTCATCAACATTTACTCTATTTATCAAGCTTTGATATTTAACCCGATCCTTAAGTATAGCAGGACACCTTTTAATTCCTGGTGCTTTCCCTATTGAAAAACCAAAAAAATGTAAATGAATCCGTGTATAAGAGTTGGTAAACATCTGGTGATAGTGCTTACATACCCATTTCTTTGAACCCCCTGAATTTTTACTTCCTGATACACCAACTATGTCGACTTCCTGAAACATGGGCTTATCATCCTTCGAAGCCTGTACATTTTGAGGAACTTCAACTGTCTCTGCATTGCCTAGAATTCCCTCTTCATTATCATAATTAGTCAAGGTAACAACTCTCTCTAAAACGGGATTATTTTTACCATATCCCATCTTTGCAACAAAGAAATTGAGAAGAAATAAAGAACTTAAAAAAATGAAGTAAAGGAATAGAATTTTGAAGATGTGGAACCGATGAATGATCGTGAATGTGAATTAGGGTGATAAAAAAGGACTGAGTATTTGATTTTGGGTTCCTCATACATAATCATTCTTCTTTTTTGATTTAGCCATTGGGTTCCTGATTCTGGAACGAAAGTGAACCTTTCACCTGCCGATGCAATTTTTTAAATATGCTTTTTCCATAATCGTGTTCTAGAAATTAATGGGTTGTTGGTTGCAGACGATTGAAATCGTGTTCCATACTAATACAAGATTGGAATTTCAGCGATTTGGGATCGAAAACTTTTGCGATTAGATCATAATTTAGTATGTGATTGGATTGCTATGGGTCCCGATTCCGGAACGTCCGCTCTGGAATGGAAAACATGGGAGGGGGAGCAATCCTAGTAACTACGAATAAAAGTATAAATATTGAAATGGCTATAAAAAAAGGAAAAAAAATCTAGAATAACTAGTTTACATAATTGGTCTATTTATTTAGGGTGGTTGGAATACATCCCAACCACCCCTTCCAACCCATATGTCATATAGACATTACATCAATTTTCTTGTTCTTTTCATATCCAACCCTCCAACCCACAAAACTGTTGAATTAGGTGTCTAAGCCCATAACTATAATTGGTATGTACTTGACCTGATAGTAGCATGGTCCTTTTGGGTTGCCTTCACCGGAGCAATTTAATAGGATGGATATTTGAGAAAGAGGTTATTTGTGATTTATTAATATATTATATGAATAATATATTAATTGAGAAATTATATTATTATTTAATTGGTATTGATCAAGAATTAATTTGGAATTAATTTAGTGATAAAAAACAGATTGATTAAATTTACAGGGACTGATTAGGTAAAGCAGTAATACTTATAGTCTGGACTAATGATCCATGTTGATTAAGGATAGACTAATTCTATGTGAGAATGAAGAGTTAGTCCAAAGGGCCTATCATATGGATTACTGGAATACTTAAAGGCTTAAGTAAATTAGGTTTTTATGTAAGAAACCATAAGGACTCCACACTATAAACTGAACCCATATGTAACGCCCGTAGATCCGGGCTAGTCAATTTAGAGGCAATAAGTGTCAAAAACGACTTTTCGACAAAAGATTATTTAGAATAAATGATCTTAACCAAGTTGTAGAATATGTCACAAGGTTTCCGTACATATAAAGAACGTCGAAATCCGAGTTATAACGAAGAAGTTATGGCCCGTCGAAGTTTCGCGACGGAACCGGCACGACACCGGGAAGCGTAAATATTGAATTTACGATGGAGGACTTTTTAGCCTTAGCGATCTAAACGAAAGTCGTAGAATATGTTAAACTAAGAACATCGATAAAAAAAGAACGCCCAAATCTGACTTCGTATGAAGAAGTTATGATTTTTCGAAGTTTCGGATTAGCAGTGTACAACCCGAAATTTGAATATTAGATCGAACGGTTTTTGGCCGACACGACCTAAACGGGAATCGAATATCTCGTTAAGAGTAGCGTAACGAGAAAAAGATGGGCGAAAACAGACGTCGGATGAAGAAGTTATGAGAATTTAACGGACCAATCCTGTCCCGGCCTGTTAATAATATAAATAAAGTCAAAATTAGCCGACGGAGTCTAAACAAAAGTTGTAGAGTATCTTCCCACCTTTGCGTGGATATAAAGAACGTTAAAAATGGAGCTCGTATGCAAAAGTTATGATTTTTAGAAGCCAGAAAGTAAATTTGCGAGACCTGTTGCGAGATTGTTGACGTGGCACGATCCCAACCGTTGCTTGCTGCCCAATGCCTCGCTTCGGATGATGACACCTGGTGCGAGGGTTACGCCCAGCGTAACCGAGGAGCGCCTTGCGTACGATGTACACCTTGCGTGCGAAGGAGGAACGCCCCGCGTAGTCGATCTGGTTGGTCTGAAGAGTAGCCACGTCGCCCCATCCGAAGCGCGCCATTTGGCATCCTTATCCGAGGAGTACGCGCCGCGTAGCCAAGGATTACGCCCAGCGTAGTCCGAGGCCTCGCAACTATAAAAGGAGGCCGAGGCTGCCCGCATTTTCACACCAAAAATCACTTCTCTCTCTAATTTCTTTCTCTCTCTAGCTCCCCAAACCACCCCTAAGCCCTAGGAAAAATACCTAGCACCTAAAGGAAGCCCCGAGGCTCCCTGAGTCCCGAGAAAAAGGGTCTTTCTGTTTCGAAACGCTGCTCCAAATAAGGTTCCGGTTTTCTTTAAAATCCGCTGTAAGTGAGATACGCTTACGCAACTTTTAATATATCTTTCAAATAATTATAGTAATGTTATTAAGTCCTTAAAATAATTATTTGGGATATTATTATGAGTTATATTGAGTGTTATTTAACGCTTATATAATAATAATAATAGTCAGACTATTAATTTGTCGCGGTTATCGTTAGACTAAACCCTAGTGGTATTGATACTAGGTTTTATCGAAGGAAAGTTGTTTTGAGAGTATCGAAGCGCTATCCGAGTGCTGAGTCACCACCTTTCAGGTGAGTGCATAGTTACTTTCAGCTTACACATAGATATGAAGTATTTTATATAAATTACGTGCGATGTGTTCTTTCAAACGGTGGAAATGTCAAGTTCGGGAACAACTCATTCGGCACGATAAAAGGCTATGGAATGATAACAAATGGAAATTTCACAATCAGAAAGGTTGCATACGTTGAAGGACTACAACACAACCTCATTAGTGTATCTCAGCTTGTTGGAGGAACCGGTCTCAAGGTTTCTTTCGACAATGAGGGTTCAAAGATAATTGAAAAGAAAACAAAAAGAGTAATTCTCAAATCGGAGCGCAAAGGAGAAATGTTTCCCCTGAATCTCAAACCTATCAAAGGAAACCCAACTATCTGCCTGCTATCTAAAGCACAATCTGACGAAAGCTGGCTGTGGCACCGAAGGCTCTCTCATCTCAACTTCAAGGATATCAACAAACTTGTCACAGGTGGTCATGTTCGAGATCTTCCATTGCTCAAATTCGATCAAGAACATTTATGTGCTGCGTGTGAAATGGGGAAGCAGAGTCGTCATAGTCACCCATCGATTGTAAACACTAAACTTGTTGAACCATTAGAGTTAATTCACATTGACTTGTGTGGTCCATCATCTATCGAAAGCATTGGCGGTAGCAAGTATATTCTTGTCATTGTTGATGACTTTTCGCGTTTTACATGGGTGTTCTTTCTGAAGCACAAATCTGAAGCGACTCTCAAGCTAAAGATGTTTATCAACAGGTTGAAGTACAGCTGAAGAAAGTCGTTCGCAACATCAGGAGAGACAATGGTATGGAGTTCAAAAATAAAGAATTCTTGGCCGAAAAAGGAACCAGTCACAACTTCTCAGCTCCCTACACCCCTCAACAAAACGGAATTGTCGAAAGACGAAACCGATCTTTGTGTGAGGCGGCCCAAACCATGCTAAGTTTTGCTTCTTTACCTTTATATTTTTGGGCTGATGCTATTGCTGCAACATGTTTTACGCAGAACAGGTCATATCTCAATAAGCGATTCACTCTTACTCCTTATGAGATCATCAACAACAGGAAGCCAAATGTCAAAGTTTTCCATGTATTCGGCTCACGATGTTTCATCTTCAATTCTAAAGAACATCGTAACAAGTTCGATGTCAAAGCCGATGAAGGGATATTTCTGGGCTATTCTCTCACTTCTAAAGCCTACAGGGTATTAAACAAGCGCTCGAGGAAAATAGAAGAAACTTATTATGTGACTTTTGATTATAGCTATGTCAAAAAGCTATAGGCCAACGAAGACACAGTTGGAGAAATCTTTTCTCAAATAGGCCAAGTCACAGCCTCGATCGTAAACCTATTTGAGAAGTTTGTCGAGTTATTCGATGAACCAGAGAAAGCTACTCTCTCGGAAGCCAGTGCAGCAGACAACAAAGTAGATCATCTGAAGCAACTCATCGAAGATGTTGCCAAGCAAATGAATGAAGGAGGATCAAGTTCTAACGAACCTCCACAGCATGATGCTTCAGTTGAGGGGGAGGACCCATCTTCGTCATCGCAGCCGAGCTCACATGTTGAGGGGGAGAACAGTTCTCAAGCTGCTCCCGAACGCACAGCAGCACGCGAAGGTGCTACAACACCCGAAAGTGTTACAACACCCGAAGGTGCGTCAACACCTGAAAGCTCGACACCACCCGACACCCCTGTAGCTCCGGAAACTCAAGAGACACCTGAAACCTTATCTGTCGAGGGGGAGACTGCCGATATGCTTTATGACGATGACAGTCAATCTGAACTAGAAGAGATGGTAAACGCTGAATTGGATCCATCTTATGATCCAAATTACCCTCCTCTTGTCAAATGGACCAGAGATCATCCTATTTCCCAGGTTGTCGGTAATGTCTCTGAAAAGGTCCTGACCCGATCACAACTAAAGGCAAAACAAACTTCCTTATTTTCAAAAGTAGAATTCTGTATGTTTAACTCCTTCATCTCAAAAGTTGAACCAAAGACAGTTAACACTACTCTTGATCACTCCGATTGGGTTCAAGCTATGCAAGACGAACCGAATGAATTCGAAAGGAATAAAGTTTGGCGCCTCATTCCAACTCCTCAAGATGCCTCAGTTGTTGGTCTCAAATGGGTCTTCAGAAATAAGATGGACAAGGAAGGCAACGTGATACGAAACAAAGCCCGTCTGGTGGCGAAAGGATACTGTCAGGAGGAAGGAATCGACTATGAAGAAACTTTTGCTCCTGTAGCTAGGCTGGAATCCGTTAGAATATTTCTTGCCTATGTTGCACACAAAAACTTTGAGGTATACCAAATGGATGTCAAGTGCGCATTTCTAAATGGAGAACTTGAAGAAACGGTGTACGTGGAGCAACCTCCTGGATTCGTCAATGAAAGGTACCCCAATCACTGTTACATTTTGGACAAAGCCGTATATGGACTGAAACAAGCTCCGAGGGCCTGGTATGAAACGCTAACCAAGTTTTTAAAGATGTCCAAATTAAAACAAGGTTCGGTTGACCCAACCTTCTTTCGTAAGAAGGAAGGTAACCATCTTATGATTGTTCAAATTTATATCGATGATATCATCTTTGGCTCAACGAATCCTAGCTTAACGGCTGAATTCAGAAAGTTGATGGAGACTAAATTTGAAATGAGCTCAATGGGTCCAATTAACTTTTCCCTTGGTTTAAATATTAGACAGGGACCCGAAGGCATCTTTATTAATCAGGAAGCTTACACGAAGACTCTCCTTGCAAAATTTGGCATGATGGGAGATTCAAAGGTTAAAGTTCCAATGGCGTTCGGCACCAAGCTCACTCCATCATTGGATAAGCCAGCAGTTGATATTACGCTATATCGCCAGATGATCGGTTCTCTGATGTATCTTACTGCTAGCAGGCCTGATATAATGTTCTATGTTTGTTACTGTGCTAGATTTCAGGCGAATCCACGAGAACCTCATATGCTTGCAGTGAAGAACATACTCCGTTATCTCAAGCGAACTACCTCTTTAGTCCTATGGTATCCATCCAACTCAGGCTTCTTCGTTCAAGCCTATTCAGATGCAGATCTTGGAGGTTGTGGACTAGATAGGAAAAGCACCACGGGAGGCTGTCAATTCCTTGACGGGAAGTTAGTTAGCTAGCAATCAAAGAAACTGACTTGTGTGTCTTTGTCTACAACTGAAGCAGAATACATTGCAGTTGCCTCCTGTACTTCTCAAGTGATTTGGATCCAAAGTCAACTCCGGGACTATGGACTCAATATGAAAAAGATCCCATTATATTGCGACTCTGAAAGTGCAATTAGGATCTGTCATAACCCAGTGCAACACTCGAAGACTAAGCACATAGCACTGAGGTATCACTTCATTAAGGATCATGTGGAAGATGGGAACGTCGAAATTCATTTTGTTCGAACCATTGATCAACTGGCTGACATCTTCACCAAAGCTCTTCCTGAAGCGTCGTTCAACAAAATTCTACAAGGGCTAGGTATGATGGAATCGGAGTCAGTACCAAACATTACCTCTCAAACTCAAAAGTAAGAAGCGAAATAGACCGAACATTCGGGTTCGGGTCTTGTACTAATGTACCGAAATGAACCGAACGCTCGGGTTCGGTTGAATAATCTGCTTTTCGCTCATCAATCAAAGGTAGTTTTCTTGGTTATAGATCTTATGTATAATTGTTCCAAATGCATTTATCTTATTGTCAAAGTTATTCTCTTTTTAAAACCTATTTTCTTTGGCAACCGAAATATACCGAACGTTCGGGTTTGGTTCCAAAGTTTTTCACAACCGAAATAAACCGAACGCTCGGGTTCGGTTCCAAATTTTTTTCTCTGTATTTTTTTTCTTTTGTCTTATTTTTTATTTCATTTTATTTTTATTATTATCAAAAATTCCAAAAATATTTTTTTATAAATTCAAAAACTCCAAAAATATTTCGTTCTTTATTTTCTTTTTTGGCTTTAGTTTTATTTGTGTGTTCGTTTA
Organism: Lactuca sativa; assembly: GCF_002870075.4. Lineage (NCBI taxonomy): Eukaryota > Viridiplantae > Streptophyta > Magnoliopsida > Asterales > Asteraceae > Lactuca > Lactuca sativa. The sequence goes on from NC_056628.2 coordinate 146,009,621, forward strand.
TGGGGAAATTGTTGAATTAGCTAAGTGTCCCTAGAAGCATGCTGTTGTATGTGTCCAAAGCCTCACCTGATTCTAAATGATAGCCTTAATGACTTGGTATACACAAACCTTGTCTTCCCAATTAGGCTATCATATTTATTCTAATCATGAGCTACCTAACTCTCTTCTCACATGAGATAAGAGTTTTCCGCTTGGTCCTATTTTTCACAGCATAGGTACTTTGATTTCTTACACCATCTAAATTACATTTCTACATCACATTCGTTTCACAAGCGTAACCCTTGCGACTCTCAGAAATTATCACTGAGGTTTATGGTTACACAATTACTGTGTTCATGATCTTAGTTTCGTGCCACTACGATCTAAGTGAAACCCAAAATTCAATACCCAATACGAATTGACGGTGAACAATTAATTTGCTCTAGTTTTCACTAATGCATTGACGGACGTACCTCCATGAAATCTCAAAATTTTCTTTTGTGTGATTCCTATGAAATTGTTAACACCAATAACATTTCTTCCCTTGGGATCCAGTTTTAAATTATTGTTGAGATTTTATATACATATTTCCTAGCCAAATTAAATTATCTCCAACCTACTTGTTCAATAGACTACACCGGTCTCACAAGTACTTCGTTCGCTTTCTATCTTATATCAAGATTAGGAAGTTTGAATCGAAGCGAAAGCCACCCTAATAAGCCTAGTTAAAAGAAGCCTTTCAACACTTCTTAATAAGTGTTTGATCGTTATTCAACGGGAAACCACACAAACACTTTAAGGTCTCTCTTGACTTTGAAGGAAGAGATTCGTGCCCGGGATCATTTGTTTCGTGTCTTTATTGACATCACATATTTTCCCAAAAATATTGCTTTATTTCTTTTCTTTTACACCATAAGCGCGAAAATCTTTGATTTTCCTAAATTCAGGTTCTATTAATTACAAGGCATTTTACTTGGATTGGCGGTTGATTAAAGGCTGTGGTTGATTTTAATCCACGTGGGAGCATTTTTCAAAAGATGCCGTTACAATTTAAAGGGATAAGATGATGACATGCTGACTCAGGCGGGAGTCTAATCGATTTGATTTCAAACGGCGCTAAAAAGGAAAGCGTGCGAATCGGAACCGTTTCATCTCCAAACGGCGCAAGAGGGGCGCGTGTGAATCTGAACTATCTCGTCTCTAAACGGTGCTTGATGGGAAGGCGTGTTATTAGGGACTTGACATTCTCTCTCATGCGTGATCATCGGCAACCCCAACTGTCACGCATCAGTCAACTCCGAAAAACCCTTCGATTTTCAATCGAAGATTTGGGCAGATCTTTCTCTCTCCTTAAACCCAGTATAAAAGGCAACATATTCCTTTGTTTACTTCTTTACTGCAATTAAAATTCCCAGAGAGCAAAAATTCCTTAATCCTTCCCTGTTCATCATCTTCTCCACTTTCTTCAAGCAATGGCAGATTCATCTTCCGTTCACGCAACATCCCACATTTTTCCCATTCGCCCACAACAAAGCCTAATCATCGATTTAACCCCTCATGCTTACGACGCCTTCATGTTCCCCATCATCGAGTGTCTGAAGTTTTCTCCGATCGCTCCTGCACTTACCAGGGCTGAAACTGTTCCGATGGAGTTCTTGTCATAGATCTTTGCGACTGCTCACTATGACAAGGTCGTTGAAAGAATCTTTTTTGATGTCTTTGAGCACAAGGCGTCAATTTCAAGGCAAAGGTTTTGCTCGCTGTTAGGGTTTGAACCTGATTCTTCGAAGGTTAACCCTGAAACGATTCCAATGGGTCACCTGTTCAATATGTTCTATAACATGGGTTATACGGAGGTGCTTTCTACGGCCATGAAGTTCAAGAAGTCGTGCCTACCTCCACAGTGGAATGGGATGTTCACTGTTCTCTTCAAGGGGTTATCCGAGAGAAGTGCTGGATCTGATGGTGCCAGCCGTCTATTTCTCTCCATAATGTATGGAATCTACAATGGCATCAACATGGATTATGGGTCTGTTCTATGGCAACAACTCATCCAGAGTCTCTCCTCTACTTCCAGACATTCAGAAATTTCATATGCTCGATTCTGGACCATTATCACGAAATGGGTGATGGACAAGTACCACGTCCCCATTGTCGCTGGTGCTCCAATGTCTTCGATTGGTACCTTCCATACCACGAAGATCATTGTGTCGGATGCTTCAAAGTTTCCGTTCAATGGGTCTATTCCGGAAACCATGTATGGGGATGTTCCTGCTGACAGCCAGATTATCCAGACGTACAAAGGGTTCAAGCGTTCTGGTCCGAGGGATCTTACTCCAGAGATGTTGAAGTCAATACATGACGCCGACAAGCCTGCTCCAAGAGGCAAAAAGGCTGATAAGGGGAAACAGGTGGCAAAAGGAGCAAAACGCCCATCTCCAAAGAAGAGGAAACCCACCAAGCCTACTCAGTCTCCACAGCAAAAGAGGAGAAAAACCCAACCGCGACGAAAGCTGATTATCGCTTCCTCCTCAAGCGAGTCTGAGGGTGACAGTTCAGATTCTGATGACTCTCCATGTGGCAACACTCCGCCCAGATCTCCTACCCCAGAAGTTCATGCATCTACTTCTCCAATTTCCTTTCCACCTAAAACTATTCCTATTTCTATTCCCCCATAACTTCCACTACTTCAATACCACCCACTTCCATCCCAATACCAACACCAATATTCACCGACGCAACCACAACATCCACTGCAGATGTTAGAGCCAACGTATCTGATATGGGGGTTCATACTGATGCACCCGAAACCACTCCATCACCCGAAACCATAAAAGCACCCGAACCTACACCAACACCCGAAACAACCCAACCCGAACCTACCCATACTACTACACCACTAGCTTCACCACCACCACCTTCTCCTGGTCATGCTTCAGAGGGAGAAGAACCACTCCTTGGCGGGGAGGATATGACGTTTGACTCGGTCTACTATAGTCCGTTTCAAGTACAGAGTGATGATGATGACGACGCTCCTGTCATAAAAAGACATCTCAAGGAGCTCCATGACAAGATTGACTTGCTCATCGCCTCCTCTTCCACTTCTCAGTCATCCCTTTCTGAAGATGCAGTTCAAAAGATTGTTGACGCCTTCTCTAAAGCTCAGCAAGATTCCATTGCTTCTGCAACCTCCACCATCGATGCCTCAACAAAAGCCTGTCAGGCAGCGACCGAAAAAGTCGATAAACTATTTTCTGATGCCTCTTCCCTGTTAAAGTCTTTACAGGAGAGTGCAAATGCTGCCAAGACTACGTTGGAACCTACTGTTCACCAGCTGGCAACGTTAGTCTCCACTGAGTTGAAGTCCTTCGCTTCTTTTCGTCAAATGCTTTCAGACGACAACTCAGCCTTTCGCACAACCATTGACGAGCGTCTCTCGAAGCTACAAGAAGATTTGGCTGCCGAGAACTCTCTTATAGATGTTCTTGCCAGGAAGACCACTGCTCTGACGGTCAAGAGCATTCAACTCTCCAACTCTCAACAGGAGATTGAGTCTCTTCGGTCTGAAAAGGAGGTGATAAAGTCGTGTGTTTCGGATGTCCACTCTGCCATCTCCAACATCCTCGAAGCACATGATCCAATTCTTAACTACACTGTGAGGCGTGACCTTGCAGAGAAGCTCGCTCCCGCCCTTGCCCTGCTCAGCAAACTCAAAGGGCTACTTGATTTCGTGTCCATTCCGAAACAAGGGGGAGAGAAGGAAACAATGTCTCAACCACCTCCTACATCCACAGCTACTCACACTACCGAACCTCCTCCAGTAGGCCAAGCCTCTGGTTCCGGTGTGAAAGACAAAGGCAAAAATATTGCTGAGGAAGAAGAAGAAGACAAAGAAACAATCCACCGACTTGTTGAAGCGTAAAAATCGACGCAATGAGGCTGATATCAGTGCTCGTGTGGCTAGAGAGGCTGAAGAAGCAGAACTAAAACAGAAGGAAGCCCAAGACCTTCTTGAGAGTAGGAAAACTCTTTTTCCTGCCTGGACTCTCGAGAGGATGATAAAAGAAGCCATTGACACACCGAGTATCTTGTGGCTGGAACCTGTGATCTCTTTAGATCGTTCCAACACTGTCGACTCACAGTTCGACATGCCACTGACCCGAAAGGCGTTCATATTTCATGCCTTCTCCAACGTTGCAGAGTTCCCTCATCCTCATCCACAGGTTGATCGGGACTTAATCAATTTTTATCTGAAGGCTGCCCAACCTCAGTATCAGACTTGGAGCGCTCAGAAAATTGTCAACGTTCGGGTCTTGAAGCCGTATAGTGAAGGGAACTTCATCAACATTCGGTTCAAGGTACTTTGGGGATCTGCCAAAACCGAACATGCTATTTCCCTTGCAGATCTTCCCAACCTTAATCCCCATGATTGGATTATCTTGCACAACATCCTACTCACCAACGAAGCTGAATACGGTCCGATCATCGACCATTTCAAGAGGATGCTCGTGTGCTACATCATGGAAGTTGCACTGATGGATCAGGAGATTGCAAGCGTATTTAAGAAGAAACCTACAATATCTCCTGTTGGCTCTGCCAATGATCTCAACCAAATGCAGATGGGTAAAATTGACTCGAGAAGGAATTCGGTCATGTTCACTAGGAACGAAGGACAAAAATGTCTTTTCGCCTTGGCTGACAAACACCACTACTTGTTTAGAGCATGTTTTGGGGATCATCCATAGATGCAAGCAGGACACAGCGAATGATATCAAGTACTTCGATGACATGATTCAATGGTACATTCGGTTCAGACAGACTATTCTCGCGCTAATCTCTCGTCTGTTTGATACTACGAAGAAAGTTCCCGCTGCTGTCCCAAGCAAGAAGAAGAAGTAGTCTCGCTCCAATTTGATGCAAAGGGGGAGATTGTTGGGCTGCGTTTTGTATAATATGTTGCGTCTATTGGGCTCGTTAGCTAGTCCATTTTTGTATCTCCGGTATGGGCCTGTCCATCCGTGAGTTTAGTAGGGTTGAATATAAATATAGGTGCTTGCATGCATCTTAAAAAAACGATAGAAAAGAACGATCAAAGCATTATTCAGAAGTTTATTATTATCGTTCCTGTAACCCTAAATTCTCTACAGCGGAAGTTCTTAGTCGAGCTCTGCTGAGGATTGTTTGATCTAATCATTCAACATATTTTGATCCACTCTTGTCTTATTTATTGTTTTGTGTTCATCGCAATACCTGTTACAAAGATCTAATCGATCTTCACGTTTGTTATTAAAACTTGTCAATGATAAAAATTATCTTGAGGAGATGACACTAGGTGGAGTTTGTAGGAAAGCTCCAAATCTTGATAAGGAGGTCGTGGTTGGTTTCATGGAATCTTTTAAGAGGATCACGGAAAGTGAAGAAGAGGAGCATCTTCTACGTGAGCAATTCACTACTTTTCACATGAAAAAGGCCTTTATGCACTGGTGGCAACTCACATGGATGCGGTGACCATGGATGTTATTGATCGGTGGTCAAGTTACTGGTGAGAGTGTAACATTCCGATGATGAGGTATTTTTAATTTAACCCTACGTTTGAAGAATTTTTAAATTTTGGGCCTTGTGCATGAGAAAGCTTGCAAAATGGTCCATAGTGGCATTTTTGTAATTTTATGGCGGACTCACGTACGCAGGGCGTACCTAGAGTATGTGGGGCGTACGTATGTGATCCACACACCCTAATTTTTAGGGTTTGGGCCCTATATAAACATCATTAACTTTCAAGTGCTCACTCCCTCATCAGCCTCCAACACCTCCGAACGATCTTAGCAAACCTTAGCCATTTGATTGAGCATTCTTGACCCCTGTGTGTGTTTTTGGTGGCCTTGGAGGAGAAAAAGGGAAGTAGAATCACCTTGGAAGCTTGAAGGAGCTTTAGATATGGGATCTTCACCTATCTAGCAACCTCCAAGAGGTATAAAACTTTAAAATTGGCTTACGATTTCTTAGACCTTGCTAAGTTCTTTATTCATGAACATTTTAGTCCCAAGTCTTGACCTTCTTGAGTATGGCATTCTCCAGCCCATTTAAACCGTCCTTTCAGACGTTTTGAGTAGTTTACATGCATAAAAATAGGGTCTTGGCTCTTAACGCTTCCCCATACATGTGCTTGGTGGTCTTAATGGGTTAAGAGGTTGGGGTTTCTCACATTTAGCACTTATTGGCCATGTAAGACCATAAAGTTGGAAACTTTATGGTCAAGAACGATATTTGGGACTTGGATATGCAATTTGGACGCAAAAGATCATTATTAAGCACTTAGTGCAATAAGAAGAAGTTCAGTTGCATACGTTGGGCGTACCGATTGGTATGATGCGTGTACGTGGCCAAACCCCTATTTCCTGGTCAACCATTGTATACGTCCCACGTACAAATGAGTATGCCTCGCGTACTCAGCTGGGTTGACTCGGTTGGCTTGACTCGACTGCTTTGTTGACTTTTACCTTTGACCAAGTTTGACCAAAGGGTATTTTAGGCAAACTGAGTGGTACTTGAGATCTATCATTATTTGGTGTTAAGGTGACTGGGTATCATTCGGAGCTGTGTTGTGTCAGATATCTTTGTAGACTGAGAGGTGAGTTTTTCTCATTATATTAATGAGTCGAAGGCACCAATGCCGACCCACTAGATTATGCATCATGGTATAGAGGATGTTGATATGTTATAATGATCGATTAGATCGGTATCCTGGTAAATAGAATGTAGTGTGCAGTAGTGATCTATAGATATGTCTGTTTGTCTGATGACTAGTTATATATTTACATGTTGTCATATATATGTTATATGTTATGTATATGTCGACATGGTATGATTGGTTTGAGGTAATATTGCTTTGTACGGTAGCCAACAAACTCGAGAGCAATCCAGATATAAGTTGTGGGCCTGTAGCGCAAGCCAAAATTATGTTGTGAGATCGGAGCAAGCCATATATGAGTTGTGGGCCTGAAGGGCAAGCCAAACTCATATTGTAGGATCAAGGGTAATCCAGTCTGTTAGCCGTGGACGTAGTATATGTTGTTATATGTTGTGTGTTGGTACTTTGGGGAAACTCACTAAGCTTTGGCTTACAGTTTCAGTTTATTGTTTCAGTTTATTGAAACAATGACTCTTTTGTAAACAATGATCGGTAAATGGTTGGTTTTAAAATTTTAAAATTTCTATGATTTTTGGAGTGTTACACAGAAACTCTCAAACTTGTTGTTATAGAAAAGAAAGTTTTATCGCAACCTATTAGTAGTTCATCAGTTGAGAGAAACTGAAGTCCGCACTCTTACAGACATAATGCCAAGAGAAAGCGATTGAACTCCAAAAGGGCTGATAATTTGGTGTTTATACATTCGAATATTCATCTCCAATCGAGATTCTCCGAAAGTTGCACATCCGGCCCACACAAGAAGTGTGATGTAAATCCTGAAAGCACTAACTTGGAAGAGTCAAGTACAAGACTTGAATAAATGAAATGGAAAATCTAAAGGATGTTGAGAGAGTAGTTGATGATGAGAATGAAAAAAGACAAAGGAAAGAGTAAACTTGATGAACTTTTGACATAAATTATGAAGTTATTTTGTTTTGAACTTTGAAATTATTTTAGCTTTATTTGGTATTGATCTTTTAGTATTGAAGTTATTTTTTTGTATTGAACTTTTGAAGTATAAATTGAAGTATTCACCTTTTGGTGTTTAGTAATTTTTATATTTATAGTATTATATATTTTAGTAATATATATGGTACCAAAATATATCGTTCCCGGTACCAAAATAGTGTTCCCGAGAAAACTACACCCCCCTTCGTACCAAATTTTATATATTACCGATCCCCGATCCCGTTTTCGTTCCACGTACCGGAATGATCGCGTTTTTGTGTAACTATGTTTTTATTTAAAAAGATAATTCATACACATCTATGCAAGCAAAAGTATGAAAATTAATTTACATTTGCAAGTTAATTTACATTTTGTTTCAAATGAATCAAACTAGTAGGTAACAAATTTAGCTAAAAACATATCAATCCATATAAAGATGGATGAATACGCTAAAAATGTCTAGGAAGAGCAGGAGCTGTACCACCACGAGTGTCCCATTACCGAAAGTTTTGAGGTATTTGAGTAAGTAGAACTTGAGTTACGTGACTCTTTTTCTTCTTTAACTTGTATTATGTGTATCTTTATTTGTATAAAAAGATGAAGGATACGAGGAAAGTGAAAGATGACAATTTTCATAGGGATAATGACTTAAAAGGGTAATATGTTATTGAATTTGTACACATTTGGTCGCCGAGTTTTTTTTTGTCCACATTTACCCATTCAACTTGTTAAACAGTACACACTCAGTCTTTATGACCAGTTACTCCAGGTTAGCCGGTAAAAATGACTTAATAGGATAATATATTTCTCATTTTGTACACATTTGGTCCTTAATATTTTTGTACACATTTAGTCCTTAATATTTTTTTGTTTCAAAATAAGTCATTTTTGTTTTTGTACTCATTCAGTAATTATGAATGATTTCTATAGGTTTTTCTCACGACATCTTACATGGGACAATCATTAATGAAGTGTGTGGGGCTATTGATGTTTATGTGTAACGTCTCATTTTCACAACCAAAAAAACTTCATTTTTAAATAAGGCAAAACTCTCTAATTGTAAATCTATTATTAAGAAAAAACGTTTATTCCAAAATACACTGATCGAAAATCAGAGTAATATAGGAAACGCGGTATCCTCGTACAGTCCTGCCTTCGCCTTCTCATGATCAACGATTGAACCTGAAAACATAAACAACTAGGTAAGTACAAAGTTTAACGAGTTTCCCCCAAAATACCCGATACAACAAACGTATTATCATGCATAACGGGCCCATACTCATTAGATTGGAATACATTGGCCCAATTAGTCATCGAACTGGAATGTCAACATGCAACAGATCCAATTGATGACTGGAATACCCAGATTTTGTTGGTCTGTCGCCTTAACCCAACCGCTCTTCTCGAGCCTCCGTGTCTACAGCTTATAGCCGACCCATACCAGGTAACTTGGCCTATAACATATAGCACGACCGTCTCAACCTATCCCACCACCATATGACTATCTCACGTAAGATGTCGTGAGAAAAACTTAAAAAATCATTCATATGTATTGAATGAGTACAAAAACAAAAATGTCTTATTTTGCAACAAAAAAATATTAAGGACTAAATGTGTACACAAATATTAAGGACTAAATGTGTACAAAATGAGAAATATATTACCCAATTTAGTCATTTTTACCGGCTAACTTGATATAGCCGGTCATAAGGACTAAATGTGTACAGTTTAACAAGTTAAAGGGATAAATGTGGACGAAAAAAAAAACTCAATGACCAAAATGTGTACAAATCGAAAAATATATTACCCTTTTAAGTCATTATCTCATTTTCATAGATGGAATAGGAAAATGACGCATAGATGAGAGGGATGAGGGATCCAGAGATAAATACCTATCATCCTAATATTTATCTAAACTCTAAAGTGTATCGAGATCTTTACAAACTTATTGTTAAACTTTTTATTAAAATATAGATCATCAGCACAGTACTGGTTTTTATATTTATATTTAGAGCAAATTCCACAAAGACCATTAATAGTATCTGTTTGGTTTAACAAACTAAAGAAATTTTTTCTGATTTAACTACCAAAAAGTTATTTATTATTTTTTTTTTCAAAAGAAACCATTACATAAAACTTTAAATCGTATAAAGCCACTATTGTTTAGAATTTATTTGGTTTAACCACAGCAATAAACGTTTTTACAATTTTACCATTAAAACTTTGAATTAAAAAACTACGTTAACAAACAAATATTCTTTCGATTGTTACATGTAATTAATTACTGAAAATTTTTCACAGTGATTCTTTTGAATTTAAAAAAAAAAAAAAAAAAAAAAAAAAAAAAAAAAAAAAACCTCAAGTAGTTAATCAGAAAAGAATTTCTTTGGGCAGTTAAAAGAAATGCTGCATTGGTTACTTCATATTTATTATATTTTATAAAACTAAAAAAGATCAATGGAATTCGATGGAACCCATTCAACGTTTCGTTTAACTATTTATCATTTATCCCCCGCCCATTACCTTACTTTTTTTTCTCCCCATACATTATTACATTTACAGATTTACATATATCAATCAACAGAACATTTTATTTCACTACACCAAAATAAAATTAAAAAAATGGGGCCTCACCCCAATAATCAAGAAAAATGTATAATTGTGTCAATATATGTAATAAAACCGTATCACACTTGTAGTTTGGGGCAAATGCTGGAACTAGTGTTTGCTACCGAACCTACATAATAAAAAAAAAACAATTTAAACCAATCCGTACAAACATGAAAACACTGCTATATCCCAGTCCAAGACTGCCCGATACAATTACTGCTTAGTCTTGGACTGGGCTATGACATCATTGGTCTTTAATCAGACCGTTTCTTTTGTTAGATACGGTGTGATTTGACCAGACTGGATTTTTGGGCCTGGACAGTACTATTGGCCCATAATAACTTATAATGGTAACGAACTTACAAATATCGGTAAAACATGGTTGTTTGGCCACCGGATCTTCTTCAAATTTCGGTGGAGCTTGACCATACACCATTTCGCAACTCATATCTTCAAAATCTATAAAAAAATATGTAGTTAAGTGTTTGAGTAAATTTACATTTTTGGTCTCTGGGTATAGTTATTATTTTCAATTTTGGTCCCAAAAAATTCTCTTGCAATTTTGGTCCATATGTAAGGTTTTCGTAATATTTTTGGTCATGTTCCAGCTAAAATCATTATATTTTGGGGGCCAAAATTGCAAAAATCAGTTATAGTATAGTTAGGGACTAAAATTAGTTATGATACTTTGAAAAGGGACCAAAAACATTGGAAGAACCTAAAATGAGGGACAAAATTGCAAAAGAAAACTTTTTTAGACCAAAATTGCAAAAATTTACTATACTTAGGGACCAAAAATGATATTTAGTCTATGTGTTTAGATATTAAAAGGGGGCTAAATGCAAGAGATAACAACTTATTTTCATTTATTTGTATATTATAGCATCCTACTTTCATTTCTTTCTATTACAACATTGTACTTTTAGTTTTTTCTTATTATGAGTCTATGGCATTATACTTTACAATATATGCCCGATTGTAGTAGTGAGAATTGCTTTGTATTTGGATGACATTGATAACCGAATAAATTTCTAGAAATACAAGGTTATAATAGGAAAAAAATGAAAATAAATTGCTATTTCTTGCATTTACCCGTAAAAAAATAATATCCAATTAGAGAAATTACTTGGAATCATGGTCAATGGAAGACCAAATTCGTTGGTGAAGAAATCTTGAGTAGGAATTTTACACATATTCACACACATTCCTACACACCCGCTGTTCTCCAAGTACCTACATTTCTTTATAAGGACCCCACTCTTTTGCTTTACCCCGTTCACTTCTACTTCTACCACCTAACACACACATGACTTAATCTGGTAAGCTATATACGAGTGCTTCTTTTTAATTTAATACAAAAAACCGACTTAACATAAAAAGTTACGAAAATAAGTCTAACCTTTTACAAATTTTCTATTATTTACTTTTTCTTTCCGCTTTCTTAAACGGGTTGTCATTTTTTTCTAATACTTTTTAAATATTATTTACTAAACTATATACGAATGTTTCTTTTTAATTTAATACAGAAAAAAGAACGACTTATCACAGAAAGTCACGAAAACAAGTCTAACTTTTTATAAATTTGCTATTATTTACTTTTTCTTTCCTCTTTCCTAAACGGGTTGTCATTTTTTTCTAACACTTTTTAAATATTATTAGACAATGATAACAGATAAATTTGCTATTAGACAATGATAACAGATAACAGACAACTGACAACAACGATCATAGATAACAGACAACAGACAACTGACAACATCGATAACGATAACAGACAACTGACAATACATTACCTCGGAAGGACCAACTAACCAATGGAAGAAAGGGACTGTGAGGGCTGCATTGAACTCGGCTGCCCATTTTGTGGGTGGAAATAGTTTCTTGAACTGCCATCAGTAAAACAGTAGATACATTAGCCATTAACAACAGTAAAAATTGTTTTATATTTGAATTATATCGGGTATTGTGGATATTTTATAAAGGGTAATAAAGTAAAATCCTACCTGTTCAGGTGCGCCAGGAGGAAGCATGGACATGAGGACCTCCCTAACAACTTCCTGTTGCTGTATACGATTCCTCCCTATCATTACACTTCTCGATACATCCACAAAACTATCATAATCATAATCAAACAAACCCTTGTTTTGACCTTTATACCCTTTGCCGGAAAACTTTTCCATTTTCCGAGCAAATAAGCTCATGAACACCTTCTCAAACACCCCGTCATTGTACTTTGTCTTTTGCCCCATTGGTGCTGGTTGGCCGGAGGGCTCTGCTATCCCACACCGGAGGAAATTGCCGCCATGGCGGTGGTGGGGTTTTATGGTGGAGGAACGTCGGTGGTGGTGGTTAGTTTTTGGAAAGTGAAGAACTTGGTAGCTTAAAACCACCATGAATTCAGTAATGTATTATCCTTAATCACATCAAACGATTATAGGATAGAGTGAAATAGGAAGAACAAAAATGGCTTAAATTGAAGTACATTGTGTTCTTGAAGTTGCTGCTAATTTTGGCCACATATATTATTCTTCAAATGATTATCCATTTTCTAGTGTGAATTACGAAAGTGCCCCTAATAGCTAAATTTATTGTATCAACAGTTTTTAGATCATTTTTTATAGTATATTTTTTCTGACTTATATATGTTATTGAAAAATTATATATTTATCAGTTTTGTACTTAGGCTATGTTTGGCGTAGTGGCTGAAAAACTAGCTGTTGGCTGAAAAGCTAGCTGATAGCTGAAAAGCTAGCTGTTAAATAAAAAGCTAGCTGATAAAAAATAACGTTTGGTAAAACTAGCTGAAAAGCTAGCTGAAATATATAAAATTACATAAAAGGACATGTAAGAGTATGTGTTTCTATAATTAATTAAGGGGTATATTTGGAAAATTTAAAAAAAACTCCTAAAAAGCTAGTCTAAGTAGCTTTTCAAAAAGCTAGCTTATAAGCTAGGTTATAAACTACTTTTTGGCTTACCAAACACGACAACATAAAAAAACTCGAAAAATAAACTAGCTTATCAGCTAGCTGTGGCGCGCCAAACACAGCCTAAGATATTTGTATTTTTAAGTAATTATGGAACATAAAGATTAAAATAAACAAATATCATTATTATACAATGAAAGAAACTAAAGGTAGATAATATTCAACTTGAAGAATCAAATTATAAAAGGAAAGATTAATATTAGTTAAATATTAAAGTCGGTGTTTTATTATTTAGCAAAATCAAATTAATACAAAAAATAATGTTAGGTCAGAGAGGTTTTATATCAACTGTGATATTAAATTTGTGTTTTTGTGTTGGGCTAAGGCAGAAAATCATGCTCGATCCGAGGGCAAAATTGACATTTCGTGGAAAGATTACAAATTGGATATTTGGGACACCCAAAAAAGTAGTAATTTAGGAGGCTGAAACATATTCCACGTCTGATTCAACCTGTGACTCACAATCTGTGTTCGGCACAATTTTTTTTTATTTTTTATTTTTTATTTTTTTTATTTAAAAAAAACCCGAAGGTGTTAGCAGCTTTTAGGCGTGTTTGGCAAAAGTAGCTATTAGTTGGAAGCGGTTAGCAGGTAGTGGGTAGCGGGTAACATGTAACGAGTAGCTGGTAGCGGGAAGCTGTAACTTTTATTTGTTATACGAGTGTTTGGTAAAAGTAGCTGAAAGCTTTTGAAATATATAAAATTACATAAAATGACAACTGATTACAAATAAATAAATATATAAATATATTTTTAAGGGTAATAATAGAAATTGATTTTAAAAACTCAGTAGCTTTTTTTTAAGGGCATGTTCGGCACGGAGCGTTTGGGAGCTTTTAGCTTCTAGCGTTTGACAAAACGCTCCATTTTGAACAGAAAGCTTCGTTCGACACTACAAGCTTCTAGTGTTTAGTTTAAACAAAACGCTTCAAATCCAAATGTTACTTCACGTAGCGTTTAACAAAACGCTACAAGCTACAAGCCACCCGTTACCAACTAATTTTACCGAACACACCCTAAATGTTACATGAAGAAGCTTTTAGATTTGGAGCGTTTTGTTTAAACTAAAAGCTAAACGCTCGTATCCAAACGAAGCTTTTTGTTTAAAATTAAAAATTTATTTAAAATTAAAAATTTATAATTAAAATATTATTTAACATCGTTTTACTTTTTAGCATTTGATTTTTACGTAATTTTATATTTTAAAAAACTAACAACTGTTTTTTTTAGTTTTTAGTTTATATCTATGAATTAACATTATATATATATATATATATATATATATATATATATATATATATATATATATATATATATATATATATATATATATATATATAATAACTTATTATTTAATTATTAACCATTATAAATTATAATTGTTTATATATCGTATTAAAAACAACAACTAATTAGTCAAATGTCAATTAGTCTTCAGTAATTTTGTTCTTCCATATATATGACTAAAACTATATTAACTCGCATCTACAACTTGTGTGGCTACTCAAGATAATATATCATGAAATACTGAATATAATATGTTATGTATTAGTGTTTTTTTTTCATTTAGTAAAAGTTAGTAAGTTTTTTTTTTTCTTTTAGTTTAATATTTTTGTTGTTATATGCGAAAATATATTTGGTTTAACCGGTAAACCGAACCGAATAAACTGTAGCTGAATTAACCAAAACTGATTAAATCGAACCTTATTTGGTTTGGTTATGGTTATTTTTAAGATGTAAAAAAACCGATAAAACCGAACCGTATAAACTGAAAACCGAAAATCCGACCGAACAGTAGCCAATGTGTATTTCACGAGTTAGATTTTAGAGTTACCAATTTGAACCTTTTTTTTTTGTTTCAGACAAATTGAACAATGAACATAATAGGCATGCGTTATAATCAATTTTATGTGCTTTTATTTCAAGTTTTATTCTGATGAATTAGTTCAGTTGATGTTTGGGTGAGGCATGTTGATTAATTACGTCCAATAAAATTGAAAAGTCTACACTAATAAATAAGAATGATTTTGTCACATGTTCTTCTCTCATTCAATTTGTCACATGTCATTTTGTCATAGTTTAAAGATATATTTATTTTCCACTTGTCATTTATTTCATTTTCCATTTCTAATATATTATTAATTAGTTTCCATAAATTAAACCTACCATATATTAATTTCAACTTTTAAATTTTAAATTTCAATTTCAATTTCAAATAAATTTACAGTTTAAACCTTTGTTTTTAACATTTTGTTATAATTAACCTGTTTAGTATACGGGTCTGATAACTAAACAATAATTTTAATTTATTTATTTTTTGCATGTTTTTTTTCTCATAATTTTTATTTATTTTAAATTTCGAATTCAAATAAACTTCTCATTTAATCGTTTCTATTTAACATTTTGTTTTAATCAACCCGTATAATATACAGGTTTCACAACTAGTTATATGAATAAAAGTATGCACAAATGCATCAAAAAAGGAAAATAAAATGAAGTGAAAGCTTGTCGCTGTTAATGGTGAAGTTCACCGAACGTCGCCAGAAAAATAAGGTAACCGCCATTACCGTTTTCCGATGTTCTTTTACAATTGGGCAATTGGCGGTCTCGTACCGGTACCGAGTTGGTTTCAGAACTGTCCGGTCTTTTGGGACTGGTTTCAAAACAGTTTGATCTTTTTTCGAATCGGTCTCAGGCATGTCTTTTTTCGGTCTGGTATTTTTAGGACCGGCCTCAGTGGCGAGTCTAGAATGAAAAACCACATGTTTCACTAATTTTTCTATAAAAATATTTCTATACAAATTCAAGGATTTTATAAGTAAGATAGGTTACAAATTATTTTTAAGATAGTTCACCAAAATTTTTCTATAGTAATTTTATATAAACTAAAAAAAATAGGTGAGTCATTAGACCCACCTTACATGCACATAGCCTCGCCCCTGACTGGCCTTGTGGTCTTTGTATGCACATTTTTCGGTTCAGTTCGAGGTTTTTTCGGTTCGTTTTTGTGTTTTTCCATTAGCAGATGTGAGGTGTTTTTGAACCATCAAATCTAATATATTCCTAATATACTCATAAATCCACCGATGTCCCAATTGAGACTTGAACTTCAACCCTGAAAAGAGAGGTCAACATTTGATACCGAAGTTATCCATTGGTCATTAACAGGTGTGAGATTAACACCACAATGATACATTAAGATTTTACTGAAAATGATTCACTAAAATTTAACAAAACAAAAGAAGTGAATAAGTTGTGTAATATGTGATTAATATATGTGCAATTAACATAAAATGATAAGAATATAAACTTATGTTTCCGGTCTTTTTTGAGATTGGTCTTGGATATTCCGCTCTTTTTGGAAACGGTCTCAAAATGGTCCGGTTTTTTTTCTTACTCGGGCCGATATTTTTCCGGTCCGACCTTGATCTTTTTATTAAAACGTGACTTCTAAGACATGTCTTTTTTCAGAAATATTAGAATATTCAAATTAAAAGAGAGAAAAAAAAAAAGAAAAAACATTGTTAAGTCTCCAACTTTTTTAAGTTTATTATTGACTATACAAATTGGTTACTCTTTTTCAAAACTTTATATCTATGTGTTACTTAATTTTATGTTTACAAGGTCTAAAAATTATATCGACGAAGACAAATATTTGATTTATAAGAAAATACGAAAAATCTCTAAAATTTATTAATGTGATAATTTTATGTTATAAGGCTAAAAAGTTATATTTATATTCTATCATTGTTATGTTATCTAATAACATATAAACCTATCAATCATTCAATCCCAACATCAACCAATAAAATCAAAATCTAGAAACGATTCAAAAGCATTAAGCACAAGACATAATTGGATTGGGCTTAGATTATGTGAAGCTCAATTAAACTGGGCCAAACATAACTATTTGAAGCCCAATTAACTGATTGTTTTATCTAGGCTATATTTGGCGGACCAGCTGAAAAGCTAGCTGTTAGCTGAAAAGCTAGCTGATGGCTGAAAAGCTAGCTGTTAAATAAAAAGCTAGCTGATAGCTGAAAAGCTAGCTGATAAAAAATAATGTTTGGTAAAACTAGCTGAAATATATAAAATTACATAAAAGGACATGTAAGAATATGTGTTTCTATAATTAATTAATGGGGTATTTGGAAAATTTTAAAAAAACTCCTAAAAAGCTAGTCTAAGTAACTTTTCAAAAAGCTAGCTTATCAGCTACTTTTTGGCTTACCAAACACGACAACATAAAAAAGCTCGAAAAATAAGCTAGCTGTGACGCGCCAAACACAGTCTTAGAGTAAATGACATGAATCTTCTTTATGCCTCGTTCAAGTTCAAGTGTAATAATGATTCTTAATTTCTTTTTTTAAAAATTAACTCGGATTTTTTTAGATGTTTTAAATTTGCACGTTTCATCCCTTATTGTTTAAATTTACATATTTCATTCTTTACCAGATATAAAATAATTATACTACAATTATTATTTTATTTTTAATTTACTTGTAATTCATTTTATATTTAAAAAATAAATCCAACCTATATATCTTGGACCGTCGCTTTTCCTCTCAAATCAGTCGAAAACATAAAACATCGTTACCACCACCACCGTCAGTGACACTGTCTCATCCTCTTAGAGAGGAGAGAGTCATTCCCTTTTAACCCACTCAACACACTGCCACATCAGCGTCGCATCAGTTTTTTTTATATCCCCTCTCTTCCATTCGTCCAAATCCACAACATATAGAAACCATATCTTTTCCAACACACTCAACTCATTTTCTACACCATTTTTTTATTTAATTAAATTAAAAAATATAAAATATAATAAAACATAATATTTTTTATCACCATATGCATCAAAATCAAAACCAATAAAATAAAACATAGCATTATCTAGTTAAATAAGAAATGTCAATATGTTTATTTTCATTGCCCAAATTTATATTAAAACAAAAAAGTAAAAAATAAAAGGAAATAAGAGGGCATGTTATCAATCCCACATACATTAAAACAAAAAAAAAAGTGGGAAAAGTGGGAATGAATATTTTATGTTTATTCATTACTAAATACGAGATCCATATACATGAGTTTATTTAAAAGAAAAACTAAAGAAAAATTTTTAAACATTTGAAAAGTATGAATTTATAAGAAAAATGAGAAAATATTGAATTATAAAAATTAAAGTGTTTTTTTCTCTTATAAATTTAAACAAATAATTTAGATAAATAAATAAAGAAAATTAATGAATCTTTAATTTAATAATTTTGAAATTATAAGGAAAGTTCATTAATGAAATTGATATGCATTTATTATTGCATTTAAATACTATCTAAAATTTAATAAAATGAAAAAACCATAAAATGTCATGTGGAATAAAAATTAATTTAAAATAACCACAAAATTACATATGACAAAATAAATGAGAATGTGACATGTCACAATAAGATATTATTTATTAGGGAAGATTCAATATGCAATTGAAACAAAATGGACGGGTTGGTAAACCCGCTAAGTAGAGTAAATATAAGACTCGCTCAACCCATTGCTTGCTAGGAACCATATGTCGGTGATACCTCCCTTACTAAAACTTCAACCCGCCTAGACTCCTTCCTCCCTTAAGCAAATGTCTTTTTTTCACCTTCGGCTAACTATTATGTTTCTCATTGCTCTCATAACATCGTCAAACACCCTTGCCTCATTTAGGGTTTTCGTGGACGTAGATGGTTTCTGGCTAAGGTTTCTCACCGGAGTGTAAATCCACAACCTTCTATTGTATTTTCGATAATGATGGTCTCTCCGTCTATTTTGCCTTCACTCTCGGTATTATACCAACACATACATACAAGGTGTGTGTTTTTGTGTTTCTTTGCTCTTTTCTCTATCGATCAATAACATAAGAGATAAAGTGTGAAAGATGAAGGAGTGATTGTCAAAGGTCCGATTCTTCACGTTTGGTGGAGGCCAACATCATCAATATGAGGCTCCTCATTAGCATCAGGATTTAGGGTGACCACCAGTGTGTGAATATGAATCCTCTTTCTTCTCCTACGACTTGTGGGTATCGATTATAGGTTTATAACTTGATTTTCAGTTTTAGGGTTTAGTTAGATTTTATTTCACGTTCTAGTTTCATCAATTTTTTTGGGGAGGAGGTCGTTGGATTTTTAGGAAGGAAAGTTCAAAGGTGGTTAGAGATAGGGCCCATCTTCAAAGTAGGTGGTGGGAGAGAAGTGGGAGTGACATGTTGCGGTTTCCAGTGGTGGTTGCCGGTGGTGATAGGTGGCAATTTTTGGTGGTGATAAATGGTGGTTGCCGGAGTTGAGAAAAAAGACAGGGAAGAGAGATGACAATGATATAATTCATCTTCAAAAATTATAATTGATAACAAATAGTAAATCAATTATGAATAAATGACAAATAATAAGGGCAATATAGTCATTTTATGTCTGAAGGGATGAAGCGTGTAAGGTAATACCAACTTACGGACGGTCTAAGTTAATATATGAAAATAAAGATTGAACATGTCTTTTAGTACAAATACGAAAGACGATTCTTATAATTTACTCATTTATTTATTTTATTTCAATTTTATTTAAGATGAGAATCATAAAAGAACACACTTTATGTCAATGTTGAATCTTAAATTCCTAATTTCAACGCATGGCTAATTTTTGGTCTAATAAACATTTGAAATTTACATGTTTCTAGAAGGGCAAATTTTTTAACATGCATTATATTTATCAAAATGCTTTTTTTACATTTTTCTAAAAGTAGATATGTAGGTGTTGTGTAATTGTGACACATACAATATGTTACCAAAATTTACTTTGTATTTACAAGTGAATTATTTAATTATAGACTTGTAAAATAAAATGGTAAATGTTGATTTTGGAAGTACATTTTAATGAATCAAAATCGACTACATATAGATTTTTAAAGTACAATTTACTCTTTTATTAGAACATGTCATATTTATGGTTTTACCGCTTCAAATAACAATTATATAAATTTTATGTTAGAACATGGTTGTTTCTAGAGACAATAATTTCAACAATGTGGCAATCAAGAATTTTCATGACTATGCAATTGTAGAATATCACTAATTTTAAGACCTACATATCTAAAACGTTGAATCTATATATCATACATCATACATATTTATAAAACTAGCATTTTTTCTTGAATCTCATGCATTTGAAACCCCCATTCTTTTTTCCTTTCACCACATTCATTTGAAACTTCCATGACTTTTCAATTTCTTTATAATAATAATTATAATTTGTTAATTAGGTTAAATAAATATCAAATCTAAAGTGTAATCATATATAAACTAAATTTCAATATTAAAATAATATCTTTAATTCTACTTATAAAATTATGTTTTTTAACTTTTAAATATTATACATAATTTATTAGTTTTAATATATTGTTGGATGTAAACCATTATCATTTTAAAGGTATAGTTTTTGAACAATTTGTATAAAATACTTAAATTATTATTTAAAATATAACATTATAGGCTTAACTTAAATATAAATTTTATTTAACTTAAACAACCCAAAAATTATTTTATAAATAGTTAAAAGTGATAAATTGTAGTGTCTTTCTAATAATTATTATAAGTTGGTTAATAAGGTTAAATAAATATCAAACCTAAAGTGTAATCATAAATAGACTAAATTTCAATTTTAAAATAATATTTTTACTTCTATTTATCAAGTTATGTCTTTAAATTTTTAACATATTATACTTAATTTATTTGATTTAAAATATTGTTAGTTGTAAACCATTATCAGTTTAAAACTACAACTTTTAAACAGTTTGGACAAAATACTTAAATTGTTAATTTAACTATAACATTACAGTGTCAACTTAAATATAAATTTCAATTCCACTAAAAAACCAAATAATATTTCGTAAATAGTTAAAAGTGATAAATTATAGTGATAAATGCAAAAACTAAATTATAATATGAGTTTAACTAAAATATTTCCTAAATATATTTATATAATCGTTAAAAATTTTCAAATAAGTAGCTTAACATAACTTATAATAACAATAGTTAAAAATAAATCTATATAAATGATTATATTGTTACCTTTAAAATCAAAAAATAATGTTTGATGTTTTAAATAACTATAATGATAGAAATTAAAACATTAAGCAAATAAATTTTAAAAAATTAGTTAAAAATAACAACTATAAATAATATTAAATCATATATAATATTTAATTTTATTGATGTGTAACTCGCGAGTAGAAGTCATTCAAACGATTGAGATTATGACGTTATAATAGATGTATATATTATCATATAACTCAAAATAATCAATATATTATATCAAATTAATATACGAATTATTATACCAAATTTAACAACAACGTTACTGTTATATTTTAATATATATATATATATATATATATATATATATATATATATATATATATATATATATATATATATATATATTTGTAAAGACTTCAACTATATAAGTGTTTCTACGCATTACAATGTCAACTCAATTATAAATTTCAGTTCCATTTAAAAAACTAAAGAATATTTTGTAAATAGGAAAAAGTGATAAATTGTAGTGATAAAAGAAAAAAAAAACTAAATTGTAATCTCAATTTAACTAAAATATTTTTTAAATATATTTTTATAATCGTTAAAAGTTTCCAAATAAGTAGCTTAAAATAACTTACAATAACAATAGTTAAAAACAACTATATATAAATGATTATATTGTTAGCTTTAAAATAAAAAAACAATGTTTGATGTTTTAAATAATTATAATGATAGAAATTAAGACATTAAGCAAATAAATTTTAAAAAAATCAATTAACAATAAAAACAACTATAAATAACATCAAATCATATATTATATTTAATTTTATTCATGTGTAACTCGCGGGTAGAAGTCATTCAAATAATTAAGATTATGAAGTTATAATAAATATATATATTATCATATAATTCAAAATAATCAATATGTTATATCAATTTAGTATATACAAATTATTATATCAAATTTAACAACAACGTTATTGTTATATTTAAAAAACCATATATTTGTAAAGACTTCAACTATATAGGTGTTCTGCGCAACGCGCAGACATTCGCCTAGTTATAATTATAAACCTGCGTATAAATTTTAAGAAGAGTTTTATGTTATGTTTTAAAATGTGTAAATATCATTCTAAAATCTTACGAGCTTGAAAATTGTATTTGGAAAACTAATTAAATGATACGAAATGAACATTCATGTGATGGAAAACATATAATATACTTGTAAAAGAAAACGCTTTGAAAAGCCTTTAAAAAGTTAGTAGAATTTAATCCGAAAGATGAAATTAAAAGATAAAAAATATAACATGTAAAAAAAATTCATATTTATCGAATCAAACACATAATAAATTACTTTTCATATTCGTAAGTACTAAGATTTTTTGTTTTAGTGTAAATTTATGCATCTTAAAGATAATTTAAAGAGAACCAATGAAAATAGGTATAATCTTATAGAATTTAATGAGTAAATTTATGTGAATTACTTGGTAAGCTACAATTTCAAACAGTCTCTATATACTCTTTACCATAGGTGTGAGCATACGGATCCAAAAAATAAAATCAATCGTAATCGAACCAATTTAACACCAATTGGACATTCTGGGTTGATATTCGTATTAGCGTAGCATGTATGTATGTATCTTAGTATACGCCCATTTATTGTATTTGTATTCTAATCTAGTCCATCGTATTTTAGCCTATTATGTATTATTCAAATTATATTAATGAAATCATAGGTTAAAGGTCAGTTCATGGGAAAATAATGTTGTTACATGGTATCAAAGAACTTCTCGATTTTTTCTCTAAACCTATCGCCACTTACTTCTTCTTCCTCACGGTAATCCTATGTTCTTCTTCTCCTATCTACCAATCGCTTCTATCTTGTTTGCCATCAGGATGTCTGAATCATCCAAGAAGACCAAACCTTTCGGTGTAACCAACATTAAGGTCTACTTTCCTCTTGGATTGTAACACCGTGATTTCTCAAATAATTTTTTTCATTTTAAATTACAAAAATTCTCATAATACATTCCACTAAAATCCCAATAATCAATTAACAAAATATAATTTCATAATAGTTAAATTTATAATCCAGGATCCTCCAAAAGATAACTCTTTATCTCGTGTGTACAATCGAACCGTCGCCCTCCTGTGATCCTGAGAAACACCTGAAACATATAACACACAACACGGTAAGCACGAAGCTTAGTGAGTTCCCCAAAATACCACAAATACACATTAGCCACTCGAGGCTATAACTTTGTAAGACCCTCCGGTCAATGTGTCCCAGTGGGACCCTCCAGTCCCACAACTCTAATGGACCCTCCGGTCCTAACTCTGTGGACCCTCCGGTCCTAACTCTATGGACCCTCCGGTCCTAACTCTATAAGCTCATAATAAATACACAACATAATTCACATAGACATAATGTAGGATATCACAGTACTCTAATAAACACATAAGATCAATATATATACATATTACCATAACAACATAAGTCACAAAGACAGTATGCACGATAACACATATTACATAATAAACAAATAAGACCCTCCGGTCGATAGTGTACTAAGACCCTCCGGTCGATATGTACTAAAACCCTCAATAAGACCCTTCGGTCGATAGTGTACTAAGACCCTCACAGTCGCTGTGACTCCTCTTTGTTTATCTTTCACAGGGTAACACAAGCTGCTTATTTACTATTGTACGTTGATGATATTATTTTAAGAGCTTCCTCTACAAAACTTCTTCAGCAAACTATGCCCCTCTTGGACTCTGAGTTCACCATGAAGGATTTGGGAAATCTTTCTTATCTTTTGGGTATTGCAGCTATACGCAATGATCATGGCTTATTTCTATCTCAACACAAGTATGCGTTGGAGCTTCTTGACTGCACGAACATGTCCAACTACAATCCCCGCCGAACTTCAGCTGACACGCAGTCCAAACTTGATTGCGTTGGTGATCCTGTTTCAGGCCCCACTTTATATTGAAGTCTGGATGGCGATTTACAACACCTTACATTCACCCGCTTGGACCTATCTTTTGTGGTACAAAAAATATGTATATTCATGCATGGCCCTCGAGAACCATACATGCACGCTTTAAAACGCATTCTCCGATATGTTCGTGGTACTCTCGATTATGGACTACAACTATGGCCCTCCTCAACCACCGGTCTCATTGCCTACTCTGATGTAGATTGGGGGGATGGCCATCCACTCAATGGTCAAGCAATGGATATTGTGTGTTTCTCAGTGACAATCTTCTATCATGGTCATCTAAATGACAACCGATCGTGTCACGTTCTAGTGCTGAAGCAGAATACCGAGGTGTTGCCAATGTACTCTTCGAAACTTGCTGGCTACGCAACCTTCTACGTGAGTTACACTCTCCAGTTCATAAAGCGACTATTGTCTACTGTGATAATATTAGTGCAATCGATATGTCTTCAGATCCAGTTCAACACCACCAAACACATAGAGATTGATCTTCATTTTGTGTGTGATAAAGTTGCTATTGAATCTGTTCGAGTTCTTCATGTACCATCCAACCTTCAGTATGTAGACATTTTCACCAAAGGACTATCCACCTCTCTGTTTACAGATTTCAGGTCCAGTTGAGTGTCCGAGCTCAACCACCCCCTCAAACTGAGGGGGTGTGTTAGCGTAGCATGTATGTATGCATCTTAGCATAGACCCATCTATTGTATTTGTATTCTAATATAGTCCATTGGATTGTAGCCCGTTATGTATTATTCAGATTATATTAATGAAATCATAGGCCAAAGGCCAGCACATGGGAAAATAAGGTTGTTACAATTCGGTTTTTATTTTCTCCCCATATTCAGTTTCGGTCAACTTGGTTTTGGTTTTTAACCGAACGGATTGGGTTAAATAAGGGTCTCCAAAAAATGACCATTCCGAAGCTATCCACTCTTGCACCCATTCTTTTATTTCTATGGTCCACGGCTAATCCATGGCTAATCACCCATGAAAAAAAAAATCTCTCAATTAATCTACATCAAAATAAAACTCAAAAATCAAGTGTCATAAACAAACAATTAAGGTTCTTCATCATTCTCTAGGATTAAGAAGAAAAACAAAAATTCAACGGAGAATTGGGTCACTCATGGATGATACTCAATTAAAAGTTCTAATTCTTTTGTATAAGAAGTTATTGTTATGCAATTTGCATAATAAATTTGCTGTGCAAAAAAATATATTGGGTACTTGTTGTTATACCATTTATACAGGTATTTGAAGTATAACACTAGTTGTTGGTGTTGTTTGTATAAACGTTTTGGGCTACTCTGTATAATACTATAATTCATTTTGAGCTACTTGACTACTCCACGGTGAATACGTTGTGAATCCATTTATGTCATACCTTTTAGGCCATTCTATATAATTGATTTTCCATGTTGCTGTATATAATTTTTGGTCAACGATAGGTTTTGGGTTGATCTTGAAACAGTCTGGTCGTTTTAGGACCGATTTCTAGCAATCTGTTTTTTTTTTCGAACCAGTCCCGGACTGTCTTGGTCCGACCTTTTTTCATTTCAGGTCTTTTTGGGCCTGATCTCGTTTTTATGGTCTTGCGTCGTTTTCAATTTAGTCTCGTTTTGTTTTGTTTTGTTTTGTTTTTGTTTTTGTTTTTGTTTTGTTTTGTATTTTCGGTCTCGAGTTTTGCATTAACAAATGTGTGATTAACACCGAAATGATGCATTAAAGATTTAATAGAAACGACATATTAAAGTTTAATAAAAGAAAGAAGGGAAGACGTTGAGTAAGGTGTGATAAAAAAATGTGTATTTAACATGAAAAATGATATGTATATAAACTTTACCTTTTGGTATTTTTTGAGACCGATATTGGTTCGATCTTGGCCCGGTCGTGCTTCAGTCTTGGAACTAGATTATAGCCCGCGTTAAACGCGGGAAACGCATAAAAACATATAATCGTTTATAGATATTGTATAATGATTATAAAACAATGTATGGTTATTGGTATTGTTGAAATGTGTAGAAAATACATTGAAAACGATAAATATATATAATCATTGAAAGATCTCTTTGTGGACATCATTTTTTGTTTTATTAGTTGAACGACTTTCCTCGTCTCATATAGTTATGATATTGTTATATAATTATAAACATTTTAATTAGACGTTCCTTAGATAATAATGTTACCTAATTTAAACATATATTGACAACCAATATACCGTTTTTTTCTGTTGCATTAAATATTGACAACTATTTCATTTATTCAAATAAAGGTATGTAATATAATTTATAGAATGTTAAATGTTATATAGATTTAATTTTAGTATATCATCAATGTAGATTCTTTTCTAAATCATGATTGGTTTATTTTAAATTAATTATGAATATAAATGCTAGCTTTTATGTTTGTTCTTATTTATTTGGTGTTCGCAAGAACTTTGCATTAGTTTTGGTGTAACTTTGAATAATTTTAGTATATCATCAATGTAATTTGATATATCTTTCAATTATATTAAATATCAAATAATGGCATTTCATTACTATTGTGATAATTTAATTTATATATTGTATTTTTACTAATCTTAATGATCTTATTTTTTTAATAATCGTAACGCTTTTACTAATTGTACTTTTTATAAATCTCCTAATATCTTATAATTTTTATCTTACTTTATAATTTTTCATAACTATGTTATTTTCAAGATTGACTGCCTTAATAGTGTTTTTTTTAGTCTATTCAATTTTATATTTCATTGTACAATATCATTGTTTGTATGTATTCTAAAATTTCACTTTAAAAATGCTTAATGTTTACACCTTGATATTAATTTTTTTAATAAACTCATGTAATAATTATGGAATATATATATATATATATATATATATATATATATATATATATATATATATATATATATATATATATGTCATTTTAATTAACATTTACTTCCTTTATTATATCAAATTTCTCATTAAATGAATATATTTTTGGAAAATAATAATTATAATAGGACAACATTATCTAAGACGTAAATGTTTGATATACTTTTGGAGGAAAAAATCAGGATCATTAAAAAAATTTATATAAAGAAAATACAAATTTAAATTTGTTGAAATTATGGATGAAATTACTGGCGAAAATTATTTTGGAGGGAGTTGTATTTTGTAAGGTATAATAATATTACAAAATTTGAAATATGTATATCTGTTTTGTCAATTTATAAATTTTATTGTTACTATATAAAGATAAAAAAGTAGGTTGATATTATATAAAAAAACATAATAATTTCAATGATATTTTAAAATCATGTCAAAATTAACCGGATTCTTATGACATAAAAATTAAAAAAAAAATCATAATCATCTCTAATATATAAAAGTAACATTTTCATAATTAATGTTAGTTCCCAAGATAGTTAATTTTTATTTTGTTAAAGGTACGTAATATCTTTTCATGTTTATTTGAAAAGTTTCAGAAAAGTAGTTAATTGATTTCATGTAATTTGTGACAAAGAAAATCGAAATATATGAACATATACATTTGATATAGGAACAAAAAATAATTGAAAAAAATATAAAAAGCGAAAGAAGGTACTGACCTTCTAGTGCACAAGAGCGAATGTTTATAACAGAGAATGATGATGGAAGTTATAAGCAATATTAACGATGTTGTAGGAGAAGGTTTGAAGAAAAGAAACGATTGAAAATAAGTGTGAGTCGCGGATTCAACGATGAATTGTATATGTATGTGATAATTTGAATATGATTTCTCGGTATTAATGATTTCCTAATAAAAAAGATTTTATATTAATGGTTTACTAATATAAACGGATTTATATTAATGGTTGATATTAAGGCCTTGATTGAAATGGTTTGTTAGTAATATGTTTTTAAAATTGACCATATTAAAATCTTCATAACTGAAAATTCAAGATTTAAAATATGAAAAACTTTTATTGGAATTAAATACATTCCATTTCAACGAATGTAAGTTATTGATTGATGACTGGAAAGCATTTATTGGAATTAAATACATTTCATATGGGAAAGATGATGCCAGCAATTTGATCTAATGGTGGAAAAAGTAAGATTGAAATACAATCAAAGGTCCAGATTATTTAAGATGATGTCATAAGGTTTCTCTTTTAATAATATTTAAGATGGTCCGATTTTTTGGGACCGATCTCAAAATGGTTCGTTCTTTTTTCGAACCTGGCAGTCTCAAGCCGGTCCAGTGTCGTAGCTAGGATTTTATTTTAGGGTATGACAAATACTTTACAAAATATAAAACGAGTAGCAAAATATTTCAAATATAACAATGTATGCATTTTTAATATAAATTGATCATTTAATTTGCACACAATGTTGTTTTACATCATTAAAATCATTTAAAATGAAGTCTAAACTGAAAATCTTAAGAACATCTTTTTCGATGTAAAGAACCAAACTATCAACAATAAAATCATCATCCATCATAAAATACAATAATTCAAATAGTTAATTTATTGCAACAATTAACAACTTAATTTATAAAATGCATACAAATATACGATAAAAATGTAAAATCAATGTAAACATTAATGCTAAATTCGTAACAACTAAGTCAATTAAGATATGCAAAATATACACAACTAATTAATTAAATAACAAAAAATAATACGAATGGGGAACTGGAGATTAAAATGCAATAGAAACAATGTTGCCATTATTCCAAAACTTTAGGTTTGAATTTTTTTTGAAACAACAAATATATTAATAAAACGTCCCCTAAACTAGCCAGAAACTAGAAGAGGACGGAACAGAACAATACAACGTGAGTAGTAAAGAGAAAAATGGAAAAAACAAAACAAAACAAAAAAACAGAATATATACAATGCTACAAATTAACGAAAGGGGAAGTCTTCCATCCTAGCCATGAGCTCACTCCTAAATTTCCCCTACATTTGATCCAGAATTACACCATAGATTTGATAAGCTCCATCCCAGTTGTAGGACTAATAAACATTGCTTTGAATACATGATCGTTACGGTATTTCCATACATTCCATAGTAATCCATATCATATCGTGAGGAATCGATTACATTTTTCCAAACTATCACCCTATGACTCCGCATAATTCAATAATTCACTGATCGAGTTATATGATGTCTGTTGTATTCCGCACCATTGGAACAATTTCTCTCTAATCGCCTAGGCAAATGGACACTGCACCAGGATATGGTTTGCATTTTCCTCCCCGCTAATGCATGCGCTACAATACAATGAATTTACATCAACTCCTTTTGATAATAAAGCAACTGCCGAGGGGATTCTGTCTTGTTTTGCACGCAAGATGAAGCATTTTACTTTACCTGGCGCATCTTTACTCCAGTTAAAAGGCGGAAGGATTTGTTGTGGGCCTAATATTTGTTCTATTTTCTTTCTCATGAGACTTACAGTGTAGTTACCTCCCATATCAAATGCATATCACCATCTGTCATCCCACTATCCAGTTGTAAAGGGGATAATTCATCATTTAATGCAACTAGCTCAGAAAAGACCAGCTTTGGACATGATTTCCAGTGTGCCACAATTCCTCCGTCATCTATTCGCTCGGCCACCATATATCTCTTCCTGCATTAAATTTCGTATAGTGCTGGAAATTTGTTTTTTAGATTTTCTAGGCCTAACCATTTATCAGTCCAAAATTGTGTATTCACACCAGATTTGACCTGCAGTTTGAATACATCTCTAATTTCTAGTCCATATTTGAGTAAATCTTTCTTCATCGAGACAATGTTGTTCCGTACACCACTAAAATTACTGTTATACAAATAATCATGAGATTTGTTGTGAAGATTGTGTATACCTTTAATGACCAGACCCCATAACGATTCTTTTTCCTCCTTTAAACGCCACCACCACTTCACAATTAAGCTCATGTTCAGTGCTCGGATGGATCCTACTCCGAGACCTCCTTCCGATTTGGGGGCTACCACTTTGTCCTAAGATACCTAGTGAATTATCTTTTTATTTCCGTCTCCTCCCCATAGAAGCCTTCTCCTTATTCGTTCTAGAATATCGGTAATTGTCACAGGAGCCACGAACAATGAGATGAAGTATGTTGGTAGATTGCCAAGCACCGATTTCAGTAACGTTAGCCTCCCGCCAAAGGATAGAGTTTTCGATTTCCAAGCAGACAATGTGGAGTTAAACTTGTCTATTATTGGCTTCCAGTTTTTTTATTGATTCATATTTGCACCGATGGGAACTCCCAAGTAATTGAATGGAAATGATCCTGCTTCACATCCGAGAATATTAGCCTAATTTGCAGTTTCACGTTCCGTAGCACCAATTCCAAATACTTTAGATTTGTGAAAATTGACTTTATGACCCGATAAGATGTGGAAGCATTTTAAGATTCTGGCAAGGTTTTTGAGATTAGGGCGTGTCCATTCACCTACGAATAATGCATCGTCAACATAGAATAAGTGTGAAATAATAGGCCCATTGTTGGGGATTTGGATACCTTTAGAGATCCCTTTTCCTCTAGCTGCTAACATAGCCGTGTTTAGACCTACCATTGGTATAATAAAGAGAAAAGGGGATAATGGGTCTCCTTGTCTAACACCTTTGGATATATCGAACTCTTCCGTTGGAGATCCATTTAATATTACCGAGGCCCTTTATGAGTTGAGACATCTACGGATCCAGGATCGCCATTTACTGCCAAATCCCATTTAAGATTGAATAGAATCAAGAACTCCCAGTTTACTGAGTCAAAGGCTTTATCGAAGTCGACTTTGAACATCAGAATTGTCTTTTTCACTTTCTTTGCCCAGAAGTAAAGTTCATTTATCATCAGGGGCCCATCCAGTATATTCCTATCTTGGACGTATGCTGATTGTACATCTCCAATAACTCCCTATGAAAAATTTGAGCCGAATGGCAAAGATCTTTGAAATAATTTTGCACATGCAGTCGATAAGACTATTTGAAATAATTTTATACATGCAGCCAATAAGACTAATTGGGCGGTAATCGAAGAAGGATAATGGATCTTTGACTTTTGGGGCGAGTGTGATGAAAGAAAATTGCAACCCCGAGCTATGGTGCCGAATTTATCAAAATGCAATTGTTTAATTTGCATGTCATCCAAAGGATTGATTATACTCGAGATAAAATTAAAGTTTTAAGTAGGCAGGCTATATCACAATCCAGAGTACTAAATTTTCTTTTATTTACCACATATATATATATATATATATATATATATATATATATATATATATATATATATATATATAATCACATGTATATGTAGGGTGAGCCAATGCTCACTCTTGGCTCTACATGCCTACGCCCCTAAGCTAGTCTTGTCTTTTTTTTTGGTAAGATCTCATTTTAGATCGGTTTGGTCTCTGTTTATTACGGGATCGTTCTTTTTGTTTATGTATTTTGAGTTACATTACATAATTCATGCTAATATAGAGAATGTTTATAATTTCATCCTTATGTTCGCAATCATCTGTAACTTTTAACTTCAATGGGAATTGTATTATTTAGGATAGGGGTGAGCAAACCCAAACCAAAAAATCGAGAAACCGATTAAAACCGACGAAACTGGAACCGAAAAAACCGAAACCAAAGCAAAACCGACGGTTAGGGTTTGATGTTTTTAAAAACCGAAAAATCGGGTTCGGTTTCGGTTTTTACCCAAAAACGGACCCATCCAACCCGAGAAACCAACCCATACTTAAAACCGACAAACCGCCCCAAGAAACCGACCCATCCAACCCAATAAACCACCCATACTTGATTATGTTTTGGTTGTAATAGACTATTTTGGGCTTTAGTTGTAACCTGTAATAGACTATTTGTTGTAAGACTTATGTTTTTTGAAGTATTTAACTTCAATCTGGTGTTTTATTTAGTATTTAGCTTGTTGTTTCGTTTATATAAAATGGGTTAAAACCCAAAACCCATGGGTTTAAACCCATAACCCTTGAGTATATGGGTTGAACCCTAGAAACCGAAAAACCGACCAAACCGACCTCAGAACCCGAGAAACCGAACCGATCAGAAATCGATCCTATTGGGTTCTGAAAACCAGAAACCGACCATTTATGGGTTGGGTTGGGTTTGGGTCCAAAACCGACCCAAACCGACCTATGCACAACCCTAATTTAGGATGATAATATCTTTCTTGAGAATACCTAACATGATTAACAAACAAACAAAAGAAATGGTCGATTGTTGGAAGTGCTTTGACGTGATATACATAAAAGACAAGTATAGAGTTAAACAAAAGAATACAAAATGAAAGTTTTGCTTAGTGGTTTATAAAGCCGATCTAGTAAGGAACGAAACTTCAAGTTTGAAAAAATATTTTCCTATTTGTGATAAAAATCAATAAAATGAAATACCTAGGAAAAACAAACTACATTACAATTTAGGGATAATGACTTAAAAGGGTAATATATTATTGGATTTGTACACATTTGGTCACTGAGTTTTTTTTTGTCCACATTTACCTTTTCAACTTGTTAAACTGTACACATTCAGTCCTTATGACCGGTTACTCTAGGTTAGCCGAGAAAAATGACTTAATAGGGTAATATATTTCTCATTTTGTACACATTTAGTCCTTAATATTTTTTTGTTTCAAAGTAAGTCATTTTTGTTTTTGTACTCATTCAGTAATTATGAATGATTTCTATAGGTTTTTCTCCCGACATCTTACATTGGATAATCATTAATGAAGTGTGTGGAGCTATTGATGTTTATGTGTAACTTCTCATTTTCACAACCAAAAAAACTTCATTTTTAAATAAGGCAAAACTCTCTAATTATAAATCTATTATTAAGAAAAAATGTTTATTCCAAAATACACTGATCGAAAATCAGAGTAATATAGGAAACGCGGTGTCCTCAATACTATTGATGAGTGTGTACAGTACTGCCTTCGCCTTCTCATGATCAACGATAGAACCTGAAAACATAAACAATTGGGTAAACACAAAGTTTAACGAGTTTCCTCCAAAATACCCGATATAACAAACGTATTATCATGCATAACGGGCCCACACTCATTAGATTGGAATACATTGGCCCAATCAGTCATCGAACTGGAATGTCAACATGCAACAGATCCAATCAGTCATCAGACTGGAATACCCAGGGTTTGTTGGTCTGTCGCCTTAACCCAACCGCTCTTCTTGAGCCTCCGTGTCTACGGCTTACAGCCGGCCCACATCAGGTATCTTGGCCTATAACATATAGCACGACTGCCTCAACCTATCCCACCACCATATGGCTATCTCACGCAAGATATCGTAAGAAAAACTTAAATAAATCATTAATAAGTATTGAATGAGTACAAAAACAAAAATGACTTATTTTGCAAAAAAAAATATTAAGGACTAAATGTGTACAAAAATATTAAGGACTAAATGTGTACAAAATGAGAAATATATTACCCAATTTAGTCATTTTTACCGGCTAACTTGATGTAGCCGGTCATAAGGACTAAATGTGTACAATTTAATAAGTTAAAGATGTAAATGTGGACAAAAAAAACTCAGTGACCAAATGTGTACAAATCGAAAAATATATTATCCTTTCAAGTCATTATCCCTACAATAAATTGTATGATTACTTAAGTAGTCCAACAAACATGGATTATTTGACCGCAAACACTTGGGAATCTTTGTGTCAAACGGGTGAATTACATGTTTTCACGACACATTTCATAATTCATAGACAATAATTAGGTTATGCATAAAAGATATTAATTTTACACCCGTTAATAGTCATAAGGGTGAGGACATGCGCCTTTTGTTACTCACTTTTCATATTTTCATAGTAAATCCTAAACCTCAATACCCCATTATTAATTATTGTAAATGGTTATCACATGAACCAACAACATATAATCATTAATCTTGTCTCTTATTATTCTTTTTTTTAAACGACAAATTTTATTAATATTATACCCCGACTAGGAAGTAACTATCGAGGGGATATAACAAGCAACAAAGAACAAAGTATAAATATTATTAGATCATAAGCATTTTGACACAAAAAAGACGTGATGTAAGACAGAAAACGTATTCCTCAAAATAGAAACTGAAATCCTTCATCTTGTTATATTATAATGATAATCCTAAAGATGAAATTCATTGTTTTTTCATATAATACAATATAGACCGATCAATCATTAAATCCCAACATCTACCAATAAAGTCAAAATCCAATATGATTGAAGAGCATTAAGCACAAAATCATAAATTGGCCAAGTTTAGAATACATAAAGCGTAATTAAACTGGAACAAGGTTAAATTATTAGAAGCCCAATATGAATTTGATTTATCCATTTTCAATTTTATATGAGAAAACATTTAAAATGAAACAAAAAAAAAACACATTTTAGGTCAATGCTGAATTATAGATTCCCATTTTCAACACATGGCTAATTTTTGGTATAATAAACATTTGAAATTGACATGATTTAAGAAGGACGAATTTTTAAACATGTATCTAGCCTTTTAGATAACATATTTTAATAGAATAACTAAAAATTTATACAAAAAAAAAAAATTAAAGAGTACCAATGAAAAAAAAAAGTGATTCGCACACAACATTTTTTTTTTCCATCAACAACAATTTATGTCTTATAGAATTATACAATATAATATTTTAATAAACAAATTGTTGTTGCTTATGAAAAAAGTTTGTTCGTGATTTTGTAGCATTTAATGAGTAAGTTTATGTGATACACTTCGTAAGCTACAATTTCAAGCGCCATTAATATGATATGTCCCTATAAGATTTATTGTCGTGTTATGATTGTATAACAAACGAATAGTAACACATTATAAGATGTCTAATTAATGTACCAAAACTTCTATTTTACAAAACCCGTCATATAATTCTTTGTAAATTAATAACGTGATCAGTATACTTTTTGGCTTAGTTTCAAACTTTCAATAGTTTTAAAGAAGGAAGTAGACAAAAAAACATTAGACTTTAAAGAATAGACATTGATGCTAACAGTGTGTAATTAACACTTTAAGATTTGAAAATTAAATTTGACAAGGATATGTGAATGTCATTTTCGTTAATTAATTTCAATGACAGAAAAATGGAAGTTGGCAAGATGAGAAGATTGGTAATGGCTTGAAATAATTAAGTATGAATTAGATAGAGGGTGGAGTTGAGTTGAAGGCTTATTGAGTGGTTCGTTTTCTCAACAACATTAGCGGGCGATTAAATATTTGCATGAAAAGAAGTTGGTTTCGTATTTGGTCGTTTTGGTAGGATCGTTCATACAAGATTCTTTGTCTAAAATTGACACTATAAACTGAGAAGAAGCTTATGAAATGTTTGATTCTCAGAATTGGAATGAGTAAAATGAATAGGAATACAAATACATTTACAATATGTGGAGGGTTTGTTTGATAAGAAATGGAATGCTCACAACATAGGTAACTTAGTTGGTTATGCGGTTTAATTTTGCGGTTTGGTGAATAAGTAATAACACAATCAATTTTAGGTCTTGAAATAGTAATGTGGGCTAAGGCTAAGCGGTGTCCTACAAGTTTTGTCATCAGTAATATTACCGATGTGGCAGATGTTACCGGCAGTAAACACCACGTTCGTTGTGTTTCTTTTTTTGCCAGCTGTGGAAGTTCATCGATGCATCTCTCCTCTTCTACTGTCTAAACAGCCCACTTTTCCCTTCTTTTTCTACCTTATTTTGCCGAGAACACCACAACCTAATCCTCAAAATTTCATAGGCAAAACATTAAAAATTTAGGTGGCATTGGTTTGCCACAGGTAAAAAAAGCACGAGACCGTGCAACCTAAGGGTGTGTGAAAAAACTGAAAAGATTAAATTGAAAAACCGAAACATTTGTAAAAGCCAACGATTTGATTTTTTGTTTTTAGAAAAACCGAATTTTTAGGTTCGGTTAGGTGTTTTATATTTAAAAATCATAAAAGAAAAGAATAAAACCAACAAACCAACGTACAAGTGGTGTCGTTTTATATACACTCTTCTACACACATGCACATCTAAGTCCTTTTGTTGCAACAAGAAAACATATATATATATATATATATATATATATATATATATATATATATATATATATATATATATATATATATATATATATATATATATATATATATATATATATATATATATATATATATATATATATATTAATTAATTATCAGAGTATTTCCCAGAAACATAACATAACAGGAGGAGCTGTACGATCACGCCTTAGCCTTGCCGCGATCCCCTGGTGTACCTGAAACAATAGACTGAAACTGTAAGCCCGAAAGCTTAGTGAGTTACCCCCAAAATACCGACACACATACAATCCACATAGCAATATCAACATTAGCATATCATATCAATTAAAAACAGAACAACATGCACTGGGTCCACAACTTTACAAGTTGGACTACCCCTGGGCCCTCAATACGAGTCCAGAATGCCTACCGGGCCCTTAGCTCGTATCTGGAATGCCATCGAGCCCTCGGTACGAGTCTGGAATGCCTACCGGGCCCTCAACTTGTATCTGGAATGCTCCTGAGTCCTCAGTATGAGTCTGGAATGCCTACCGGGCCCTCAGCTCATATCTGGAATACTCTCGGGTTTGTTGGCTACCGCACGGAGTAGTAGAACCTCAACCCACCCCACATAACATGTCGTCATGTAACAGATAAATGCACATATAGGTAATCAATCAGTATCACATGCAGTCCTACAAATCTACCCGACTAGCATATCAGTTGGCATACATTACTAACTCAAATCAACATATCAATAACTACTAGGATATCAATTCCAATGGGCCGGTCTTGGTGACTTAGACCCCTTAGTATAGTGAGGATAACTCACCTCGTAGATGTTAGCTCGGTAAAAAATCACAACTTTCTGATCACGCGTCAAAGACCCCACCACCTATTACCATAATACGAACATACTCATGAGTCTTCAGAGTACTCTATAACCCACTCGTTAACCGTGGTCAAAGTCAAAGTCCTTGGTCAAGGTCAACCGTCCATGTTGACCTCAACTCGCCGAGTCTACTCGGCTACTCGTCGAGTCCCTTGAAGCATATTCCAACTCGCCGAGTCATCGGGGTGACTCGTCAAGTTCCTTCGAATCTCGATCAAACCCCAAGGCCACCCGTCGAGTTCCCCCCCCCCTTGAACTTGACGGTTAAACACGCAACACATCTTGGTTAAAACTCATCCGACTTGCCGAGTTATTCATCAACTCGTCGAGTCTCATGGCAATCTTCATCGGACTCGCCGAGTTGTTCTTCCAACTCGTCGAGTTCACGGCTTTATTCAAATGACTCGCCGAGTATACCTTGCGACTCGCCGAGTCCCTTCAGTCCTTAAGCCATACAGACCCATTTTAAGCCATGCAACGACTCCAAACTACAGATCCAAGCTCCTAGGGCATGCCTTTCACGTAAAGTTGCAAACTTTACGTGCATGCATGGCTAAAAAGGTTCTTAATGCCCAAAACTAAGCTCTTAATGGGTTTTATGCACAAGGGAGGCCTCATTCACGTCCAAAGTAGGGACTTTATGGATCTACAACCCATAGAGAGTTCAGATCTGAAGTTACAACTTCAGATCTTGGCTCATACTCCCGAAAATGACTTTACAACCCAACCAAGAACCGTAATCTCCAACCAAGGAGGTTTAGAACGAAGTAGAAAGGGGGATAACAGCTTGATACCTTCCCAAGAGATGACAACTGGAGTAGATCCGGATTTCCCCCAAGCTCCTTGCTTCCAACCACTTGCTTCCCAAGCTCTTTTCACCAAAATCCTCTTCTAAGGCTTCAAACACACAATGGGCACACACACGCGTATTAGGGTTTGGTAAGAGACTGCAAGGAGGCTGAAGGAGGTTTGTGTTTCCTTAAATAGGGTGCACAACCTCGGGATTTAGGGTTTCAGCTGCCAGCTCCTACTCGCCGAGTCCTAATATGGACTCATCGAGTAGGTCACTTAACCCGCAATCCTTCCTGTTGCTACTCGACGAGTAGGTCAACCAACTCGTCGAGTAGGGCTTAACCCAATAACTCATAATTAAACAATACCTGAGAATCGGGGCGTTACAACTCTCCCCCACTTGATCTAGACTTCGCCCTCGAAGTCTGCTGGAATAAACAATGTCGGGTAATGCTCGCGCATCTCCACCTCCGGCTCCCATGTCCACTCGGATCCCTTCCATGTTCCCACTGTACCTTTACCAAAGGTATTACCTTGTTCTGCAGAATCTTCTTCTTTCTTTCCAAAATAGCCACAGGTCTCTCCACATAGTTCAGGTGCTCATCGACTTGGATGTCATCCAACGGTACCACTGCCTCCTGGTCCATAATGCATTTTCACAATTGCGAAACATGAAACGTGTTGTGGATCCGACTGAACTTTTCCTGAAGCTCTAGCCTATAAGCCACCCTGCCAACCCTGGCAACAATCCGGAATGGTCCAATGTAACGGGGACCTAATTTTCCCCTCTTCCTAAAGCGGATCACACCCTTCCAGGGTGAGACCTTCAGGAGGACCATGTCTCCCACCTGAAATTCCAACTCAGATCGGCGTCGGTCCGCATAACTTTTCTGCCGGCTTTGAGCGGTCTGTAGTCGCTATCTAATCTGCTGTATCATCTCAGTAGTTTGCAGAACTACCTTTGTCCGGCCCATTACCCTGTGACCCACCTCGTCCCAACAAACCGGGGCGCGACACCTCCGCCCGTACAACAGCTCGAAAGGCGGGGCGCCAATACTAGAATGGTAGCTGTTGTTGTAGGCGAACTCCGCAAGCGATAGGTGAGAGTCCCAACTCCCACCGAAATCGATGACACACGCCCTCAACATGTCCTCGAGGGTTTGAATAGTCCGCTCGTTCTGGCCGTTTGTCTGCAGGTGGAATGTTGTGCTGAAGTGCAATCGCCTGCCCAGCTCCTCATGGAAATTTTGCCAGAAATGAGAGGTAAACCTGACATCTCGATCAGAGACAATGGAAATGGGAATCCCATGGCAAGATACGATCTCGCGAACGTACACTTCGGCCAACTTCTCGGCCGACGAACTCTCTCGTATGGCCAAGAAATGGGCACTCTTGGTCAGTCGGTCCACAATGACCCAAATGGCATCAATCCCCTTTGCCGTTCTTGGCAGCTTTGTGATAAAGTCCATCATGATCTGTTCCCATTTCCACATGGGAATCTCCAGGGGCTGCAGCTTGCCATGCGGTCTCTGATGTTTAGCCTTGACCATCCTGTAGGTCAAGCACCTCTCGATGTACCAAGCGATCTCGCGCTTCATACCCGTCCACCAATAGCTCAAACTCAAATCCCGGTACATCTTGGTGGCCCTCGGGTGAATGGAGAAGTGAGACTTATGAGCCTCTTCCATAACTATCTGCCTAATCCCGCCAGACATCGGAACCCAAACCCGACTGTATCTGGTCAGTAATCCCCGACTATCCTGCCCGAACCTGGTGTTTTCACCCTTGATCCTCTCTCGCTTCAAATTTTCCGGTCGCATGCACTCTATCTGGGCATCTTTGATCAAGCTCACAAGCAGGGAATCCACAACTATTTTCACACATATTGTGGGGATGGAAGACTCAGCTGATTTACGGCTCAAAGCATCCGCAACCACATTTGCTTTACCAGGGTGGTAAAGGATCTCGCAATCATAGTCCTTGACTACATCCAGCCACCTGCGCTGCCTCATGTTCAGGTTCGGCTGATCCATGATGTGTCTCAAGCTCTTGTGATCCGTGTAAATGGTACATCGGACCCCATAAAGTTAATGCCTCCATATCTTGAGGGTGAACACCACCGCCCCCAGCTCCAAATCGTGCGTAGGGTATCGTGCCTCATGCGGTTTCAGCTGCCGTGATGCGTAGGCTATCAATCGTCCTTTCTGCATGAGGACCGCCCCTAGCCCTGTGATGGATGCATCACAGAATACTACAAAATCCTCAACTCCCTCCGGGAGTGTCAGGATTGGCGCCTCACACAGACGCTGACGGAGGGTCTCAAACGCTCCCTGCTATTAGGGACCCCACCGGAAATTCACCCCTTTCCCCGTGAGACGAGTGAGGGGTATTGCAATCTTGGAGAAATCCCGTATAAATCTTCGTTAATATCCCGCCAAGCCCAAAAAGATCCTAATATCCGAGGGGGATTTCGGAACCTCCCACTGCATAACCGCCTCGATCTTGGCCGGATTGACCAAAATCCCTTCTTGGTTCACGAGATGTCCAAGGAATTGGACCTCTCGTAACCAAAAATCACACTTCGAGAACTTGGCTTACAGTCGTTCCCGCCTCAGGACCCCCAACAGCTCTCACAGATGCTCCTCATGTTGCTCTCGGGTCTTGGAATACACCAAGATATCATCTATAAATACTATGACCAAGCGATCAAGCATCGGTCTGCAGACTCGATTCATCAGGTCCATAAATACCGCTGGCACATTGGTGAGCCCAAACGGCATCGCCACGAACTCGTAATGTCCATAACAAGTTCGGAACGCGGTATTCTCCACATCCTCCTCTCTGACCCTGACCTGATGATACCCAGAACTCAAATCTATCTTGGAAAACCAAGATGCGCCCTGCAGCTGATCGAAGAGGTTGTCTATCCTCGGGAGTGGGTAACGGTTCTTCATTGTTAGCTTGTTCAACTCCTGGTAATCAATGCACATCCGGTGCGAACCGTCCTTCTTCCAGACAAAAAGGATCAGCGCTCCCCATGGAGAACTGCTAGGTCGAATGAACTGCTTGCCCAACAGTTCTTGTAGCTACGACGACAGTATGACCAAGCGATCAAGCATCGGTCTGCAGACTTGATTCATTAGGTCCATAAATACCGCTGGCGCATTGGTGAGCCCAAACGGCATCTCCACAAACTCGTAATGTCCATAACGAGTTCGGAATGCGGTCTTCTCCACGTCCTCCTCTCTGACCCCGACCTGATGATACCAGACCTCAAATCTATCTTGGAAAACCAAGATGTGCCCTGCAGCTAATCGAAGAGGTCGTCTATCCTCGGGAGTGGGTAACGGTTCTTCACCGTTAGCTTGTTCAACTTCTGCTAATCAATGCACATCCGGTGCGAACCGTCCTTCTTCCAGAAAAAAGGATCGGCGCTCCCCATGGAGAACTGCTAGGTCGAATGAACTGCATGCCCAACAGTTCTTGTAGCTGCGACGATAGCTCCTGCATCTCAGGGGGCGCCAATCGGTATGACGCCTTAGCGATAAGGGCCGCACTTGGCACCAGCTCGATCCTGAACTCGACCTGCCTCTCCGGAGGTATCCCTGGCAACTCCTCTGGAAATACATCTGCAAACTCCCTGACTACTAGTACATCGGAGACCGAATTCTGGTCCCTGACTCGCGTATCTACCACGTACGCTAGATAACTCATACACCCATGCTGTATGTACTGCCGAGCCTTGGCAGCTGAACAAAAACCTGAGCCTACTCTGGTGCCCTCACC
Organism: Lactuca sativa; assembly: GCF_002870075.4. NCBI lineage: Eukaryota > Viridiplantae > Streptophyta > Magnoliopsida > Asterales > Asteraceae > Lactuca > Lactuca sativa. Next base: position 146,051,439 of record NC_056628.2, read on the forward strand.
ATATATAACTAGTTCCCCCCCACTTGGGGTTCGAACTACCACTCGTTAGCCCTCGCAATCAATCATAGCACTGAACTTACTGAGCCAATCCATGCCCATGATCATGCATACCTCCCCCATGGGAATCGAAATCAAATCTATCGGAAACGACACTCCGAAAATCTCCAAGTCACATCCTCAATAAACTAAAGAAGCAGAAACCCTGTGTTCGTTAGCGATAGATAATCGCAACGAACACTCCAATTCGCCCACAAGCGTATTGAACTCCCTACTAAACGACTGAGACACGAAGGACCGACTCGCCCCCAAATCAAATAAGACCAAAGCAGGCAAGGAGTTCACCAAAAATGTACCTAATTACAAGTACAATAGATAAGCATATAATAGATATATAAAACGAGACGAGGATAGAAACATACCAGCAACCACATCTGGTGCTGCTCTGGCCTCCTCCGCCGTAAGCTGGAAAGCACGACCCTGAGCCTTCAGTGGCTCTGCCCTGACTGGTCTCCCATCTGTGATCCTCAAAGTAGCCAGCGCTGCAGCCTGCACCGGCTGGGCAGCAAGTAGTGGACAGTTGGCCCTCATGTGACCAACCTAGTTGCAGTGATAACATAACCTCATACCCTGAGCTGGGGCGGCCTGGCGACAATCCTTCGCGAAATGAGCCTCCTTGCCACACTTGTGGCACCCAATACCAGCCCGACATACACTAGAATGACCCTTGCCAAACTTCCCACAAGTGCGGCCCTGTTGACCCCCGGTCCTAACATCGGCGGTCTTAGACTGCTTTGGCGCAGGCTGTGACTGTACCGGGGCGGTACGATGCTCCCTTAGCTGCAGCTCAATCTCTAACTCCCGCCGTCTGGCGGCCTTCTGCAACTCTAGGAGAGTATCACATCGCTGGGTAGATACAAACTGTCGGATATCAGTCTTGAGCATACTCAGATAACGGGTCATCTGAGACTGCTTGGAAGCAAACTCTGGGTAGAACATCGCCTAGATACTAGTACTAGTATGCTAGATAACGGGTCCCTGACTCACGTATCTACCACGTATGCTAGATAACTCATACACCCATGATGAATGTACTGCCGAGCCTTGGCAGCTGAACAAAAACCTGAGCCTACTCTGGTGCCCTCACCATATATAACCAGTTCTCCCCCACTTGGGGTTCGAACTACCACTCGTTGGCCCTCGCAATCAATCATAGCACTGAACTTACTGAGCCAATCCATGCCCACGATCACACATACCTCCCCCATGGGAATCGAAATCAAATCTATCGGAAAAGACACTCTGAAAATCTCCAAGTCACATCCTCGATAAACTGAAGAAGCAGAAACCCTGTGTTCGTTGGCGATAGATAATCGCAACGAAAACTCCAACTCGCCCACAAGCGTACTGAACTCCCTACTAAACGATTGGGACACGAAGGACCGACTCGCCCCCGAATCAAATAAGACCAAAGCAGGCAAGGAGTTCACTAAAAACGTACCTAATTACAAGTACAACAAATAAGCATACAATAAATATATAAAACGAGATGAGGATAGAAACATACCAGCAACCACATCTGGTGCTGCTCTGGTCTCCTCCGCCGTAAGCTGGAAAGCACGAACCTGAGCCTTCGGTGGCTCTGCCCTGACTGGTCTCCCATCTGTGATCCTCAAAGTAGCCGGCGCTGCAGCCTGCACCGGCTGGGCAGCAAGTAGTGGACAGTTGGCCCTCATGTGACCAACCTGGTTGCAGTGATAACATAACCTCATACCCTGAGCTGGGGCGGCCTGGCGACAATCCTTCGCGAAATGCCCCTCCTTGCCACACTTGTGGCACCCACTACCAGCCCGATATACACTAGAATGACCCTTGCCAAACTTCCCACAAGTGCGGCCCTGCTGACCCCCGGTCCTAACATCGGCGGTCTTAGACTGCTTTGGCGCAGGCTGTGACTGTACTGGGGCTGGCCGATGCTCCCTTAGCTGCAGCTCAATCTCCAACTCCCGCCGTCTGGCGGCCTTCTGCAACTCTAGGAGAGTATCACATCGCTGGGTAGATACAAACTGCCGGATATCAGTCTTGAGCATACTCAGATAACGGTCATCTGAGACTGCTCAGTAGCAAACTCTGGGTAGAACATCGCCCGCTCAGTGAACATACGGGTGATCTCCGTCACCGACTCTCCATCCTGCCTCAGACTCAGGAACTCCTGTGCGAAACGTTCCCGCTCAACCCTCAGAATGTAACGAGCGCGGAATATATCCCTGAACTGCTCCCAAGTAACAACAACTCTCTGATCATCAGTGTAAGCCCCAGTCGCAAGTCTCCACCAGTCCTTGGCTCCGGACCTAAGCAGGTTCAGAGCACACCTGACCTTTTGGTCAGTAGGACACGAGCAGGTGAAGAAGCACCCCTCCACATCTGAAACCCATCTCATAGCCTTGATGGGATCCTACGTTCCATCGAAAGTTGGGGGCTTCATGTTATCGAAGTCCCGGTACTGAAAACCCCTACCTACTCCTCCCCCTACCGTCGATACAGCTGATGCAGCTGCTGCGGCGGCTATCTCTGCGAGGGCTGCATAGTGCTCATTGAAATACTCCACCATGGCGGTCTTAATCGACCCGAACATTTCCGACAACTCGACCCGGAACAACACAACAACCTCGTCATGCAGGATCGCTCGAATCCTGTCATCCATCTCATATGGCCTCATTTGGCCAATCGTCTCGGGTGCTGTCAACTCCCCCTGTCCGTCCTCTCCTGATCCCGACCTGGATCCAGTCACAAAGCGCCTGGTCATCACCATTCTGAAACACAACACAAGGTATCAGATAGCTCATACAACAACTGGGGGCCAACCCCTAACAAAACCCTAGGAGTTGTGACTTCCTTGTCACGCGTATGGGTCCTGTGCTTTCAGTAGTACGGGGTCATACTACCTTCCACACCTACCTATATTTGTTCCAAGTATCACCACAACGCCCTAACAATACATATAATCATATCGAGCACTCCAAACTCACTCCTAAAGGAAGGCTAAATGCCTAGAAGTCGGCAGACTCATCCCAACAACCTACCCTACTCACGAAACTTCCACCAACCCTGCAGCACTAGTGTATGCTGGCCATCCATAATGCTGTACCCGATAGACTTTTGAATATTCAATCCTACCCTAAGCTCCCAATCAAACAAGAACATAACCTAAGGCTAAATCAAACATTCTTAGGCTATAAGATCTTGATTATGTACAACCGTGATGCATACACTAAATCACTATAGTAATGACGTTAATTTCATATAAGGGAAACCTTAGGCTAGCAAGCATCACGTAATCATGCAATTCTATCAAGCAATTCCTGAAGATCCCTAGCCTAGTACTAGCATGCTGTTCTAACATATTACATAATCAGATGGCTGTATGGTATTTTGGGGTCTACTTACTGGCTCCGGCTGATCGTACACCCTGCATCCTCCTTTATTTATTTTGAAAACCATTTTAGAAATCATTTTGAAAACCTTTCCTTGATTTGAGACTGGATTCACACGAATGTTCCTCCAATTCACTCAAACAAAGGCTCTGATACCAACTTGTAAGACCCGAAATTTCAAACCAATTTAAACTTTTTAAAACATGTCAAGTTCATCAAAACATTACACCTTTGTTTTCAAAATATTAATTATCAGAGTATTTCCCAGAAACATAACATAACAGGAGGAGCTGTACGATCACGCCTTAGCCTTGCCGTGATCCCCTGGTGTACCTGAAACAATAGACTGAAACTGTAAGCCTGAAAGCTTAGTGAGTTACCCCCAAAATACCGACACACATACAATCCACATAGCAATATCAACATTAGCATATCATATCAATTAAAAACAGAACAACATGCACTGGGTCCACAACTTTACAAGTTGGACTACCCTGGGCCCTCAATACGAGTCCGGAATGCCTACCGGGCCCTTAGCTCGTATCTGGAATGCCATCGAGCCCTCGGTACGAGTCTGGAATGCCTACCGGGCCCTCAGCTTGTATCTGGAATGCTCCAGAGTCCTCAGTATGAGTCTGGAATGCCTACCGGGCCCTCAGCTCATATCTGGAATACTCTCGGGTTTGTTGGCTATCGCACGGAGCAGTACAACCTCAACCCACCCCACATAACATGTCGTCATGTAACAGATAAATGCACGTACAGGCAATCAATCAGTATCACAGGCAGTCCTACAAATCTACCCGACTAGCATATCAGCTGGCATATGTTACTAACTCAACTCAACATATCAATAACTACTAGGATATCAATTCCAATGGACCGGCCTTGGTGACTTAGACCCCTTAGTATAGTGAGGATAACTCACCTCGTAGATGTTAGCTCGGTAAATAATCACAGCTTTCTGATCACGCGTCAAAGACTCCACCACCTATTACCATAATACGAACATACTCATGAGTCTTTAGAGTACTCTATAACCTACTCGTTATCTGTGGTCAAAGTCAAATTCCTTGGTCAAGGCCAACCGTCCATGTCGACCTCAACTCGCCGAGTCTACTCGGCTACTTGTCGAGTCCCTTGAAGCATATTCCAACTCGCCGAGTCATCGGGGTGACTCGTCGAGTTCCTTCGAATCTTGATCAAACCCCAAGGCCACCCATCAAGTTCCCCCCTGAACTTGACGGATAAACACACAACACATCTTGGTTAAAACTCATCCGACTCGCCGAGTTGTTCATCAACTCGTCGAGTCTCATGGCAATCTTCATCGGACTCGCGGAGTTGTTCTTCCAACTCGATGAGTTCATGGCTTTATTCAAATGACTCGCCGAGTCCCTTCAGTCCTTAAGCCATACAGACCCATTTTAAGCCATGCAACGACTCCAAACTACAAATCCAAGCTCCTAGGGCATGCCTTTCACGTAAAGTTGCAAACTTTACGTGCATGCATGGCTAAAAAGGTTCTTAATGCCCAAAACTAAGCTCTTAATGGGTTTTATGCACAAGGGAGGCCTCATTCACGTCCAAAGCAGGGACTTTATGGATCTACAACCCATAGAGAGTTCAGATCTGAAGTTACAACTTCATATCTTGGCTCATACTCTCGAAAATGACTTTACAACCCAACCAAGAACCCTAATCTCCAACCAAGGAGGTTTAGAACGAAGTAGAAAGGGGGATAACAGCTTGATACCTTCCCAAGAGCTGACAACTGGAGTAGATCCGGATTTCCCCCAAGCTCCTTGCTTCCAACCACTTGCTTCCCAAGCTCTTTTCACCAAAATCCTCTTCCAAGGCTTCAAATACACAATGGGCACACACACACACACGTATTAGGTTTTGGTAAGAGACTGCAAAGAGGCTGAAGGAGGTTTGTGTTTCCTTAAATAGGGTGCACAACCCCGGGATTTAGGGTTTCAGCTGCCAGCTCCTACTCGTCGAGTCCTAATACGGACTCGTCGAGCAGGTCACTTAACCCGCGATCCTTCCTGTTGCTACTCGACGAGTAGGTCAACCAACTCGTCGAGTAGGGCTTAACCCAATAACTCATAATTAAACAATACTTGAGAATTGGGGCGTTACATTAACAGACAAAAAACAACTGTCTATATTTTCCGGATTGGTTTTCCGGCCGCTGCCATACATGGAAAAAAGTTCAATTTGTGAGACCATTTGTTTATTTTCCTAATTTATTGCAAGAAATAATGATTTAGATTTATTTACTTATGTAATTAGATGATATTGTTTATCATCCTTTACTAGATTTTTTCAATGCAATTCAACATGCTACTTTACTTTACAAAGCAAAAGCTTCTGACCCCGACAACGCTGGGGAATCTTTTCTAGTTATTATTAAACATTATTCTTTGCTGTTTTTTATTCAATTTCACGAGCTAAATATGTAAATAGCACCTAGGTAATAGTGATAACTTGGATAAAAATAAAAGTCAATACACATTAGTTCATATTAGAATATTTATAACATTACATTTTTTTGTATAAATAAAAGACAAAATTACAAAAATGATCTCTGTAGTTGTCAAAATTATATGATTTTAATCTAAAAAAGTTTGGTGGTGTATCAGCGATGTCATTTTGGATACATTATGTGGTTTTGGTCCCTATGGTTGACATTTTTTTTTATTTTGTGTTTTTGCTCCATATCCTACCTAAAATGATGAATTTGTCCTTACATAATTTTTTTTTAAATTTCTTTTATTTATTTCTTATTATTTTAATTAAAAAAATCAAAAACAAAATTACACTCACCCCCACATGATCCCATCCCCCACTCTCTTCTCTCGATTGATGAAAACTAAATCTAGACCACCATCTAGCATTGTTAGGAACCTGCGGACGGCCGGTGTTCGTCGATTTACACTCTAAAGCCAGTTCATTCACCGACCATCAACCACCTTATCTTTACTCCACATTTCTCTCATTTCCATCCATTATCGCTAGCCTCCTGAACCTCCAACTACCACCGTCATTACATCAGATGGTGGTTGCCAATGAATGATGATGAAAATGGAGATTTCACGATTAACCTATTTAAATCCATATCTGAATCTCATTGATTTTAGTATAACAATATAGAGGTGAAGCTTTTTTTATTTGAAACCCACCATCAGCCTCCCATTAACTTGTCTGACAACACATCATCAAAGCTTCAACAGCGTCGTTGGAGATGAAGAAGATCGTATCATGGTTGGAGATACGAATGTGATATGGATGTCGTCTAAACATCGTCAGAGCTAGGGCTTGACTGCCATGAATGAAAGAGATTCAAAAGTCGTTGGGAAACCACATAAAGATCTAAACTGGAACCATCAGATCTATTTTAATCATAGAAATCGTCCCCATTTAGATCCATAAATTGAGAATGGTTCCATAAATCATTCCCCCATTGAAATCAAGAAAAGGGAAACGTATGCATGGATATGACATGGGTGAATCGACGTCTGGATGAATGGTTCCTATATAACATGAATTTGGATGCATAAAGAATTGCTTTTTCTTCTCTTGCTTTGTGTCACACCCCAAAACCGAGAACGGCGAAATACGTTCTGGGGTGGAGGACGTCATGTTCAGTACCATAACAATGCATAATAGTAAAACAAGCAACCACATCCATTGCATTAATATAATAATTGTAATACAAGTGTGTTCTGGACATTTATGTATACACCAAAAGTATAAACAAAATAAAAGATGAGTCTTATATGTGCTCCATCTTCCAAAAGCGGCACCAGCACCTGTTTATTTTTGACCTGAGAATACAAGTTATTTTGAAAACTTGTAACTGGTGATACCCGGACCTCAGATCAATCTTAGAAAAATAGTTCGCCCCTTGCAGTTGGTCGAATAGATCATCTATGCGCGGTAGAGGATAACGATTCTTGACCGTCAGTTTGTTGAGTTCTCTGTAGTCGATGCACATTCTGAATGATCCATCCTTCTTTTTCACAAACAACACGGGTGCTCCCCATGGTGAGAAGCTCGGTCTGATGAATCCTTTTTCCAGTAGTTCATTCAGTTGACTGGATAGTTCCTGCATCTCTGCCGGGGCTAATCGATAGGGTGCTTTGGCTACTGGGGTAGCTCCGGGAATCAGATCGATTCTGAATTCGACTTGTCTTACGGGTGGTATCCCTGGAAGGTCCTCGGGAAACACATCGGGAAAATCGCATACGTCGGGCACATCCTTGATGTCCCGGACTTCGCGTTTCACGTCTACAACATGTGCAAGAAATGCGTGACACTCCTTTCGTAAGTGCTTCTGAGCTTGGATACTTGAGATGATTCTAAGAGTGGTACTAGGTTTGTCGCCCAAGACGAGGGAGGTTTCGCCGGTTGGCAGATTAAGGCGAACGGCCTTATCGTAACATAGAATGTCCGCACGATGTGAACTCAGCCAATCCATGCCAATGATGACATCGAAACTCTTAATCGAGACTGGCATGAGGTTGATTTGAAAGGGATTATCGTTTAGAGTTAGGGTGCAGTTTAAGTATATCTCTTTAGTGCTTTCAGTTTTCCCGTTGGCCATTTCTACTATGAACGGTTCACTTAATGATTGTGGTAATGGTTTTAGCATGCTTTTAAAGTCGTGACTCACAAAACTCCTTTCCGCTCCACTATCAAACAAAATGCATGCATACGAGTTATCGAGAAGAAACGTACCCGTAACAACAGTAGGGTCCGCAATGGCTTCATCTTGTCCCATTGCGAAAACTCGGCCTCTCCCGCCGATATTCCTGTTGTTTGCCTTCGGGCAGTCCTTGCGGTAGTGCCCTGTGCTCCCACACTCAAAGCAAGCGCGGCTTACTCCGGTATTAGCAGTGGGGGCGGATTGTTGGGTTGGCTCCTTGCAATAGCGGGCTGTATGACCCTTCTTATTGCACCTGGTGCATTGAAGGCCATGACAGAGACCGTGATGGTGGAAGTTGCACTGGTTACATTTCGGTAGCTTTCCATTGTATGAACTTGTGGGGGCAGAGTTGGTAGGTACAGTAATGGCGTGGGTCGCTATCACTTGTTGTTTCTTAGGGTTCTCCTGGAGGATTTGTCCCCTCCTCTTGTTCCAAGGCCTACTCTGTCCCTGAGCCTCCCTAGGTGGATTTGCGGCTGTTGTGATGGTACTCTGTCTCGCTCCGTGATCGATGAGTCGTTGTGCCAGGCGTTTAGCGCTGTTGTAGGTGATAGGGTTGGAGGCTAGGACATGCCCTTGAATCTGGGGTGACAACCCCCAAATGTACCTTTCGACCTTCTTTGATTCTGGGTTGACCATGGTAGGGCACAAAGCAGCGAGATCGTTGAACCTAGCTGTGTAAGCGACTAGGTCAGACCCGACCATTTTCAAATTCCAGAGTTCCTGCTCAAGCTTTTGCACTTCACCCCTTGGGCAGTATTCTTCCAGTAGTAGTACCTTCAGTTCTTCCCAACTCATGGCGTTAGCGACAGTGAGCGTCACTGAGTTCACATGGCTTTTCCACCAAGTGAGGGCTCGATCTATGAAGGTGCAAGCAGCGAACTTAACCTTGCTTGTTTCTTGGCACGAGCAGATCTCGAAGACCGTTTCGGTCTTTTCGAACCATTGCATTAGTGCAATGACTCCTCCTGTTCCATTAAAAGTTTTTGGTTTAGCGTTAGAGAACTCCTTGTAGGTACATTCTCTTCCTTGGCCATGACCAGTGCCATGATTTGGATGATTCGTGCTGCTTCCCGCCCCTCCATTCCCTTGGGAGTTTATTTGCGAGAGGGCTGCGGTTACCGCTGCTGTGATAGCAGCCTGAACCATGGCCGGATCATAAGCTGGTGGTGGAGGTGGTGGTGCCGTGCCCGGCCTGGGCCTTAAGTTTGGACGAGGAGGCATCTTGCTGCCAAAAGAAAAATATGGAAGGAAATTATAAGTTTTGGCAGTTCAAAGTTGAATGATATTGAGTTAACTGCCTTAAATAGATTAAGAATTTGGTTTGATCAACAATGGGTTTTGAGCTTGATTTATTAATAACGTTTGAATGGATGCACTTATGAGTTGAACGGAATACACATACTTAAAATCAGAGAAGGGGGGTATGCCCCATATATATAAAACATATAGTCGTGTTACATCCGAGTTTAGACAAAACTTTTTGACCTTTCTAAAGGTCTCCGATTACAGAAAGTTTTAACGAAAAGGAAATTTTTATCCGAAGTCCTAATTTATAACAAAATTTGAAATCCTGTCAGGCACTACTTGCGACGTAGGTTGCGCTTGGAGCTTGACTCCGCATCTGATTGCTTCGATTCCATTAGGCGTCGATCAAAAGCGGCTTGTTGCTCCCTTAACTCGGCTAGGGCTGCAATTATCTGTGCCTGAAATGCCTCAGACTGGAGTTGGACATTATCTTGTATCTTGTCCAGTCTACGGATATCGGAAGTGTGAACCTGCACTTCCACGTTGATATCCCGGAGTCGGCTTGCTTGTACTCCGGACTGATAGGACTGATTGGCTAACTTACCAACCATTACCGGGAGTGCTCGATCAGCCGAACTGCCACCGCGGACATCGTAGAAGTCCCGACACATGCCGTAGGGAGGGCGTATGCCTTGTTGTTGGCTCCAATGATGTAGGTGACTTCCCCAGACGGGAGTGGGTCCTTGGAAGTTCCTCACATGGACAGGAGGTTGAATGGGTGGTGGGTCGATCACTTCAGGTTCTGAATCAGTACCGGAGTCATCACCCAATTCTATGGGTTCCTCATCCTCTTCTGGATCATCTTCGATCCATCCTCCGTTGCCTTGGTTGGGAAAGTAGGGGTCATTGGGGTGGTGAAATCCAGCCATTTGACTGTACGAGAAATAGGGTCATAAGATTTGAATAAAGTCGGGACATGCAAAACATGTAAGTTAGTTTAAATAGCAACTACTCCTATAGCATTTAAATTATTGTGTTTGATTCTAATAACGGTTTGGTAAGTTTTTAAAATTTGTTGTCCACTGCAGACACCCCTCGGCACACGTTAGTCGGCTCTCGGACAAATATAGTTGATCAGGCTATATCCTTCCCAGTTCCGATTACATGTCCCAAGGCGTACCTGTACTGCACAACTCATTAATAATACTTCTAATATGGTATGATGTGGAACTGTTATTTATTACTAAATGAATGCATGCTTACTTACAAAAACTAAATAGATTTAATTTCAAAATCATGACTCTTCTCAGAGTGTTTTTGCCCAGTTGAGTTTATAGTTGTATAAAAAAAAAAATGGTTTTGATATACTTAATTCACTATAAACGAAGCTCTGATACCAATCTGTCACACCCCCAAACCTGAACGGCGGAATCGTTCGGGGGCGAAGGACATCATATTCAGTATCATAACAGTTCATAGAAAGGAAAGTACACACCACCATAATATAAATATGTTTGAAAAGTTTACATGATTGTAGGTGTTACATGTTTGCAAAAGAAATCAAATATAAAATGGTGATCCAAAATATGTTACTAACGCCAATGCGTTAGTCTTCAGAAGTAGTTGCTACCTGGCTAGCGGTTTCCTGTGAATACAAGTTATTTCAAAGAAAAAAAATGTCAACATTTAAGTTGGTGAGTTCATAAGTAGTGTTTTGAGAAGATGTATGCCATTCGAAAGTGTTTGCATGTTTTCCAGAAAAACCCTTATTTTCTTATAAAAGTATGCAATGCATATGAATGTTCGTGATGTAAATTGCAACTAATTGTACCGAGAAAATCCCTTATTTTCCTATTAGTTGTTTGGTTTGTATACAGGAAAAACCCTTATTTCCCTGACATAACTGGCAGTCTCTAAGACCGAAAATCGCAAGCAAGCGACGTGCTTGTAAGTTGTGTCATAGTTTTACATAGTAAAGCTATACGAAGATCGCACTTATTAGATGAAGAATAGTTTTAAATGACTACTCGTTCATAAAAGCATAATACCATAATAATTGTATATCCGATGAGTTTTATAACCATACTAAACATAATATGCCTGTAGCGACGTTCTTCAGGCGTCGTAGCGTTATGACAACTGTCACCCCAAAAGACGGACTGTAGCTAACAGTCAGGGCGCGGGATCATGACTTCCCGTATAGATCTATACACATTTGACACGTTCTCCGAACGGGAGACTCTGGTTATAGACAGGACTTGCAGCATTATTTTCTAATAAAGAAAGTAACGTTTGAAGATATACACGACTCATGGATTCTCAACTAAGTCTGTATTAAAGTAGTAGTTTGTATGCAAAGTTTAACTTCTTTCACAATGTTTGGCAAAGCATAAATCATAAGTTCTTTGAATGCATAAAATGATTTAGTAAAGAATGTTACCCTTGATATGATGTATTTGTATGTAAACGTATAAATAAAACATATTTCTATATATAAACATATTGTATCCCAAGAGGGTAAAGCTGTGTTGTGAGGTGTTTTGCATCATAATAACTTCATAAGATAGTTAAAACAACCGTATGAAAAATATATCAAAAGGTTAATGTTTCACACGATTTTAGTCATGTGTTTACTTGTATTCCTCCCCCAAAAAGAGTATAAAACATTTAAAATGTATTTAAAGAGTGTTCGAAGGGGATATGAACTCACTTGATAGTTTGAAGATTGTGAGGTGGAAAACCGAGCAGAGTTTCGTCTCGGGAAATTGATTTTTCTTGGGATTCTCGGGAATCTCGGGAGTAGAATCGGCCTTCGGGACTTGAGCCAAAAAGACCAGAGCTTCGGGTTTGAACGGACACGGAAAACGAGGAAATGCTAAGAGAGAGAGAAGAGAAATGAACCCATTCTTTGGAAACCCTCGCATTCTATTTATAGGAAGGCAAGTCTGCCTCGGTACGCGGGGCGTACGCTCGTACGCGCTGCGTACGCGTACGTCATGCATGACCGAAGCCTCGACTGCCTCGGTTCGGATGGGACGGGTTCTTGGGTTATCGGGTCGGATGGGACGCCGGGTCGGATGGGACGTCGGGTCGGACGGGTCGGACGGGTCGGACGGGTCGGCTTCCTCGGATATGGCGACGTGGACGATCCGAGGCCAATCCTCTCGGTTATGCAGGGCGTACAGGAGTACGCAGCGCGTACTTCGGAGAAGGACGCTGACTCCTCTTCGGATAATATCCGAATTTTGAATTAAATAATTAACTAATTTATTTAATAAACTTCAAAAATCCATATCTTCTTCATACGGACTCCGTTTTCGATGGTCTTTATATCCACGCGTAGGTGAGACTACGATCTACAACTTTCGTTTAGACTCCGTTGGCAAATTCCAAAATTATTTTTATTATTTATTTTATAACTAATCGCTTTTAAGGAATTTCTTTGAAAAATCATAACTTCCTCATGCGAAGTCAGATTTGGACGTTCTTTTTGTGTACGCTCACGGTTTAATGTTATCTATGACTTTCATTTAGATACCTAAGGCTAAATGTTATCGTATTGAAACTTTGCGTTTTTCGTTTGATCGGTGTTGTCGGTTTTGACAGAAATCTTAGAATGGTCATAGCTTCTTCGCCATAACTCAGATTTTAGTGTTTCTTTATTTATTTGGAACCTTTAAGACGATATCTACTACATAGCGTACTCCAAATCAGAGCCTTTTGAACAATTCATTTATCGATGATATTCCCATTACATTTAAAAGGGGTTACAAGACTCGGTTTATAATGCCCGGGATAACGAGTTGTTACATCATCCCCCCGTTAAACGGAATTTCGTCCCGAAATTTAATACAAGGTAAGAGTTTTAGGGGCCGAGGAAGAGATGCGGATACTTCTGTAGCATTTGGTCTTCCCGTTCCCATGTGAATTCGGGTCCTCTCTTAGCACTCCATCGAACTTTTACTATTGGAATGCGACTCTGTTTGGTCCTTTTAACTTCCCTATCCATGATCTCGACGGGTTCTTCCACAAAGTTGAGATTTTCGTTTAACGCGATTTCATCGAGTGGAATTACAAGTGTTTCGTCGGACAAACACTTTTTCAGGTTCGACACGTGGAATACTGGATGCACTTTGTTAAGCTCGATTGGAAGTTGGAGTTTGTAGGCCACTGGACCAACTCTCGAAATGATTTCGTAGGGTCCAATGTACCTGGGATTTAGCTTTCCACGCTTCCCAAAGCGTATCACGCCTTTCCAGGGTGAGACCTTCAGTAGCACACGGTCGCCAATCTGGAATTCCAAGGGTTTACGTCTCCTGTCGGCATAGCTCTTTTGCCTATCCCTTGAGGACTTCAGTCGTTCTCGTATTTGCACGATCTTTTCGGTAGTCTCTCTGATGATCTCTGGGCCAGTAAGGGTGCTCTTAGTGACTAGACCTTTTGCCAATTGGGTGTCGCCCATTTCCGTCCAGCACAGGGGTGATCTGCACTTACGGCCGTAAAGGGCTTCGAACGGAGCGGTCTTGATACTAGTATGATAACTATTGTTATAAGAGAACTCGACCAAAGGCAAGTGAATATCCCATGCCTTGCCAAAGTCGATTACACATGCTCGCAACATGTCTTCCAAGGTTTGGATCGTCCTCTCACTCTGTCCGTCAGTTTGAGGGTGGTATGCTGTACTCATGTCCAACCTCGTTCCCATGGATTTTTGCAGTGATTGCCAAAATCTGGAAGTGAACCTGCTGTCTCTATCTGAGATGATGGACATTGGTACCCCATGAAGTCGTACGATCTCCCGGATGTAGGTTCTTGATAGTTTTTCCATCCTATCGGTTTCCTTGATAGGTAAGAAATGGGCTGATTTGGTTAATCTGTCGACGATTACCCAAATAGTATCTTGGCCACTCTGAGTTTTGGGCAGTTTGGTTATGAAGTCCATGGAAATCTGCTCCCATTTCCACTCAGGTATATCAGGTTGTTGGAGTAGGCCTGAGGGTTTTTGGTGTTCTATTTTTTATTTTGGCGCAAGTTAGACACTTGCTCACATACGTAGCGATCTCCGCTTTCATGTTTGGCCACCAGTAGAGTTGCTTGAGATCTAGATACATTTTGTCTGACCCTGGGTGTACGGAGTATGGGGTCCTGTGTCCTCTGATACCAATCTGTCACACCCCCAAACTTTGGTGTCCAGATCCGGTTCATGAGGTAGCGTGCTCCGTCACTCTTGATTTCTAAGTTCTTGTCCATTCCCCTAAGGGCCTCACCTGCCACGTTTTCGGGTTTCAAGGCCTCTAATTGAGCTTCCTTGACTTGCGTTGATAGGTGCGAATGGATCGACATAGCTAATGACTTCACTCTCCGGCCTGAGTACTCCTTTCGACTAAGGGCATCGGCTACGACGTTTGCCTTTCCCGGATGATAGCGAATATCGCATTCGTAATCACTGAGTAGCTCAACCCATCGCCGTTGTCTCATGTTGAGCTCCTTCTGATCGAAAATGTGTTGTAAGCTCTTGTGGTCGGTAAAGATAGTGCTCTTCGTTCCATACAAGTAATGTCTCCAGATCTTCAGGGCAAACACTACTGCTCCTAGCTCAAGATCGTGGGTCGTGTAGTTAACCTCATGTGTTTTCAACTGTCTCGAGGCGTAGGCGATGACCTTACCTCGCTGCATCAGCACACATCCGAGTCCTTGGTTTGATGCATCGCAATAAACTACGAAGTCTTCTATTCCTTCAGGAAGGGATAGTATTGGTGCGGTGCACAAGGCTCGTTTGAGCGTTTGGAACGCTCTTTCTTGTTTCTCTTCCCAGTCAAAGGCCACACCTTTCTGGGTTAGGGTTGTAAGAGGCTTCGCTATTCGTGAGAAGTTCTGAATGAACCTGCGGTAGTAACCAGCGAGGCCTAGAAATTGGCGAATTTCTGTAGGAGTCTTCGGTGCTGACCAGTTCTCAATGGCCTTAATTTTGGATGGGTCCACGTGGATTCCCTCTTCGCTTACCACGTGTCCTAAGAATTCGACTCTTCGGATCCAAAATTCACATTTCGAGAACTTCGCATAAAGTTTCTCTCTTCTTAATGTCCCTAGAACTTGTCGCAGATGATCGCCATGTTCTTTCTTACTTCGGGAGTAGATCAGGATGTCGTCAATGAAAACGATGACGAACTGATCCAAGTAAGGTCGGCATACTCTATTCATCAGATCCATGAAGACTGCAGGCGCATTGGTCAATCCGAATGGCATCACCACGAACTCGTAATGTCCGTAACGAGTTCGGAAGGCGGTCTTCGGCACATCCTCCTCTAGCACTCGTAACTGGTGATACCCGGACCTCAGATCAATCTTAGAAAAATAGTTCGCCCCTTGCAGTTGGTCGAATAGATCATCTATGCGCGGTAGAGGATAACGATTCTTGACCGTCAGTTTGTTGAGTTCTCTGTAGTCGATGCACATTCTGAATGATCCATCCTTCTTTTTCACAAACAACACGGGTGCTCCCCATGGTGAGAAGCTCGGTCTGATGAATCCTTTTTCCAGTAGTTCATTCAGTTGACTGGATAGTTCCTGCATCTCTGCCGGGGCTAATCGATAGGGTGCTTTGGCTACTGGGGTAGCTCCGGGAATCAGATCGATTCTGAATTCGACTTGTCTTACGGGTGGTATCCCTGGAAGGTCCTCGGGAAACACATCGGGAAAATCGCATACGTCGGGCACATCCTTGATGTCCCGGACTTCGCGTTTCACGTCTACAACATGTGCAAGAAATGCGTGACACTCCTTTCGTAAGTGCTTCTGAGCTTGGATACTTGAGATGATTCTAAGAGTGGTACTAGGTTTGTCGCCCAAGACGAGGGAGGTTTCGCCGGTTGGCAGATTAAGGCGAACGGCCTTATCGTAACATAGAATGTCCGCACGATGTGAACTCAGCCAATCCATGCCAATGATGACATCGAAACTCTTAATCGAGACTGGCATGAGGTTGATTTGAAAGGGATTATCGTTTAGAGTTAGGGTGCAGTTTAAGTATATCTCTTTAGTGCTTTCAGTTTTCCCGTTGGCCATTTCTACTATGAACGGTTCACTTAATGATTGTGGTAATGGTTTTAGCATGCTTTTAAAGTCGTGACTCACAAAACTCCTTTCCGCTCCACTATCAAACAAAATGCATGCATACGAGTTATCGAGAAGAAACGTACCCGTAACAACAGTAGGGTCCGCAATGGCTTCATCTTGTCCCATTGCGAAAACTCGGCCTCTCCCGCCGATATTCCTGTTGTTTGCCTTCGGGCAGTCCTTGCGGTAGTGCCCTGTGCTCCCACACTCAAAGCAAGCGCGGCTTACTCCGGTATTAGCAGTGGGGGCGGATTGTTGGGTTGGCTCCTTGCAATAGCGGGCTGTATGACCCTTCTTATTGCACCTGGTGCATTGAAGGCCATGACAGAGACCGTGATGGTGGAAGTTGCACTGGTTACATTTCGGTAGCTTTCCATTGTATGAACTTGTGGGGGCAGAGTTGGTAGGTACAGTAATGGCGTGGGTCGCTATCACTTGTTGTTTCTTAGGGTTCTCCTGGAGGATTTGTCCCCTCCTCTTGTTCCAAGGCCTACTCTGTCCCTGAGCCTCCCTAGGTGGATTTGCGGCTGTTGTGATGGTACTCTGTCTCGCTCCGTGATCGATGAGTCGTTGTGCCAGGCGTTTAGCGCTGTTGTAGGTGATAGGGTTGGAGGCTAGGACATGCCCTTGAATCTGGGGTGACAACCCCCAAATGTACCTTTCGACCTTCTTTGATTCTGGGTTGACCATGGTAGGGCACAAAGCAGCGAGATCGTTGAACCTAGCTGTGTAAGCGACTAGGTCAGACCCGACCATTTTCAAATTCCAGAGTTCCTGCTCAAGCTTTTGCACTTCACCCCTTGGGCAGTATTCTTCCAGTAGTAGTACCTTCAGTTCTTCCCAACTCATGGCGTTAGCGACAGTGAGCGTCACTGAGTTCACATGGCTTTTCCACCAAGTGAGGGCTCGATCTATGAAGGTGCAAGCAGCGAACTTAACCTTGCTTGTTTCTTGGCACGAGCAGATCTCGAAGACCGTTTCGGTCTTTTCGAACCATTGCATTAGTGCAATGACTCCTCCTGTTCCATTAAAAGTTTTTGGTTTAGCGTTAGAGAACTCCTTGTAGGTACATTCTCTTCCTTGGCCATGACCAGTGCCATGATTTGGATGATTCGTGCTGCTTCCCGCCCCTCCATTCCCTTGGGAGTTTATTTGCGAGAGGGCTGCGGTTACCGCTGCTGTGATAGCAGCCTGAACCATGGCCGGATCATAAGCTGGTGGTGGAGGTGGTGGTGCCGTGCCCGGCCTGGGCCTTAAGTTTGGACGAGGAGGCATCTTGCTGCCAAAAGAAAAATATGGAAGGAAATTATAAGTTTTGGCAGTTCAAAGTTGAATGATATTGAGTTAACTGCCTTAAATAGATTAAGAATTTGGTTTGATCAACAATGGGTTTTGAGCTTGATTTATTAATAACGTTTGAATGGATGCACTTATGAGTTGAACGGAATACACATACTTAAAATCAGAGAAGGGGGGTATGCCCCATATATATAAAACATATAGTCGTGTTACATCCGAGTTTAGACAAAACTTTTTGACCTTTCTAAAGGTCTCCGATTACAGAAAGTTTTAACGAAAAGGAAATTTTTATCCGAAGTCCTAATTTATAACAAAATTTGAAATCCTGTCAGGCACTACTTGCGACGTAGGTTGCGCTTGGAGCTTGACTCCGCATCTGATTGCTTCGATTCCATTAGGCGTCGATCAAAAGCGGCTTGTTGCTCCCTTAACTCGGCTAGGGCTGCAATTATCTGTGCCTGAAATGCCTCAGACTGGAGTTGGACATTATCTTGTATCTTGTCCAGTCTACGGATATCGGAAGTGTGAACCTGCACTTCCACGTTGATATCCCGGAGTCGGCTTGCTTGTACTCCGGACTGATAGGACTGATTGGCTAACTTACCAACCATTACCGGGAGTGCTCGATCAGCCGAACTGCCACCGCGGACATCGTAGAAGTCCCGACACATGCCGTAGGGAGGGCGTATGCCTTGTTGTTGGCTCCAATGATGTAGGTGACTTCCCCAGACGGGAGTGGGTCCTTGGAAGTTCCTCACATGGACAGGAGGTTGAATGGGTGGTGGGTCGATCACTTCAGGTTCTGAATCAGTACCGGAGTCATCACCCAATTCTATGGGTTCCTCATCCTCTTCTGGATCATCTTCGATCCATCCTCCGTTGCCTTGGTTGGGAAAGTAGGGGTCATTGGGGTGGTGAAATCCAGCCATTTGACTGTACGAGAAATAGGGTCATAAGATTTGAATAAAGTCGGGACATGCAAAACATGTAAGTTAGTTTAAATAGCAACTACTCCTATAGCATTTAAATTATTGTGTTTGATTCTAATAACGGTTTGGTAAGTTTTTAAAATTTGTTGTCCACTGCAGACACCCCTCGGCACACGTTAGTCGGCTCTCGGACAAATATAGTTGATCAGGCTATATCCTTCCCAGTTCCGATTACATGTCCCAAGGCGTACCTGTACTGCACAACTCATTAATAATACTTCTAATATGGTATGATGTGGAACTGTTATTTATTACTAAATGAATGCATGCTTACTTACAAAAACTAAATAGATTTAATTTCAAAATCATGACTCTTCTCAGAGTGTTTTTGCCCAGTTGAGTTTATAGTTGTATAAAAAAAAAATGGTTTTGATATACTTAATTCACTATAAACGAAGCTCTGATACCAATCTGTCACACCCCCAAACCTGAACGGCGGAATCGTTCGGGGGCGAAGGACATCATATTCAGTATCATAACAGTTCATAGAAAGGAAAGTACACACCACCATAATATAAATATGTTTGAAAAGTTTACATGATTGTAGGTGTTACATGTTTGCAAAAGAAATCAAATATAAAATGGTGATCCAAAATATGTTACTAACGCCAATGCGTTAGTCTTCAGAAGTAGTTGCTACCTGGCTAGCGGTTTCCTGTGAATACAAGTTATTTCAAAGAAAAAAAATGTCAACATTTAAGTTGGTGAGTTCATAAGTAGTGTTTTGAGAAGATGTATGCCATTCGAAAGTGTTTGCATGTTTTCCAGAAAAACCCTTATTTTCTTATAAAAGTATGCAATGCATATGAATGTTCGTGATGTAAATTGCAACTAATTGTACCGAGAAAATCCCTTATTTTCCTATTAGTTGTTTGGTTTGTATACAGGAAAAACCCTTATTTCCCTGACATAACTGGCAGTCTCTAAGACCGAAAATCGCAAGCAAGCGACGTGCTTGTAAGTTGTGTCATAGTTTTACATAGTAAAGCTATACGAAGATCGCACTTATTAGATGAAGAATAGTTTTAAATGACTACTCGTTCATAAAAGCATAATACCATAATAATTGTATATCCGATGAGTTTTATAACCATACTAAACATAATATGCCTGTAGCGACGTTCTTCAGGCGTCGTAGCGTTATGACAACTGTCACCCCAAAAGACGGACTGTAGCTAACAGTCAGGGCGCGGGATCATGACTTCCCGTATAGATCTATACACATTTGACACGTTCTCCGAACGGGAGACTCTGGTTATAGACAGGACTTGCAGCATTATTTTCTAATAAAGAAAGTAACGTTTGAAGATATACACGACTCATGGATTCTCAACTAAGTCTGTATTAAAGTAGTAGTTTGTATGCAAAGTTTAACTTCTTTCACAATGTTTGGCAAAGCATAAATCATAAGTTCTTTGAATGCATAAAATGATTTAGTAAAGAATGTTACCCTTGATATGATGTATTTGTATGTAAACGTATAAATAAAACATATTTCTATATATAAACATATTGTATCCCAAGAGGGTAAAGCTGTGTTGTGAGGTGTTTTGCATCATAATAACTTCATAAGATAGTTAAAACAACCGTATGAAAAATATATCAAAAGGTTAATGTTTCACACGATTTTAGTCATGTGTTTACTTGTATTCCTCCCCCAAAAAGAGTATAAAACATTTAAAATGTATTTAAAGAGTGTTCGAAGGGGATATGAACTCACTTGATAGTTTGAAGATTGTGAGGTGGAAAACCGAGCAGAGTTTCGTCTCGGGAAATTGATTTTTCTTGGGATTCTCGGGAATCTCGGGAGTAGAATCGGCCTTCGGGACTTGAGCCAAAAAGACCAGAGCTTCGGGTTTGAACGGACACGGAAAACGAGGAAATGCTGAGAGAGAGAGAAGAGAAATGAACCCATTCTTTGGAAACCCTCGCATTCTATTTATAGGAAGGCAAGTCTGCCTCGGTACGCGGGGCGTACGCTCGTACGCGCTGCGTACGCGTACGTCATGCATGACCGAAGCCTCGACTGCCTCGGTTCGGATGGGACGGGTTCTTGGGTTATCGGGTCGGATGGGACGCCGGGTCGGATGGGACGTCGGGTCGGACGGGTCGGCTTCCTCGGATATGGCGACGTGGACGATCCGAGGCCAATCCTCTCGGTTACGCGGGGCGTACAGGAGTACGCAGCGCGTACTTCGGAGAAGGACGCTGACTCCTCTTCGGATAATATCCGAATTTTGAATTAAATAATTAACTAATTTATTTAATAAACTTCAAAAATCCATATCTTCTTCATACGGACTCCGTTTTCGATGGTCTTTATATCCACGCGTAGGTGAGACTACGATCTACAACTTTCGTTTAGACTCCGTTGGCAAATTCCAAAATTATTTTTATTATTTATTTTATAACTAATCGCTTTTAAGGAATTTCTTTGAAAAATCATAACTTCCTCATGCGAAGTCAGATTTGGACGTTCTTTTTGTGTACGCTCACGGTTTAATGTTATCTATGACTTTCATTTAGATACCTAAGGCTAAATGTTATCGTATTGAAACTTTGCGTTTTTCGTTTGATCGGTGTTGTCGGTTTTGACAGAAATCTTAGAATGGTCATAGCTTCTTCGCCATAACTCAGATTTTAGTGTTTCTTTATTTATTTGGAACCTTTAAGACGATATCTACTACATAGCGTACTCCAAATCAGAGCCTTTTGAACAATTCATTTATCGATGATATTCCCATTACATTTAAAAGGGGTTACAAGACTCGGTTTATAATGCCCGGGATAACGAGTTGTTACAATTAATCATATGGTGACACATATATAAGTTAGAGCTAGGGTGTTTCATGACTAAACATGATGAGAAATCACCCTAAGGGATTGAAATCACTAGGACTAAGTGTCCCGTGTTCTATACTCAATGATCTATACGAGTTTAAGACCAAATATGGGTGTTAAGGTGTGTATATGGCCATAAAGGTGAGTGTGCGGCTGGGGTATGCGGCCAGACTTGTGTGTGAGGCTGCACACTAGAGTGTGCGGCCGTACAGGGTGTGTGTGCGGCCGTACATAGGGTTGTGCGGCCGTACACTCCTTGTCTGAGTCCCATGTGTCGATTGTGTGGCCTTACTCTCACTTTGGAGGGTATTATGAGTGTGTGCGGCCACCTGATGAAGGTGTGCAGCCGCACTCCTTCATAGGATGAAGAACATGAAGAACATTATGAGTTTGAGGCTTGGATTCAAGTGTTTTACCTCTATGACAAGCTAAATGATGGTGTTCTTCACGTTTTGGAGGCCTTCTAGGTGTTCTTGGGTGGTTTTCTAGAGAGAAAAAGGATGCAGCCAAGAGTGAATGGAAGGGGGTCCTCCAGTTTATATAGGGTTGAGTGTTAGGCTAGAGGGGTTTGCTACTGGGTGTGCGGCTGGCTTGGCCGCACACACTAGTGTGTGGCCGCACACACCTCTCTTGGTGTGTTTGGCTGGATTTTGTGATGCAACACCCTTCCTAATCCTTCCTAAGGTCCATATCTATGATATATTAAGCCTAAAACACTAGCGTGGACCCAATATACTATTAAAAGATGCTAAATTCAAGTGAATTATAGATATATGGATCGATTGGTCAGTGTAAAAGTGTCGGGTTGTCACATCCTACCCCCGTTAGGTGAATTTCGTCCCGAAATTATAGTTCAAGCAACTAAGCTATTACATACTAACTAAGCAAAAAGATGAGGATATTTATGTTTCATTTGATCGTCGCGCTCCCAAGTGAACTTCGGTCCTCGCTTGGCATTCCAGCGAACCTTTACAATTGGAATGCGGCTTTTCTTCGTTCGTTTGACTTTTCGATCCATAATTTGCACAAGTTCTTCCACGAAGTTGAGACTCTCGTTGATTTCGATCTCGTTGAGTGGGATTACAAGAGTCTCGTCGGACAGGTGCTTTTTCAAGTTCGAGACGTGGAAGGTAGGATGTATGTTACTGAGCTCGTGGGGTAGGTTGAGTTTGTAAGCTATGGAGCCTATTCTAGCGAGAATATCAAAAGGCCCTATGTACCTTGGGTTCAGCTTTCCATGCTTTCCAAAGCGTATCGTGCCCTTCCAGGGTGAGACTTTTAAAAGGACTCGGTCTCCCACCTGGAATTCCAAACTTTTCTTTGTTTTTCTGCATAGCTTTTCTGTCGATCCCTAGCGGCTTTTAATCGTTCGCGAATCTGTACAATCTTCTCGGTCGTTTCTCGAATGATCTCCGGACCCGTGAGAGCGCTGTCAGGAACTCGTCCTTTGGCTAACTGAGTGTCACCCACCTCGGCCCAGCACATAGGGGATCTGTACTTCCGGCCGTAGAGGGCTTTGAACGGGGCTGCCTTGATGCTCGTGTGATAACTGTTATTGTAAGAAAACTCTACAAGGGGTAAGTGGGTATCCCATGCCTTACCAAAGTCGATCACACATGCTCGTAGCATATCTTCCAGAGTTTGGATAGTCCTCTCACTCTGTCCGTCGGTCTGTGGATGGTAGGCTGTACTCGTATCCAACCTCGTTCCTAAGGCACTCTGTAGTGATTGCCAGAATCTCGAAGTGAACCTACTATCTCTATCGGAGATTATAGATATAGGGACACCATGCAGTCGTATAATTTCCTTAATGTATGTTCTTGTGAGTTTCTCCATCTTATCTGTCTCTTTGATGGGTAGGAAGTGCGCGGACTTGGTTAATCTGTCGACAATGACCCATATGGTATCCAGTCCACCCGTTGTCTTGGCTAGCTTAGTTATGAAACCCATAGTGATCCGCTCCCACTTCCACTCCGGTATCTCCGGTTGTTGAAGAAGACCTGATGGTTTCTGGTATTCGACTTTGACCTTCGCGCAAGTAAGACATTTACTCACGAAGGTAGCAATCTCTGCTTTCATGTTAGGCCACCAGTATAACTTTTTGAGGTCCAGATACATCTTATCCAAACCTGGGTGAACGGAATATCGTGTGTTGTGTGCTTCCTTCATGACCAAGTCTCTGAAACCACTGTGACGCGGCGTCCAGATTCGGTCCATGAGATAATAGGCTTCATCACTCTTGACCTCCAAGTTCTTATCCATTCCACGTAGGGATTCTCCCGCCACATTCTCAGGCTTTAAAGCTTCGAGCTGAGCCTCCTTAATCTGTGTGGATAGATGCGAATGGATAGTCATTGTTAACGACTTGACCCTTCGACCAGAATACTCTTTTCTACTTAGGGCGTCTACTACTACATTGGCTTTTCCCGGGTGATAACGAATCTCGCAGTCGTAATTGTTGAGTAGTTCGACCCACCGTCGTTGTCTCATATTGAGCTCCTTCTGGTTCAGTATGTGTTGGAGACTTTTGTGATCGGTGTATATCGTGCTCTTCGTACCGTACATGTAGTGTCTCCAGATCTTTAGAGCGAATATGACCGCTCCTAACTTGAGGTCGTGCGTGGTGTAGTTAATCTCGTGTGTCTTCAGCTGTCTCGAAGCGTAGGTGATGACCTTTCCTCGTTGCATCAGAACACAACCGAGCCCCTGATTGGACGCATCACAGTAGACCACAAAATCATCCGTCCCCTCGGGAAGGGATAGTATCGACGCGGTGCATAGGGCTCGTTTCAGGGTTTGGAATGCCTTCTCCTGTTTCTCTTCCCAGTCAAATGTCATGACTTTCTGTGTCAATGTGGTGAGAGGTTTCACAATCCGAGAGAAGTTCTGAACGAACCTGCGGTAGTAGCCAGCGAGGCCTAGAAATTAACGAATTTCTATAGGCGTCTTCGGTGCTGACCAGCTCTCGATAGCTTTAATCTTGGATGGGTCCACGTGGATTCCTTCCTCACTAACCACGTGTCCTAAGAATTCGACTCTTCGGATCCAAAATTCGCACTTAGAGAACTTCACGTATAACTTCTCCGATCGTAGGGTTTCTAGGACTCGTCCTAGATGATTGCTATGTTCTTCCTCACTCCGAGAGTAGACAAGTATGTCATTAATAAAGACGATGACGAACTGATCTAAGTATGGATGACACACCCTATTCATCAAGTCCATAAATACTGTGGGTGCGTTAGCCAGTCCAAAGGGCATCACTACGAACTCGTAGTGTCCATAACGAGTTCGGAAGGCTGTTTTCGGAACATCCTCTTCAAGCACTCGTAACTGGTGATACCCGGACCTAAGATCAATCTTGGAAAAGTAACTCGCCCCTTGCAGTTGGTCGAATATGTCATCTATACGGGGAAGAGGGTAGCGATTTTTGACCGTGAGTTTTTTGAGCTCCCTATAGTCGATGCACATACAGAATGATCCGTCCTTCTTCTTCACGAACAAGACCGGAGCTCCCCAGGGTGAGAAGGTTGGTTTTATAAAGCCTTTGCTGAGCAGTTCGTTAAGTTGACCGGACAGTTCTTGCATCTCTGCAGGCGCTAAACGATAGGGCGATTTAGCTACGGGGGTAGCTCCTGAGACTAGGTCGATTCTGAACTCAACCTGACGCCTGGGAGGTAAACCTGGGAGCTCCTCTGGAAAGACATCGGGGTAATCACATACAACAGGGATGTATTTTAGATCTCTCGTTTTCTGGTTCGTGTCGACGATGTGTGCAAGGAATGCGCGATATTCCTTGCGCAAGTACTTTTGGGCTTGAATACTGGAAATGATACGAAGACTCGTACTGGGTTTGTCTCCGTAGATTATTAGGGTTTCGTTATTTAGCAGATTTAGACGGATGGCTTTGTCGGAACATAGGATGTCGGCGCGATGGAGACTCAACCAATCCATGCCTACGAAACTCTTGATTGATACTGGTATGAGGTCGATTGAGAATGAGTGATTATCTAGCGTGAGGGTACAACCTATGTAGATTTCGTTAGAGCTTTCTGTCTTTCCGTTAGCCATTTCTACGACGAAGGTTTCTTTTAGTGGTTGAGGGGATTGTTTAAGTAAGTGTTTAAAGTTTTGGTTTATGAAGCTTCTTTCTGCACCACTATCGAATAAAACACAAGCATAAGAGTTGTTGAGAAGGAACGTACCTGTGACTACTATGGGGTCTGCTACCACTTCATAGTGACCGATAGCAAGTAGTCTTCCTGTTCCTCTCGCATTCCCAGCTTTCAGGCAGTTTGTTTTGAAGTGTCCGACCTCTCCACAACCATATCAAGCTTGGCTTACTCCAGTACTAGGAACTTTACTGATGGGTTTGGGTTGAGACTTGCAAAACCGAATGGTATGACCCTTCCAGTTGTAGTTAGTGCAGTGCATTTCACGACAGGGGCGTGATGATGGAAAGAGCACTTGTTGCACTTGGGTAGGTTTCCAGCATATGTTTTGGTTGGTACCCGGGCAGCAGGAGTAGTGGCAGCATGGACAGCCACCGTCTGTTGGTTTTTGGAGGATGATTGAGCTGACTTGCCCTTCTTCCGGTCCCACCGTTTCCTCTTGTAGTCGGATGATGTGGCTGGCGTAGTGGTAACTGCTGTGGTTGTTGATGGGGTGGAGGGAGTTTGATGATCAATCAACCTGTGGGCCAACTCCTTGGCATTGTCAAAGGTTGCAGGATGTGAAGATAGAACATTTCCTTGATACTGGGGCACAAAAACCCAGATGTATCGTTCGATTTTCTTGCTCTCAGATGGGATCATGTTAGGGCACGTAGCTACCAGGTCGCAGAACCTGGCCGTATAAGCCACTATATCTGTCCCCTTCATCTTGAGGTTCCAGAGTTCTTCCTCAAGCTTTTGGATTTCACCCCTAGGGCAGTACTCCTTTCTCAGGAGGTCCTTCAGCATGTCCCAGCCCATGGCGTTGGCTGTTACCAAGGAGAGTGAATTGACATGGCCATTCCACCATGTCAGGGCCCTTTCAGTGAAGGTGGCAGCAGCGAACTTGATTTTGCTTTCTTCGGGGCATGAGCACATTTCGAAAACGGCTTCGGCTCTTTCGATCCATTGGGACAGAGAAAGGACTCCTTCGGTCCCATTGAAAAATGTTGGTTTACAGTTCATGAAATCTTTATAAGTACATCCCTGCGTCCGCTGGTGAACTTCACCATGTCTAGAATTTCCGCCCATTCCAGCACCACTTGCATCACCAGAATTTATTTGGGCCAGAGCTGCAGTCACTGCTGCGGTTACATCCTTTTGAAACAGCACTGGATCAAACTGCGGAGGAGGAGGTGGTGGAGGTGGGGTTTGAGTTGTAGGCCTGCCTCTGTTCGGGCGCTTGCGAGGAGGCATCTTTTACTGAAAGTTCTTAGAGATGTTGACAATAGTAAGAGTCTATTGCAAGTATGATAAGAGGGTTTTATGGACTAAATCAACATATACCAATAATCAGAGAGAGAGAGAGAGAGTCATAGCAACAGAGTAGTTAACTACCAATATTACTGGTATTCATGATGTAAAATGAGTTCGGGAAAAATGACCTAACAGTAGGTCTTACATCAAACCATAAGGGAAAACGTTGGCAGCCTAGGAGTTCAGTTAGGGTACTTTCAGAGTTAGGAAATGTTTACAGACAAGTGTCCTATTGAAAATATAAAAGGAGAGGCTAGTCCTTTAAACAAAAGAGGGATGATTTGACATTTTCTACTGGCGACGCGTACCCCTTGGGTGAATCCTCAAGTCGGTCAGTTGGCGTACAACTTCTAAAAGATGTCGCTCGTGAGCCTGTTGGCGCGCTCGGAGTTCCCTAACTTCGGCTCGGGACGCAACTAGTTGTTGCTACAAAGCCTCATTGGTCCTCCTCGTCCTATCCATAGCTTCTTCCAGTTGGCGAATACAAACAATGTTGAGGTTAGAGTTGGCATCCACTTCCACAACTTGGCCAATGGCTGCTTGACCTTGCTCGACGTTCCTGGCAATCCTTCGGACCATGATGGGAAAAACTCGGTCCGCTGATCCTCCTTGCTTATGTTGTAGAAGCTTCGGTCTCCATTGAAAGGTAAAGATTGACCCTTCTCATCGCTCCATCGGTTCAAGGTTATTGCCCACATGGGAGTGGGACCTTGAAATGCCGGACGGGGGTTGGGGTTTGGAGCTACAGGGGGCAAATTGTTGACTTCTGTTTCGGAATCAGAGCTATCCGAAAAGCCTTCTGCATGGTGATCATCTAAAGGGATCGGGTGATCATCATCTGGCTCTTATTCAAGCCATCCTCCATTACTGTGGTTTGGGAAGTACGGATCGCCGGGAAGGTGAAAACCAGCCATGCTATCTACGCGAGAATGGGGAAAGAAAGGTTAATAGACGTACTAATCTAGGATACTTATAAGATGGTTGTTATTAGTCGTCCCAATACTTGCATAGTGCATACCAATTACATGTAACCGAAGCAAGATAGTCCTTCGAATAAGCGACCCTAACTTCAGATCCCCAATCAAACAAGAACAGGAAATGAAGCAAAGGTCACAGATTCTAAGTCTATAGCGCGCTAGACACATGTAACTGTGGTGTATCCACTTAGCAACTATTGCCCTACCAGTAACGACCCTTTTAGTTATCACATATGTAGTTAGTAGAAAGCAGAATACTCCTATAGTATTCTTGTTTTAACGTTCTTGTGGTAATGTTGGTAAGTTTTAGACTTGTTGCAGCACCACAACCATCCTTAGGCACATGCTAGTCACTCCTAGGAAAATGTAGTTGATCAGGCTACATCTACCTTGATGTGACTATATGTCTCTAAGCCTAATTGTGCTGCTCAACAATCTTTATACTTTGGTTCTGTTCTAGTATGATACTGACCCTCTGTACTCGTGGATGTATATATATTCTAGTATTTAAAAGTATATATTCTTGGTCAGAGTGTTTTAGTCCCGAAGTGTTTATAGTTCGTATATCTTTTATGGGTTGATATACTTGATTCACTATAAACAAAGCTCTGATACCAATCTGTCACACCCCAAAACCGAGAACGACAGAATACGTTCTGGGGGTGGAGGACGTCATGTTCAGTATCATAACAATGTATAATAGTAAAACAAGTAACCACATCCATTGCATTAATATAATAATTGTAATACAAGTGTGTTCTGGACATTTATGTATACACCAAAAGTATAAACAAAATAAAAGATGAGTCTTATATGTGCTCCATCTTCCAAAAGCGGCACCAACACCTGTTTATTTTTGACCTGAGAGTACAAGTTATTTTGAAAACGAGTATCAACATAAAGTTGGTGAGTTCATAAGTATTTAGTGTCATTGTTTGTATAAAAGTGTATGCAAATCGCATAGTATGACACTTATTAAAGAGGTTTGAAGATGGTTTGATCCCTAGAAAATCCCATATTTTCCTGCGAAAGTAGTCTTTTACCAAGAATTAGTTATTTGTAAATTCGTTTCCTTGAAAATGTAATAGTCTTCTGATGAAAGTATTAGAAATGAAAAATACAGTTTTAAACTTGTTCATTATAGAGAAATAACAGATTTTCAGGCCAGCAGCATCCCTGTCGGTTAAGTGTATTAGTGAATGCAAACTCCGGATAGTATTAATTGTGTGCACACCTCGGGATGTGTGTTTAATTGAATGTGAGCTCGTATGTAACCATACTGAGTGATAGTAGTGTAGTGGCTGACCCTCCAAGTCACCAATAGTGTAGTAGTGTTTTGTCATCCCTGGGCCTAAGAGGCTCGGACTGTAGCTAGCAGTCGGGATGGGGGAAATATCCGTCCCATATAGATCTATACAAGTAGTGGTCGCTCTCCTTCCAGGAGATGATGGCTATACGACGATTGCATAACGATAGGTCGTATAGAGAGATAGTGCATCACATTCTATTGTAGTATTTTCTTTCGTATGGTATATAGTGTTCTCTTAGTATACTTTGTACTGTTCTCTTGATGTAGTTTATAGTATTTCTTCTTATAGTGGGTAGTGTTTCCTTAGTGTAGTGTATAGTGTTCTCTTCGTATCGTGTATTGTACATATAGTCTTGTAATTGTACTGACCATAGTGTGTATCATAGGAATATCTGAAATGAGTGGTAATCCTTAACTATACCTATTATAGTTAAATTGAGTACTTGATTGAGTGTCCTCGATATGTAGAAGTATCGAACGAGAGTGAAAACTTTTATGTCTAACACAAATATACAAGATATATAACTAAGTATTCAATGACAGTCGGATAGATAACCTAACACCCTAAGTCCACAATCAAACAAGAACAGGAAATAAGGTCAGTTATCAGTTCTAAATCCTTCAATACTTACTTATATAAATATATAGGTGTAGACATGATTTGAAAATAATTTAAGGTTTGAAAATATTGAAAAATTGTTTTAAGACAATTGATTTGTGAAAATGAGGTTGATAAACATTTGAAATAACTTTACTGACCAGGTACTTTGAAAATGTAGAAAATCCTTTTGTTAATAAGTTTTAAATCATGTGTGATTGATACTGTAATGTATTGAATTCAACTTGTATCCCCCCCCATAAAAGCATTTAAAACATTTGAAAGGTTAATTAAGGGGTATGAACTCACCGTTTATTGGAGGGTTCGAGTATGCGATTCGTATAAGTGCTGAGTGTCAATGGATGTTCTGAACGCAAGTAGCCCCTATTAATCATATGGTGACATATATAAGTTAGAGCTAGGGTGTTTCATGACTAAACATGATGAGAAATCACCCTAAGGGATTGAAATCACTAGGACTAAGTGTCCTGGGTTCTATACTCAATGATCTATACGAGTTTAAGACCAAATATGGGTGTTAGGGTGTGTGTATGGCCATAAAGGTGAGTGTGCGGCTGGGGTATGCGGCCAGACTTGTGTGTGAGGCTGCACACTAGAGTGTGCGGCCGTACACTCCTTTTTTGAGTCCCATGTGTCAATTGTGTGGCCTTACTCTCACTTTGGAGGGTATTATGAGTGTGTGCGGCCACCTGATGAAGGTGTGCGGCCGCACTCGTTCATAGGTTGAAGAACATGAAGAACATTATGAGTTTGAGGCTTGGATTCAAGTGTTTTACCTCTATGACAAGGTAAATGATGGTGTTCTTCATGTTTTGGAGGCCTTCTAGGTGTTCTTGGGTGGTTTTCTAGAGAGAGAAAGTATAAAGAGAGAAAGGATGTAGCCAAAAGTGAATGGAAGCGGTCCTCCACTTTATATAGTGTTGAGTGTGAGGGTGGAGGGGTTTGCTGCTGGGTATGCGGCTGGCTTGGCCGCACACACCTCTCTTTGAGTGTTTGGCTGGATTTTGTGATGCAACACCCTTCCTAATCCATCCTAAGGTCCATATCTATGATATATTAAGCGTAAAACACTAGCGCGGACCCAATATACTATTAAAAGATGCTAAATTCAAGGGAATTATAGATATATGGATTAATTGCTCAGTGTAAAAGTGTCGGGTGTCACACTTAGCATTTTTCTTCTAACTTGTTTGTATCCCTTTCCTTGTATGTAGATGGTACATTGGTGTAAGAAACATCCACTCACCCTTTTGGTGGTTGGCCGGTCCTTAAATGGGAAAAATGAGTTGGCCGGTCCATTTTTTTTAGAAATTGCTTTAATTTTTTTGTAATTATAAATTTATAACCACATTTTTTATAAATATATTACAGGTTGAGTAAATTTCGTATGAGTGAATTGCCTTCACTCATTGATAAGCTGGAGAAGTCCTTGGATCATCTGGTAATAGACATTTCTTTATTATTTATTATCATTGGCAATCTATTTCTTAAATTGTTTTTTGCTATTTTTCTTTTTACAGGATCGTACATATTATATCACAATTGTTAGTATATATATATATATATATATATATATATATATATATATATATATATATATATATATATATGCATTCTGATGTACTTCTAAATGTTGTTGATTGTGTGATTAATAAAAGCTTTTTTTGTTTTAGCTAATGTTCATGTCATTAGTTGCCATCTACACCCGGTAGACAAGAACCAATTTTTTGACATGGAGGATATTTTTTGACATGATATCTGAAACAAAGAGTCCCTTAATAGCAATGTAGTATTAGGTTATATAGTTAGGGAAAACCTCTTAATAACAATGTACAATCAGACCCCCTTAGTATCAATGTATTATAACTTTTTGACATGATGTTATTTGATGAAATTGATTGTATTGGTATATATTTGTTTCCATATTTTTGATTATGTGTAAATGAGTATCGTAAAGAGGTGTCATAAATATATATCGTAAATGGTTGTTGAAGTTTATGACACACAAATGTATGCCATCTTCATTTATGACAGGGGATTTAATGATACACAATGCATGTCATAAATGCGCGTCGTACGGTTACGACACGCAAATGCGTGTCGTCTTCCTTTATGACAGGGTCTTCCTTGATACACATTGCATGTCGTAAAGGAGCGTCGTAAATGTATGTCGTAACTGCACGTCGAAAATGCGTGTCGTAAGTAGGTGACGCGCAAATGTGTGTTGTCTTTCGTTATGACAGGGCCTTCATTGACACGTATTTGAGTGTCGTTTGAGCATTTTATGACACGCATTGCATGTCATAAAAGGTTGTTTTTCTTGTAGTGCTTTAGTTTATTATAGCAAATAAACTAATATTCCTTTTTTGTTGGTCTTCAGAAAGCAAGCACCGGAAGTCTCATGCCTCTACTGGCTCACACCCAAACCCTAGCAAGTTGGAAGCTTAAGAGGAGAGAGGAGGAGAAGAAGTATTTTCATATTTATCTCTAGGAATGAAGTGAATTCCAAAAATCAAACCCAAAGGGGTTTATATAGGTGATAGGGAGGCTAAAGATAAGGTAGGTTCCTTTAGGATAGCCATAATCATTTTGCTTTCCCCTGAAGGCATCCAAGCTTCCTTAGAGCCCAAGAAAAGCTCTAGAAACCATCCCATCTATGAGAGGTTCTAGAATTGGTCAATGTTCAACTTTTGAACAATGTAACCTTTAGTCCTTCTACTTTTAACTAATCCAATTAATCCCAAAATTATATCTAATTAATTTTTAAATAATATTATTTCTAATTAATATATTATTTTTATAATATATTAATAAATCATTTGTTTTGATTTCTAA
Source organism: Lactuca sativa (assembly GCF_002870075.4). NCBI lineage: Eukaryota > Viridiplantae > Streptophyta > Magnoliopsida > Asterales > Asteraceae > Lactuca > Lactuca sativa. Next base: position 146,084,282 of record NC_056628.2, read on the forward strand.
TTAATGTATTAATTATATAATAAATTAATAAATCAATCTCTCTCTCTCTCTCTCTAAAAAGCATTCCAATCAATTACTAGGTTTGAGGGAAATCCAAAAGGAATTTGCTAATAATTCAAGATTATACTAATTTAGTTATTGGCTTAGACACCTAATGCAATAGTTTCCTACTTGGATAAGTCTAAAACTAAATTACAGGTATAACTTTTAAATCAAACAACAAAGGGTGTTTTCCAAAGCAACTGTTGAACTCTGATTAGATCAGATATTAGTCCTTAGATAAGTGATCAAATATTCCTTCATTCTTCAACTATCATATGTATATGAGAGATGGATTAGAATCAATCTCATTTTCCAAAATTTTGTTTCCCGATTCCCTGATTTGTGATAACGTCATAAGACTTCTAATTGAACACATCAATTTAGTGCTGGGTGGGCCCAACACTATAAGTCAACACCGAATCACCGAGGGGCCCAGATATATCGCATTTACCATTGGGGAAAAAGGAATGAATAAAATTTGACTCATATGCTTGTATCCTTTACTCACCAAATCATACATGACACTACATTTTGTAATATCAAGTTACTGATATGGTTCGTAATACCAATGTATAACCGAATTGTAAATTACAACTCATATATCTCCATTTGTAGTAATATAAGATATTATCATCTCAGAATTACTCGTGATATAATCCATGAAGTAATTCCTTGAGTGTGGGTTTATCCAATACTCAAATCTCCATTTTCTAAGTACTCATGAATGTTGTAGCAACGTAATTGCCATGTCTAAACTCCATAGATAATCTACAATCCAATTCATGACAGTCTTAATTCAATACTTACTTCCTAATGTACGAGCGACTGTGGAGCTTCAAATAATCAAATTATTCAGGAAGTAAACATGCAAAATGAAACAGAAGAATAAATAATTGACAAAGTCACTAAACAAACTCATTAATAATCTTTATTATTCAATCACCAAAATCAATTACAATTATTATGTTCCAAGTTTCAAAGTAATCATCTAACTACTAAAACTGATATCTTCTCTCAAACCAATGCTCCTAGCATGTTGACTATGTTTAACCCTACCCAGAGCGTTTGTATAGGAGGATCTACAGGATTGTCTTTTGATGAAACTTTCTTTACTAGGAGCTGACCTATTTCAACTCTATGTCTAATTTAATGGAACTTTCTATCGATATGTCTTGATTTACCATGACTTATTAGTTCTTTGTTCAAAGCAACTAATCCTTCGTTATCACAGAAAAGTTCCACTGGCTCCTAAATGATTGGAACTACTCCGAGATTGCCGAAAAAGTTCTTCAGCCAAGCCACTTCCTTTGATGCTTCACTCGCTGCTATGTACTCTGATTCACAAGTAGAATTATCCATCATGTCTTGCTTGTTATTTTTCCAAGTAAGTGCTCCTCAATTTAACCGAAACACCCAACCAGATTGAGAACGAAGATTGTCTCTGCTGGTTTGAAAGTTGGCATCACTATAGTCACTTACTCTTAACATATCACTGCCACCAAGGACTAGAATCATATCCTTTGTCCTTCGCAGATACTTGAGAATATTCTTTATTGTTGTTGAATGATCTCTGTCAAGATTTCCCTGAAAGCGAGTGACCATGCTTAAAGAAAATGACACATCAGGGCGAGTACATGTCACAGTGTACATGATCGATCCTACAACCGAAGCATATGGGACTCGACTCATTTATGCTATGTATTCATCCATACTAGGGCTTTAAGTCTTACTCAACTTGGCATTACTCTGAATAGGTAGCTCTCCTTTCTTGGAATTTTCCCTACAAAAACATTTTAGTACCTTATCCTATTATTTACTTTGATAAAGATCAATTAGTATTTTATTTCTATCCCTTAAGATTCTTATCCCAAGAATATATGCCGCCTCTTCTAGATCCTTCGTAGAAAACACTTTCCAAGCCAAGATTTTACTTCTTGCAAAGTTGGAATGCCATTTCTCATAAGGAGTATGTAATCAACATACAACACTAGAAAGGTTATTATACTCCCGTTAGCCTTGACATACACACGTGACTCATCTTCACTCCTAAAGAAACCAAATTCTTTGAATTTTTCATGGAAGTAAAGATTCCATCTGCGAGACACTTGTCTCGATCCATAGATGGATTTATCAGTCTTACACACTCTATTAGGAAACTTTGCGTCTACAAAAACCTCTGGTTGACTCATGTAAACATCTTCAACCAGGTTTCCATTAAGGAAAGCAGTTTTGACATCCATCTGCCATATTTCATAATCATGAAAGGAAGCTATGGCGAGCATTATCCTAATATACTTTGTCTTGGCCATTGGTGAGAAAGTCTCATCATAGTCAATCCTTGGGGTTTAGTAAAGCCTTTTGCAACCAGTCGTGCCTCGAAAGTGTGTACATTTCCATCCATGTCGATCTTTTTCTTGAAGATCCATTTGCAACCAACCGTCTTTCGACTAAGTTCTTGATCAACCAAATTCCAAACTTGATTATCATACATGGACTTCATCTTGCTATCCATTGCCTCTTTCCACTTGGCAGCTTTAGGCCTTGCCATTTCTTCCTTGTAGTTAGTTGGCTCATCCAAATTTACTAGTTAACGATCACTGACAAACGTGTCACCCTTTGTAGTTATATGAAAACCATAAAACTCAGGTGGCATGCTAAGTCTACTAGATTGGCGACGAGGTAATGATTTATCAATGGGTTCAACAGGAGTCTCATCCTCTGGTTGAGCGCTAGTATCTTATAAAGTTCCTTTACTGGTCGATTCTTGAATCTCTTCAAGGTTAATTGTACTCCATTTGTCCTATTTGCATATGTGCTCTCTCTTGCGAAAGACTCATCTTCATGCAACAAAGACCACGTTCTCACTAGGTCTGTAGGAAAAATATCCAAAAGTTTGTGGGGAGCCAATGAAAATACATCTCTCACTTCTAGGTTCTAGCTTATCATGAGTCTCTCGTTTAACAAAAGCTTCACAACACCAGACCATGATATGTGCTAACGAGGGAACTTTCCATGTCCACATCTCGTGAGGTGCATTAGCAACCTTCTTGGTTGGAACAAGATTAAGGATATGGGCGGTTTTCTTTAAGGCATACCCCAGAAAGAAATGGGAAGAGAAGGTCAAATCATCGTGGCACGAATCATGTTTAACAAGGTTCGATTGCGCCTCTCAGCCACACCATTAAGTTGTGGTGTATAAGTGGAGTTAATTGTGAAATAATTCCACATTCCTTGAGATAGTCGTGGAACTCGATACTAAGATACTCTCCGTTGCTGTCATATCGAAGCATCTTTATATTCCTGCCTAATTTATTCTCGATTTTATGTTTAAACTATTTGAACTTTTAAAAGGTTTTTGCTTTATGTTTGATTAATTAGACATAACCATATCTGCAATAATCATCTATAATGTCACGTAAAATCAATTAACATCCCGTGTGGTAGATCTAAAGGAACCACACACATCTATGTGTATGAGATCCAAAAAACCCTCAAATCTTTCACAAGATCCAGTGAAAAGTGCTTTTGTCATCTTCCCCAAAATACAAGATCCGCATTCATCATCTGACCTAAAGTTAAATGATTCCAACACTCCATCCTTTTGGAGTTTGGCGATTCGTTTCTTGTTAATGTTCCCAAGACGACAATGCCACAAGCATGCATTTTCTAAACCATTAGACAAATCAATATGAAATACACTATTAACTAAGTTATCAACAAAAATCACAATTTTATACACACCGTTACAAGGTAAAGTGTAACATCCCAAAAATAAAAATAAAAAATTTTGTATTTAAATTTATTCAAAATATACGATGCTCATATCAAACCAGTCAAAAGTGTATCATGTTGGATTAGTGTCTAAGTCCATAACTATATTTGGTGTGTACTTGACCTCGTTGTGCATGGTCCTTTTGGGTTGCCTTCACCAAAGCAACTAGACAAGATGATTTATGGAGAGAGAGGATATTATGGTTTATTAATATATTATATGAATAATATATTAAAAGAGAAATCATATTGTTTAATTAATATTGGTCAATAATTAATTAAGAAATTAATTATGTGGCTAAAAGAGATTAATTAAATAAAGGGGACTGGTATTTCAATTATAAGATAATTGGTTTTGGGCTGTGAATCCTTATGGACATAAGGGGGGATGAAATTAGGGTGGAAGCCCACCTTGAAATCGTCCAAGCCTTATTCCAGAAGGTTCCTTGGACTGCTTAAGGCCTAAGCTATCCAATTAGGGTTTTGGCTGAAACCCTAGTAGCTCAAGTATATATGGACCCCTAGGGCTTCAGTTTTCGTCTATCAAAAGTAACCCTAGAGTTCTAAGAGCCAAAATCGTGTCTCCATTCCCTCTCTTCTATATCAACTTCTTTCCTTGGTGTTTGTAAGCCATTAGAGGTATTACATTTATAATACTAAGATCTTGAAGTTGAAGATTGTTGAAGATTCTTGCTACTATCTAAAGGTAATCATCTAAACTTGTAATAGTTGTATATTTCAATTTTCATAGTATGCTAGATTAGGGTTTGAAAGCTTTGGATGAATTTGCATGTACAATAGAGAAACCTAGATCCAAAGCTTTAGGGTTTTGCATGTGCACATAGGATGTTCTTTTGCACAAAACCCATCACATCATAGCAACATAGTATCAAAGTATAAGTTCCCAAAACCTGAAAATGTGGAAATCATCGAGTGATGCTTTGCGATCAAGCCAGGCCCTTCCCCTTCGAAATGGAAGTATCTGAAACATAAACTGAAAACTCTAAGCAAAAAGATTAGTGAGTTCCCCTAAAATACCCCATACAATACAAACATACAACTAAGCATATCTGGGTGCTTGCAATCCCTTTCGGTCTATTTTAATGGATACAGTTAAGCATATATGGATACTTGTAATCCCTTTTGGTCTATTTCAACCGGATACAGTCAAGCATATATGTGTGCTTGCAATCCCCTTCTATATATTTCAACCGGATACAGTCAAGCATGTCTGGGTGCTTGCAATCCCCTTCGGTCAATTTCAATCGAATACCGTGTTTATTTCACCCGTACCACTACAATATAACATCATAACAAAGAATCATAGAGTCATCAAGCAAACACATACATAATTGATGGTTGTCACGAGGTCAACCATCATACTACAACATAAACTAGTGGGCCGATATTGGTGCCTTCGGCGCACAAATGTAGTGAAGGAAACCTCACCTCAGACTGAAGTTGTCAAATCACACTCAGCGGATGACTCCCCATATCCTCTCCCTAAGGCACAAAACCATAATTAGAAATTAGGCCAATAGTCCAACCCGAATGTCCAAACCCAAATTCTTGACTTAAGGCAAAAAGGGTTTCTTCACCCTTGCCTCATTAGGCCTCCCCCACCAAGGCCTAAATCCACACTAGTCCATATCAGGCATTACAAGCCTAAATACAAGGCCTTTAATGCCCAATATGGCCCAAGAGCATCCAACATGTCCTAAAGCCCAAAAATGTCTTGCTATTAGAGGTGGGCATGAGGCCCAAACCTAAACAAGTCAAAAGACCAACAAAACTCGAGCCTAAAAATCTCATAAGCCTACATACTGCCTACATGCAACGTACATGGCTTGTACGGCCGATGTATGCTAATGATCCAAAAATCAGGGCACTGGCCCAGTACCCACAGCGTACTCTAGAGTACGCCCGTTTTACTGATCAGTCAGCTCATAATTGCTCCAAAGTCTTAATCCATTAAGTTTTAATGTCCAAAACTTAGATCCAAGCTCATAAAAGTGTCTTAAGCCATAAAGTTGCAAACTTTATGCTCTTGCATGCCTTATTTGGACTCAAACCATGAATTAAGCCCTCTATCTCTCTTAGATGGTCACCAACTCATGCACGGTTGAGTCTTAAACCTCAAGATACAGTTTTTATGACTTCACGTAACCTAAGAGTCCAAAAGGACATCTCAAATGGTATGGATTAGCCCATAATCCAAAAACCAAGTTATGGGACCATAAGAGGCTAAGTTTTCCCCTAAACCTAGATCTAAACATAGAATGAACAAGTTTTAGACTTTATACCTCCAATAAGCTAGAAATGATGCACAAACTATGCATCTACAAGCTTCTTCTTCTCCTTTGCTTCTCCTCAAGCCTTCTTCTTCTTCTTCTTCAAACCACACAAGAACAACCAAAAACTCTATGTAAGCTCAAAAACGCACTCAATATGGCTAGGGTTTCGAGATTAGCACTAAAAGGCAATGGGGGCTGAAAGGGTGATGGACTTGAAAGATCTATGGACCTTTAATAGGGTGCAAACCCTAAAAATTAAGGTTTTCTCTTGCTTGAGTACGTCCAACATAAGCATGGGTACGCCCAGCACACATCGGGATCACCACGATAACGCGTATGCAAGGAGTAAGCCGTGCGTACCTAGTGCATTCCCAGCGTACTCATGGATAATTCACGACTTTTACATGAATAAAGGATAAATTTTAATACCTGGCGACTCAGGTGCTATGATTCCCCTCCACTTGAATCAGACTTCGTCCTCGAAGTCCGCTGCAAGAAATAACTCTAGGTAATGTTCCCTCATCTCGTCCTCCGGCTTCCAGGTCCATTCTAAACCCTTGTGGTGCTGCCACTACACCTTTAACAACTCAACAACCTTGTTCCTCAAGGTTTTCGTCTTCCTGTCGAGGATCGCTACCAGTCTGTCAATGTAATTCTGGCGGTCGTCCACCTAAATATACTCCAATGGAACCACATCGGAATCATCGACCAAACATTTCTACAGCTTAGAGACGTGAAAAGTGATGAAATTTAGACGAGTACTCAACTCCTCGTGAAATCTCTTCCAAAACCTGGTAGTAAACCGGACATCTATGTCTGAAATCACCAAAACTGGCACCCGATATTGTGCCACAACCTCCATGATATAAATGTCAGCCAACTTTTGTGTAGAGATACTTTACTGAATCGAAATAAAATGCGTGCTCATGGTTAATCGATCCACAATGACCCAAATCGAATCCACTCCATGCATGGTACGAGGCAATTTCGTAATGAAATCCATGGTAATCTCTTCTCATTTCCAACATTAATGTCTGATGGCTGCATCTCTCCATGAGGCCGCTGATGTTCGACCTTGACTTTCCTATAAGTCAAGCACCTCTCCACATACCAAGCTACTTACCACTTCATACAAGGCCACCAATAATCAGGATAAAGATCTATATACATCTTCGTCTCCCTAGGATGAATGTAAAATCTCGATTTGTGCACCTTCTCCATCAAAACCTGATGCGCACCACCCCAATAAGGGACCCACACCCTCCGATGGAGAGTCAAAAAACCCCGACTATCATAATCGAAGGAAGCCACCTGACCCACTATACACTCAGTCTTCCAATGCTCTTCCTTCATAGCCTTGACTTGAGCCTCTTGAATCTGCTCCAAGAGTGGAGTAGTCACTGTCATCTACATATAGATATTCTTGATCGGAGCCGCGACCGCCTTGCGGTTGAGAGCATCAGCCACAACATTGGCCTTCCCCAGACGGTAAATGATCTCACATTCATAATCCTTCACCACATCCAACCTGATGTTGCCTCATATTCAGATTCAGCTGATCCATCAATTACCTCAGGCTCTTGTTATCTGTGTAAATAGTACAACAGACTCCATAGAGGTAACGTTGCCAAATCTTGAGGGTGAAAACCACAACCCCCAGCTCCAAATCATGCGTCAGATAGTTTACCTCATCAGGCTTCATCTTCTTTGAAGCCTAAGCAATAACACGACCTCTTTGCATCAAAACCGTGCCCAAACGAGTGATCGATGCATCATAATAAAAAATGAAATCCTCAATACCCTCTATCAGGGTCGGAATCGGTGCCTCAATCAATTTTTGTCTCAGGGTCTCAAATGTTGCCTACTGCTCAGGCCTCATCGAAAAGTGGCAGTCTTCCTCATCAATCGAGTCAGAGGAACCACTATCTTGGATAAATCCTGAATAAATATCTAGTAATAACCTAGAAACCGAAGGAAACTCCGGATCTCAGATGGAGACCTCGGAACCTCTCACCTCATCACGGCCTAGACCTTGGCCGGATTGACCAGAATACCGTTCTGGTTGACAAGGTGCCCTATAAACTGCACCTCGCGTAACCAGATATCATACTTGGATAAATTCACATACCATATCTCCCTCCTCAGGGTCTCCAATACCTCTTTCAAGTGCTCCAAATGCAGCTCCTAGGTCTTGGAATAGACCAGGATATAGTCGATGAATACGATCACAAACCGATCAAAGATCAGTCGGCGCACGCGATTCATGAGGTCCATGAACGCGGCTGGAGCGTTGGTGAGCCCAAAGGCATCACCATGAACTCGTAATGACCATAAGGAGTTTGGAAGGCTGTCTTCTCCACATCATCCTACCCGAACCTCATTTGATGATAACCCGAATGAAGATCAATCTTGGAAAACCAAGATGCACCATGAAGCTGGTCAAAAAAATTATCATTCCTCGGGAGTGGATAATAGTTCTTCACCGTTAGCTTAGTCTGCTTCTAGTAGTCAATACACATCCGATGCGACCCATCCTTCTTCTTCACAAACAGGATCAACGCTCCCCAAAGGAACTACTTGATCGAATGAACCCCTTTTCTAGCAACTCCTGCAACTGTGTAGACAACTCTTGCATCTCCGGAGGAGCTAACTGATATAGTGTTGTGGCTAGTGGAGCCGCACCAGGAACCAAGTCAATCCGGAACTCCACTTACCTCTCCAGATGCACTCTAGGAAAATCCTCCGGAAGCACATCCAGGTACTCCCGTATAATCGACACATCACCTACAATCGCCTTACCCTTCTCCTGTGTCTCCATAGCATAGGTGACGTAACCTGAAAAACCTTGATGAAGGTAGCACCTGGCCCTAGCTGCTGAACATAAAACCGGCACGCGCTAAGTGCCATCTCCCTAGACCACCAACTCTCCCCCACTTGGGGTCCGAACACGTACCATCCGACGCTCGTAATTAATCACCGCCACATTGGGGCTCAGCCAATCCATGCTCATGATAAACTTGTTCACGCACAAAGGAATAGGAACCAAATCGACCGGATACTGCTCGCTGAACATCTTTAGATCACAATCTCGATGAACCCTCGATACCCAAACAGATCGATCATCTGCAATCTCAACCACTAATGGATGATACAGCTCTCCTAGAGCTCCGACAAACCTCTTAATGAGCGAAGAGACAAAAAAGATCGGGTAGCTCCCGAATAAAACAATATCAAAGAAGACATACCATTCACATGGAACGATCCTAAAACAAAAAACACAAATATAAGCAGTTAAATCAACATAAATAAAGAGTTAAAGAAAAGGTACATACCCGTCACCACATCTGATGCAACATGTACCTCCTTGGCTATCAGCTGAAAATCCATGCTCCTCACAACAGGCGCATCTGCCTTGCCCTAGAGGCCTTCAAGAATCTGTAGGGTCGCTGGAGCAAGTGCTACTACAGGTCCTCTTGATGCTAGACTTGGGCAGTTGGCCTTCTTGTGGCCCATCTGATTGCAATGAAAGCAAATCAGATCTAATGTATGGGTGGTGGTGATAGCAACAATGAAATCTTTTCTAAAGTGCCTTATCTTGTTGCACTTGTAGCAGCCCGAACCACCCGCTCTACAAAACCCATCATGTGACCTACTGCATTTACCATAGCGGCTCACGACCTGCTGGCCCTTCGACCTAGAGTCGAAACCCTTGGGTTTCTTCGTTAAAACCCCAAATGTTTGCCCATGCTCTACCTTCCTCTTCCAATGTGCTCCAAATCAATCTGTTGTTCCCGCTCCCTGGTTATCATGTCATCAAGAGTCAGGCAGGCATAAAAAGTAACGAACACCTTGATGTCAAATCTTAGCCCTCTCTCCGAACTTGGCGATGATCTCCGTCATAGTCTCAATCATATGCCTCATTTCTAGAAACTACCTAGCTAATTGTTATAGCTCAACAGCTAGTGCAAACTCCGCTCGAAATCGGGTTACAAAATCTGGCCAGGTCATGGCCTCAATGGTTGGGGATCCCAAAGTACAGCCACCCTCCTCCCACCAATCTCAGGCTCGCTCCCTCATACATTCTGTAGAGAACCTCACCTTTGACCCCTTCAGGTAGAAACTCTTCATCTTGGCACACTTAGTGTCAGCTATCCATCGCCTGGTTGCGATAGGGTCCTTCACTCCAAAGAAATATGGTGCCTCACATCCCTTGAAATCCATGAAGGAGAGAGTGTCTATCCTAGAATGGCTAGCATCCAGATCGACCCTGAAGATCTGGAGGCGATCCTCCATCAGCTCAATGATACCCTCCTTGATCGACCCGAACATCACTAGGGTCGCATCAAGGATGCCTCTAGTAACCTCAGATGGAATGAACTCATGTAGCCTCTCATCAATCGGTTCGATGCTCATGCTCAAACCCAATCTAGATCCTGAACCCCATGCTCCATGACGTGTTACCACCATACTAAAACATAACCACATAAACTATTGCAAATACACAAGAAGGTTCACACTCTCGAGTTCCCTAGATTCATTGTGGTCTTCTTGGTCTCGTGTATAAATCCTGTGCTTCCAGTAGTACAAGCCCAATACTACCTTCCATACCTATTTATACCCTTCTTAAGGACTACCCCGACTCCTCTAATTCACTCTTCCCAACTAGTATATTTCTCACATTATAATGCGTCCTACACACCAAAGCATCTCTTAAGGACTTCCTAGGATTCCCTTTCGCACCCTCTCTGCCATTAGCTGCAGAAGGAACTTCCACTAATAGCACCTAACTACTACATGAACACATTTACATACTATCGGTATAAGATAATTCTTCGAATGACAGGTCCCACACTACAACGGTTGGACTTAAACAAAAGCTACGCAATAGAGTTAAGACTATCCTTCTAAAATTATCCAATCACAATAATATGTAAGCCAAAGTATTCATCCACTAGTTAGTTAGTACTAATGGAATTTCCTAAAGCACAAAGCATGCAACATTTGATAACATAACCTATATAGGTCATCTTAACAAATAACTGATCTAATACTAGCATGCAAATCTATAAGCTCATACAAATAGACACATAAAGCCATATCTCCTAGCATTCTATCATGAAATTATGAGCAGATTCCTTAGCCCTTAATCTAGTATGTAATTCTCATATCATAGCATAAAACATATAAAATGTATGGGTATTTTGGGAAGACTTACTTGAGCTCGGCTGATTGCACGCGTCACACCCCTTTTTCTTTTATTAAAATCCTTTGATTAAAATGTTTTTTTTATGGAAAATCTACCAAACCCTCGATTTGAGTCTAGGCAAAGCGTAAGTATGCCCGAATCCCTCAAACCAAGGCTTTGATGCCAACTTGTAACATCCCAAAAATACAAATAAAAATTTTGTTTTTTATATTCATTCAAAACATATGATGCTCATATCAAACCAGTCAAAAGTGTATCATATCAACATATTATCTAAGTACAAATTCCCAAAATTTCAAAATGCAGAAATCATAGGGTGATACTGTGCGATCAGGCCGAGCCCTTCCCCTTCGAACTGGAAGTACCAGAAACATAAACTGAAAACTGTAAGCACAAAGCTTAGTGAGTTCCCCCAAAATAATCCTTACAATACAAACATACAACCAATCATATCTGGGTGCTTTCAATTTCCTTTGGTCTATTTCAAACGAATACAGTCAAGCATATATGGGTGCTTGCAATCCACTTCAGTCTATTTCAACCAGATACAGTCAAGCATATTTGGGTGCTTGCAACCCCTTCATTCTATTTCAACCGGATACAATCAAGCATATTTGGTTGCTTGCAATCCCTTTTGGTCTATTTCAACGAGATACCAGGTCTAATTCACCTCTACCATAAACATATAACATCATAACAAAGAATCACAGAGTCATCAAGCAAACACATGCATAACTGACTATTGTCACGAAGTCAACCATAATACTATAACATAAACTAGTGTGCCAACATTGGTGCCTTCAACCCACAGATGAAGTGAAGGAAAACTCACCTCAAACTAAAGGTTTCAAATCATACTCAATGTCTGACTCCTAAAATTCTCTCCCTAAGGCATAAGTATAAAACCCTAATTAGAAATTAGGTCAATAGTCTAACCCGAAAGTCCAAACCCTAATTCTTGGCTTAAGGAAAAAAGGGTTTCTTCACCCTCGCCTCATTGGGCCTCCCCTACCAAGGCCTAAATCCACACAAGTCCAAAAGGGCAATACAAACCCAACTACAAGGCCTTTAAGGCCCAATATGGCCCAAGAGCATGCATCATGGCCTAAAGCCTAAAAACGTCCTGCTACTACAGGCGGGCATGAGGGCCAAACCTTAATAAGTCAAAAGCCCAACAAAACTCGAGCCCAAAAATCTCATAAGCCTACACACTACATACATGCGGCGTACATGGCTCGTACGCCTGGCATATGCTGATGATCCGAAAATTGGGGCACTGGCCCAGTACGCGCAACGTACTCTAGAGTACACCCATTGTACTGACCAGTCAGCCCATAATTGCTCCATAGTCTTAATCCATTAAGTTTTAACGTCCAAAACTTATATTCAAGGTCATAAAAGTGTCTTAATCCATAAATTTGGAAACTTTATGCTCTTTCATGCCTTATTGGGACTCAAAACATGAATTAAGTCCTCTATCTCTCTTAGATGGTCACCAACTCATGCATGGTTGAGTCTTAAACCTCAAGATATGATTTTTATTACTTCAAGCACCCCTAAGAGTCCAAAAGGAAATCTTAAATGGTATAGAGTAGCTCGTACTCCAAAAGACCACATTATGGGACCATAAGAGGTTAAGTTTTCTCTTAAACCTAGATCTAAACTTAGAATGAACAAGTTTCAGACTTTATACCTCCAATAAGCTAGAAATGATGCACAAAATCTAGATCTACAAGCTCCTTCTTCTCCTTTGCTTCTCCTCAATCTTTCTTCTTCAAACCACACAAGAACACCCAAAAACTCTATGTAAGCTAAAACATGCACTCAAGATGGCGAGGGTTTCGAGATTAGCACTAAAAGGAAATGGGGGCTGAAAGGGTGATGGACTTGAAAGACTTACGGACCTTAAATAGGGTGCAAACCCTAAAAATTAAGGTTTTTCCCCTGGCTTGAGTAGGCCTAACATATGAATGGGTACGGCCAGCGTACATCGGGATCACCCTAATAACGCGTATGCAAGGAGTACGTCGTGCGTACATAGTGCACACCCATCGTACTCACGGATACTTCAAGACTTTTACATGAATAAAGGATAATTTTTTATACATGGCGACTTGGGTGCTACATAAAGCTTCAAATATAAAAATTCCATTTTTATAAACCAAAATCGATTCATTAATGTCATTAAACGAATATCCAAAATCTTATCTAAAAAGTTCATGAAAAGAAATAATGTTAGGAATATTATGTTGCGTCATTGTGCGTTTTTATTAGTCCATTTATGTAAACGGGCTTGGGCTTGTCCACCCATCATTTATTAGGGTTAGAGTATTTAAGGTGCATGCATGCACCGTGTTTGATAACTTTGGCAATTATTCTTGTAACCCTAAACACGCCTTTACAATAGCAATTCTTAATCGATTTCTTCTGAGGCTGTGGAATATAATCATTCAGTATACTTTGAATCTTTCTTCTTATTTTTATTTACAGTCTGTTTTGAGTCTAATCAATCTTTCAAGGATTAATATCCTAACAATTGGTATCAGATAAGGAGACCGTGTAATCTATACACATCTCTGCTGTTTATAAAGTTATTAGGGTTTCCGTTAATATTGGATCTGGTTCAGCCGTCATCACAGTGTTCTTGACGCTATTATGTGATTCAAATATTACCCTAAAACTGCTTCAGTTTACACGTCTGACTCTCAACAAGTTTCAAAAGTTATATCATCATGCAATATGACGATTCTTACATCAACTCCATAAACCTTTCAAGCAACATTGGATGGACCATTTGGATCCTAATTCTTTTCCCCAACGAATATGAAGTTTGGGCACTTAACTTCGAATATTATGTTCTTGGCCTAAAAGACAACGTATATATGATATGGGAGGCCATCACTATTGAACCATTTGTTCACACTGGAAGCAGAAGAGTCATTAAAACTCAAACTGACTACAACAAACTTCTTCTTGATATTAAATACGTCCCTCAAGATGAGAAAGAAAAATTGATTAGCAATGTTAATGCAATGAGAATCATTCCATTTGCCTTGTCGAATGACACTTTTCTTCTGGTTAGCTCATGTGACACAACCAAAGCCATCTGAGATTGGCTTAAGGAACTCTACTCTACAGATGCAGATCTTGAGCACTCAACACAAACACTCTTGCTTTTAGAGTTTGGTGCATTTACACAAAAGCCTGAAGAGAGTTTGAGTCAACATTCAATCGTTACAATCATCTTTTAAGTAGGATGACAAAACATGGCATTGGACGTGAAATTATTGAACAGAAGGTCATGTTCATGAATAGGCTTAGATCGGAGTGGATGGCGGTGGTGTCTACAGTAAAGGCGCATGAGCGGTTCAAAAATTATACTTTGGCAAATATTGTTGGAATCCTGAAGTCACATGAGAATGAGGTGACAAAAGAAGTGAAAGTTGTGTCTGGTATGGGATCTCTGGCTCTCATTGCGAAGGGCAAGAAAGTAGCAGAAGATGGTTCAATATGTGAACTTTCTGATTGTGAGCTTACGAGTAAAGAGTTTGTGTTAATGGTGTGAAACCCGAAGCGATTCGCAAAGACGAAGTTCCCTTCCAACAAGAATCGAATATGGCAGGGAAGCTACAGCTCTGAGAAGTTAATATAGGAAAATGCGAATGGCTCATAAAAGGAGAAGAAGCTGACGAGTGACTCTGGCTATGATTGTAACTATTGTCAAGGAAAAAATCATTTGGCCAAAGAGTGTATGCTGTGTAGATTGAACTAAAAGAAGGAAGGAGAAGACGATGAAACCTACCATCTCTGAAAGCTTGAGGAGATAAAGAAGAAAAAGAACTCTGATAATTCTATGCCTGCTTTGATTGTGAAGGAAAAGGAAGCTGATGATGAATTTTCTAGGGTGGAAGTCTGGTTCACGGATTCAGAAGATGAGGAGGTTCGCAGGCCAACTCATGGGAGAAGTTTCGTTGCGAAAGAGGAGGATTCACACTCTGGGGAAGATGTTTCATGATGACAAGTGATGTGTCACAGATGCGAGGATATACCAACTGATAGTGGACATGGGATTGATAGCTGCTTTGCTGCGAAACCAGTTTTTGAGCAAATCAGTGAATGTGATCAAATGATCAATAAGGTACACTCTATTATTGAATCACTCAATATACATGTGTCAAGATACGAAAATGAACTAAATGAATTAAAATTCACATTTTCTAGTATCAGTAACAGTTTAAAACAAACTCGCGTGACAAATTCCAACCTAACCGATCAAATCAGCAGGGTTTCATCAAAGAATTAGGAGAGACACATATAGATAGAGAACACTGAGTATGATTTAGCCAAGTCTAGGGATGAGTTAATTTATTTACAATGAGACAATTTATTGCTTTTGAAACAACATAATATTTTTTGTTTGATTGCAAAAAGGCTTTATCATAATATTACTCAATTGCATCTTGATTGTGAGATTGGTCAAAAACTCCATAAGATGATTTTGCCATTCCTTGAATTAAAGGAAGAAGAAATCGACGCTGACTGTTATAAGTGCGAATTAATCATATCATCTGATGAAACTTCAAAAGCTTATAGGATTGGACTAGACAAAATTGAGTCTTTTATTAAGTCCAAAGACCACAAGAACATGTTGAAACAGCTTTTGGACGAAAATGACAAAAAGAAAATTAAAACTGATACTATGTAGAAGTTTGACTCATTGAGTACAAAGTTGAGTTCAGATAACAAACTTAATGTTGATAACACATCTGAATTTGACGATACCAGTGATATGAGTGAAATATCTATAGAGGATGTGGTTGATTGCTCAGAGTTTGTTCCAAACGAACCACGTGTTGCGAAAGTCCCAATTTCTGAAAATTCTGTCGAATTTGCATGTCTTTCTGAAACTAATCCAAACGTTTTAAAAGAAATTGCGATTGTTTTTCCAAAATCTAAACCATCCCTAACCAGGTTTTCAAAAGCAATGGGGGGGGGGGGGGGTAAATAAGGTTCAAACAGTCGAATTAACATCCATGGTTGACAAAGACAATGAAGATGGATGTGATGAGCCTTTTTGGTCAACTTCGATCAACAATGATGACGAAACAGTAGGTCTCTCAGAAAGGACCTCATGGAGAGTAAAAGGAAGATATGTACCAGAGCCTTTAAACAAGGTTAACTCCAGCTACGAGAAAGGAAGTCCCAATGGAACTAAGAATGTTCCTAGCAACACATCTTATGAGCAAAACGAAACTCCAATAAGAAAGCCAAGAGCGAAAGCTAACGTTCACAAATCTTCAGAATAGTTTGCATCGCAAAAACATCAAAGCAACGCCAGATACAACAAAAATCTCATGGAAAGAAAACAGTTCTGGCAATCTAGAAATCCCAACGTCGTTCGCATTGAGAAACCTCTCAATAAAAATTCTAAAGTTGTACCAAAAGCGAATCCAAAGAGTTTTTCGCAAAATCAGTTTCACAGTCCACAGAATACAAAAAACATTTTTCAAAAACCTATTCTTTCAAAGCCAAAAAGCCCTGTGGAGAATCCAAAACCTCACAACTCACAAACCAAAAATGCTTCACATCCTCACAAGACATCAAAAGATGTTAGAGGAAAAGGAAAGCTAGTTTCGGATCATCAAGCTCCAGTCTTGAAGCCCGAAACTAACATAAAGAAAAGTGAAAAAGAGTTTGTGAAAAGACAAAACAAAAATCAAAATCCATCATCTTCAAAAGATACTAACCTAAAAGATAAAAGGATCAAGGTTTTTAAAATCATAAAGAAAGATAACACCACCTTAATAAAACGAACCTATATGGTTGATCTTTCAATTACTTTCCCTCTTACTGTAAAAGGCTCACGAGGACCCAAACAACTTTGGGTTCCTAAATCTGCTTAATTTTTGCAGGTAATTCATGACGAACAGTTTGACACTGAATGGTATATCGACAGTGGCTGTTCGCGTCACATGACAGGTAGGAAGGATGAACTGCGAGAGTATTGGGAACTGAAGAATGGTGGAAGAGTGAAGTTTGGGAATAACTCACTTGGAGAGATCAAAGGCTATGGAATGATAACAAATGGCAAATTCTAAATTCGTAAAGTTACTTATGTCAAGGGTCTGCAACACAATCTTATAAGTGTTTTGCAGTTGGTCGTTGGTACAGGATTAAAAGTCTCATTTGAAGACGAAGGTTCAGAGATCATAGAAAAGAAAACCAAAGCAGTCCTTCTAAAGTTTGAATGCAAAGGTGAGATGTATCCGTCGAACTTAAATCCAAGACGAGGGAAGCCAGCTATTTGCCTTCTAACAAAAGCTCATGCTGAAGATAGTTGGCTATGGCACAGAAGACTTTCGCATCTTAACTTCAAAGATATCAACAAGCTTGTGCTTGTTACGACAAGGATCATCTTTGTGCTACTTGCGAATTGGGAAAGCAAAGTAGAAAAAACCATCCAACGATAGTGAATACAAAAGTAATTGAGCCACTTGAACTTTTGCACATCGATCTTTGTGGTCCGTCTACCATCGAAAGCATTGGTGGTAATAAGTATATTCTCGTTATTGTAGATGATTTTTCTCATTTCACTTGGGTTTATTTTCTTAAGCAGAAATTTGAAGCCACTCCCAAGCTCAAAGACTTCATAAAGCAGATTGAATAATAACTATAGAAGCTGGTTCGCAATATTCGCAATGACAATGGATTGGAATTCAAAAACCAGGAGTTTGAAGAATTTCTGACTGTGAAGGGGTTTCGCATAAATTTTTGGCTGCATACATTCCACAACAAAAGGGTGTTGTTGAAAGGCGAAACCGATCATTGTGTGAGGCTGCACGAACAATGCTCTCTTTTGCGAGTCTGCCACTATATTTCTGCGTTGATGCGATTGGGACAACTTGTTTCACCCAAAACCATTCAATTCTCAATAAACAATTTTCTGTCACTCCCTATGAAATTATAAATAAATGAAAACCTAACGTAAAGTTTTTCCATGTTTTTGGTTCTAGATGCTTCATCTTTAATTCTAAAAAACAAAGGAACAAATTTGATGTGAAAGATGATGAAGATATCTTCTTGGGATATTCACTGACCTCTAAGGCATATAGGGTTCTTAACAAATGATCAAAACGAGTAGAAGAAACCTATTATGTGACGTTCGACGTCAATTACTGAAAGAGGACTCAAGAGAATGACAGTCAATCAAAGGAGATCTTTCCTAAACAAAGCCCATCTACGATTCCACTAGCCAATCTCTACGAAGAATTCACGCTACTATTCGATGAGCCAGAGAAGGTTATCTCTTCTGAATCCAAAGCGACTGACAATGAGGTCGGTGAAATGAAGAAGATATTTGACAACGTATCAAATTCTATGAACAAAGAGAAACCAAGTGCGAATGGCCCACATGGTACGGACTCTACATTCCAGGGGGAGAATTCTGAATCAACCTCTAATGCAACTTTTCAGGGGGAGCACTCAACTCCACAAAATACGCAAGAAAGTCCACTCCAGGGGGAGAATCTGACAGCTAAAGAAGAAACATTTACATCATTCGAGGGGGAGAAACATAATACGAACGATGATTTGGATGTATAGATTGATGATTCGGATATACAGTCAGAATTTGATGACGTAAATGCTGAATTGGTTCCATCTTGTGATCCTAATTATCCTCCTCTGATTAAACGGATAAGAGATCATCCAAAAATGTAGGTTATAGGTGAATCGTCTTCAGGAGTTCTAACAAGAGCACAACAAAAGGCGAAACGAACTGCTTTACTGTGCAAAGTAGAATATTGCATGTTCAATTCGTTCGTCTCCAAAGTCAAACCCAAAAATGTTCAAATTGCTTTGGATCATTTGGATTGGGTCCAGGAAATTCAGGAGGAGCTCAATGAATTTGAACGAAACAAAGTCTGGAGACCGATTCCTACTCTAAAGGATGCACCCGTTGTTGGGTTAAAGTGGTTGTTTCACAACAAGCTTGATAAAGAAGGAAACGTTATATGAAACAAAGTATGATTTGCTGTAAAGGGGTACTATCAAGAAGAAGGCATTGAATAAGAAGAGACCTTCACACCTGTTGAATGGGGAGCTAGAGAAGCCTATTTATGTGGAGCAACCACCAGGTTTTATAAATGAGAAGTATCCCGACCATTGCTATATTCTGGATAAAGCAGTCTATTGTCTGAGATTTGCTCCACGAGCCTGGTACGAAACTTTAACTCCTTTCTTGAAAATGTCTAAATTTAAACAAGGTTTGGTTGACCTAAAATTCTTTCGAAAGAAAGAGGGTGACCACTTAATGTTTTTCCAAAGTTACGTTGATGACATTATCTTCGGATCAACTTACCCCAACTTAACAACTGAATTCTGAAAGCTAATTTTAGTTGTGATTTAATCGAGAAGTGAAACCAGATCAGAAAAACAAATAAAATTATGAACACTCAGAGTAAATATAATCTTATTTCAGCTCATATTATGATTCCTTGATACAATGAGAGTTAGACAGAAATGATGCAAAAGTCCTATCCTATCTACTGTACCTTCCCCTATTTATAGGAGAATAGAAAGCATACAAAAAAATACAAAGGACTCGACAATACAGTTTCGAAACAAACAATGCCTTTGTAAATAACATTACATTACCAACATTACAAAGCTTTCGACACCTTACAGTAAACTTCGACTCCTACAATCTCCCACTCTGTAAGCAGTGTCAAAATCAGGTTATCAATACTTGAGCAACCATATGTAATGTTCTTCGAATCTCCGCATACCACTTCATGACCTTCTTCAGTTAGGCTTTATCCACTTCATTGTTCTTCTTACAACTATTCATACGCACAATGAAGTTTGTATATTTAGCAGTTGTGTATATTTCGACATCACTTGACTGAAATAAGAACTTCGCTTGTTTTCCCTTATTTCTCTTTCCCACGAAAACAATTCCAAAAGGCTTCATACATATTTCTCCATCAACATACATCTTCAAATCAGCTTGACTTTTCAACACTGATTGAGGAATTGTGATTTCTTTTCCCATTGGCAGTGCTAACTCAACATCAGTCAATGCTAGACAATCATAGTAATTGTCTATGAAAAGCTTGATATGGACCAATCCCAGATGTAGCACTTCTTTACTTGTTCCCCGGAGTTTCGAAGCATCCATGTCTTTGTTTAAAGTCGCAACTTGAATCAGATCATTCAAGTTCATCAGATCAAAATCAGCAATTGAGAAGTCAAGAGCTACATTGTTCGCCCTCACAACATGGTATCGAAAAAATTTGTAGCATGTTTTCGAACAACACATTCTTTGTTATAATTAGGACTCAGACAATCTTCATGAGTGACCATACCTCTTCTTGATCCTCTCCCAACACAGCGTGAAACCTCATCTTCATATGGATAAAATTATCTTTATCCTTTAATTGATCAACAATCTTGTACTGGGATGTGAGAAACATCATTTCATTGACAGGAAAATCAAGTTGATTCATATCATAATTCTCGATAGAGTAATTTTTCCTTGGCTTCTTCTTAAACTCGTACATTTCATTGTAAGCAACTCTTGCTTCGATATTTTCATAACTATGCAACTTTCTTGGATCTCCTTTGTTCAAAGTAGGAGGATAATTTTGACGAAGCCTCAAAATACTTTGAATTTGACATTGCTCCTCTATTTCTGCATTTATCTCAACCTTTCTTTCTTCCTTTGACTTCTCAAATACAACCCCTTTTCCTCTATCTTGATTTGTTGTAGTTTGCTTGGGTTTCGAAGAATTTCCTCACCTGTTGACCCGATTACAATGCCTTTAGCAATTGGCCATGTAGTTGTGACAGTTGTTATCACTGGATCAGCCTTCAAAATTGTTGGTTTCGAAATTGTTGATTTTAGTTTAGGAGTTGTAAAAAACTTGCCAACAACCTTTACTTCTTCATCCGTTTTCCCATAGGCACCTTCTCCTTTACCAACAATTCTTCTTTCTCCCCTTTGCATGCCTGTGACAACAGGTGGGGCATTTGTTGGTAAAAGACTTATCAGCTGAGACAATGGGGCTGGTATGTCTTCTTCCTCAGGATCAAATTTGAGATCAACAAATGATCCTCCAAATCCTCCATCATCAATATCATCATCATTCATAGGTTCGGTTGGATCGGTGGATTGATATGGGAAAAGAGAAGTGATGGGTTGATTCATAACTTGATCAAAAGTTTGTGAATGTGTTTTTGTAGAAAAAGTAGTGATAAACGGTGGTAAAGATGTAATGGCAGTAATGATTGAGGTTTCAAGAATAACTTTAATAGACACTGGATGTTCATTGTTCGAGACTCCTTCACCCATGTCGAGATTTACATCCGTATTAGATACGTGTGTAAAAATGCCTGAGGTTAGAACCTCCTCATGAAAAGACTTGGTTATCAAAACCTCGGGTGGTATTACTGAAGTCTGCTCAGGAATTGATATTTTTGTTAAATCACCAAGAATAGTGGTTGTGTCCACTATAGAAGTTTTCACAGAGCTACTGGAAATTCTTATCTCCTCGAAAATCAATTTCACAGGAGATTTCTTCTTTGATGAAGCATCACCCTCTGGAGTTTCAGGGACTTCTTCTTCTTCCATAGAGTCATCCTGAAGAATCAATTTCCTCTTCTTTGTTTTCTTGGAAATATGCTTTGCAACATCCTCAGCACTTCGTTTCTTTGAAGATGGAGAAACTGGTACATGAACCTCTCGAATAATGAGACCTTTCTGTGTAACATGTGGCTTTCGAACTATGGAAGGAGAAAAGCTAGAAGACCTTTCAGGAGAAGTTCGTGACCTATGAGCTTTGTTTTTGAGACGCTTGAATACACCGGTTTTCGAAGGAACAATTTACTTTGTAGGCTCAACAAGTTCAGGCTCAACAGGCTTGTCGGACTTCTTCGATACTTTGATCACCACTGCAGCCTTCTTCTTGGGTGACTTAGTAACTTTTTCTTCTTGAACAGGTTTCTCAGGAGTAGACTCATCAACTTTATTTGGTTTTCGAGATTTCTTCGAAGGAACTTCATCATGTTTTTCCAGTAAAATACCATTTTCGTCATTTTTGCTAATTGTGAGTAAATAAGCCATCAACATTGGATTTGATGGATCAACTTTCTTGAGCATCCCATCGGGAATTCTAGCAACTGAAGGAAATATACTCACATCATCTTTGATTGTTTTTGGGTAATGATACTTCACAAATTCTGCCTTAGGCTCATCATTTGGCACCAAAACACCTTCCTTCTCATAAGCATAGCGAAGAATCAAACTCCAATACCTCGCACACGAAACCCCATCCACTGCATTTGTATTTTCAACACTCTTCAAAAATTCTTTCCACATGTGTGTTGCATAGTCCACTGGTAGATTGTAGTAGATTCCGGCTACCATTACATACACTTCCATTCTTCCTTTATCCAAGACAACACTTCGACCTGTGAGACATTGAAGGTAAATTCCAAAAAGAAAATCCCATATACTAGGAAGGCTACACTTCTTGAATTCGCATATCTTTGTAAGAATGGGTTGATAACCCATCTCATTGAACATGTGTAGCATTTGTTCATTCGTGACTTTTTATAATGGTGGAGAATTAGGGATTTCGAGAATCTTGGCAAACAACTTCTTGGAAAGACGAAACTTCTTATCATTCACAGGATTGAATGTCACAGTATCCATAGGCTTGCTGTATGAGGCAGTAGAACCATCATGTGACAGCCAAGACATTAGGACTTCAAAAGAATTAAACATTGCAGTTGATAAAACTGAATGTTTCAAAGCAACTATCAACATCTTGAGTTCTTCAGGGTACACAGTAACATCACCATTAACTTGATAATTGGTACTCTGAATCTTCTTGATGGGTTGAGAAGATACGTCTTCAGTAGTGTTGGATTAAGGAGCAGCCATGACTAGGGTTTGTTTGAAATCGTGAAGAACAAAGAAAAAACGAGAGCACAACTTTTCTTTAAGAATATTTGGTAAGCGTAAAATTGGAATGAAGACCCAATTGCCTCTTTTATATGTATCCCACAGTTGAATCTGAAACGTTTACCATTAATAAACTGGACACGTGGCTCTTGAAAGTTGCACCATTAGTCGTTAATGACGCCATGTCAGATAAAGTGTGTGGCACGATATCTGATAAAAACACACAGTTATCAAACAGTCACATCAAAAGTCTCTTCGTGAGTACTTGTGGATAAGTACCAAAACCATTGGAATGGAGGTTGGGCTCTTTCGCTTTTGGGTTTGAAAACGAAGTCATACACCAGACTTTCGAAATCATCAGCTTGAGTTGGTAATACTTAGAACCTCAAGGATTTCGTGAGTGTCGTGTGCTAATGAAAAAGATAAGAAGCAAAATAAAATAAAAAATTGGATCTGTGATGTTGAAAATATAATTTCGACATGAAAGCAAATAAATCCCGGGAAAAGATTACTTCGTTAAGCATCAAGATAGATGATCAATTGTTTGTGTCGTTCCCGTGAATTACAACCGACTACTTGTTGATAAGCATCGAAGGGATTCTTTTAGTATATTTTTGAAGGTGGCTCAAAATTTCGTTACAATGCACACTAAACATAAGCATAACAAGTTGTAAACGAAACTACCTGTTTGACCAGTGTAGTCAGTGACAAGTAAGCTTTGAAAAATTTATCAAATAACAAAGGTTGAGAATGATACTCAGACTGAAATCATATTCTTAAAACAGAAATAAGTCGAAAATCTTGGTGGGTAACAAATATTGTGGGGTTCGAACATTTGATCAAGATTACATCAAAGATAGAATATGATTTTGAGTATCGAAATTAAGTACTGAACCAAATGTTTCGTGATTTCTCGAACAAAGTTCCCCATTAATTCCTTAAGTTGGTTCAACATTTTGGATTTCACTTTCATCACGGGCTCATGATGTTAGATCATTAACACAAAATTTTGATATGTCTAGATCCTAATTGGTTTTTATCAGAGATCTCTTGGACATATGTCTTTGTGTGTGAGTGTGTATGAATATTGGGATGAAAAAGATTGAGTATAAGAATTGAATGTACCTCTGCTTTGATTTGATCATGCAATAAACTCTTAACTCATATGAGAAGAGTAAGGTAGCTCATGAATGAATGAAAATATAGCCTAATTGGGAAGGAATTCTCAAAATGAGAACCATTAAGGCTTCGAAACTCATAGCATTATCGAGGCTTTGGTCAACATGCTGCAACATCTTCTAGGGACATCTTAACTAGTACATAGGTGTCATAAATATACCTTCCCTCAAAGCAGCAAGCATGAACCAAGAAAATTTTCCATTTGTGAGGATGTAGAGAAAATTCGCACAAATTTTGAAATTTTTGTACACTTCATCAAACTTTAGAAACTTAGTTGATTTCCTCCCAAAATCCTTTGTTCCAGTTCGTGAACGTGACTTCCAAACTTTTCTAAAGAATTACACAAAATCGTCTCTGCAACTACACATCAAGTGTAAAAATATACAAAAAAGAAAAATATTTTTGGATTTTTGTTTTCAAAAAAATAACAAAAATAATAAAATATTTTTGATATTTTTGATTTTTTTTTCAAAATGGGAAAACAAAATGAAAATATCTTTGGTATTTTGGATTTTTCGACATGAAATGAACAAAAGATGAAACACAAATATTTTTGTTGTTTTTGATTTTTCGACAAAAATGTAACGGAATTTTTTTATACTAAATTAACAAGAATTTGTGATTAAGAGGTTTGTACATGATGTCGAAATCGAAGCGTGTCGAAGCACTGAACGTGAAGAGTAACCTCTGAATGACAAGCTACCTCCTCTGAATGAACACTCAACACCTCTGAATCGACACTTTTGCATCTTTTTCTCTTGTTATTCTTTCAAAAGAAATCCTAGCACATAATTAGCTTTGATCAATCCCAGTCCATTTACTATTCTTACAAAAGACTTTTCATCCAATGACTTTGTAAAAATATCAGCAAGCTGATAAGTTGTTTTTACAAAGTAAACTTCGATATTTCCATCTTCCACATGATTCTTGATAAAATGATAATGAAGTGTAATATGTTTTGTTTCCGAATGTTGTACTGGATTGTGACAAATGCGTATAACACTTTGTGAATCACAATACGATGGAATCTTCTTCATGTTTATTGCATAATCTCGTAATTGACTTTGAATCCAAATTATTTGTGAAATGCAAGCTGCAACAACAACATATTCTACTTCAGATGTGGAAATCGAAACGCATGTTTGTTTCTTCGACTTCCAGCTTACAAGCTTCCCATCTAAGAGTTTACATCCATCCCTTGTACTTTTTCGATCAAGACTACAACCTCCCAGATCAGCATCAGAAAGAGCTTGTATGAAAAAGCCAATTTTCAAAGAATACCACAATCCTAACGAAATTGTTCCTTTGAGATATCGAAAAATATTTTTCACTGCAGTTAAGTGTCGTTCTCTAGGATTCGATTGATACCTAGCACAATTACAATCAGAAAACATAAAATCAGGTCGACTTGCCGTAAGGTATAGTAACGAACCTATAATGCTTCTATATAAAGTAATGTCAACAGCAGGTTTATCTAATGAAGGATTGAGCCTTGTTCCAACCGCCATTGGTACTCACAATTTTGTGTTATTCGTCATTCTAAAATTTTCAAGCAGATTCTTTTTGTATTTTTCTAGATTTATAAAAATTCCTTCTCTGCTTTGACGAATATTCAATCCCAGAAAGTTGTTTATTTTTCCCATCATGCTCATCTCAAATTGACTTTGCATCAGGTTTTCGAATTCACTAGACAAAGCAGGGTCAGTAGAGCCAAAAATTATATAATTGACATAAATTTGAGCAAGCATAAGATGATTCCCAACTTTCTTTCGAAACAAAGTGGGATCAACTAACCCTTGATTAAATTTTAATTGTTTTAAGAAATTGGTAAGTGTTGCATACCAGGCTCTTGATGCTTGTTTTAACCCATAAACAACTTTATCTAACACATAACAATGATCAGGAAATTGAGAATTGATAAAACTTGGTGGTTGTTCAACACAAACAGTTTCTTCAAGAACTCCATTAAGAAATGCACACTTCACATCCATTTGATAAACACCAAAATCCTTGTGTGCTACATAGGCTAAAAAGATTCGAACAGCCTCGAGTCTTGCGACAGGGGCAAAGGTTTCTTCATAGTCGATACGTTCTTGTTGCGAATAACCTTTAACTATAAGCCTAGCCTTATTTCGAATGATATTATCTTCTTTATCAATTTTGTTTTTCAAAATCCATTTTAATCCAATCAATGATACATCATCTGGTTTCGGAACTAACCTCCAAACTTTATTTCTTTCAAATTCAGCCAACTCAGATTTCAAAGAAACTATCCAATCAATATCGTCCATAGCAATCTTGACTGTTTTTGGTTCAATTTTCGAAATAACAACATTGAACATGTAATATTCTTGATGAGTATTGAGTACCTAATTTTTATCACAAAGTTGAGCTCTTGTAAGAACTCCTTCTTGAAGATCACAAAGATCTTGTTCCTTTGGATGATTTCTCGTCCATTTTTCCAATGGTGGATATGCTTGATCAAAATCCAGTGGAGCATCTTCGAACATTTCATCATTCTCCGAACCTGAAACAGAAAAATTATCATTAAAATCATGAAAAGTTTCATTTTGATCATTATTATTCGGCATATTAAGTTCCCCCTTGACAGTTTCATCTTCAGGTTGCTCCCTCTCAACATTAGTATTCATTCTCCTATTCTCCCCCTCGAAAAAATGCTCCCCCTCAACACGAGAATTCGAATGCAAGTGCTCCCCCTCCACTTGATCATTAGTCATACTTTCACGAATTTCAGGAGAATGAGATGTCGAATTCACAATAACATCTTCCTGAATAAGTGTCGAAAAATCAGAATGCTTTGATGATTCATCAAGTTGATTATCCTCAGCATTGATTTGAACATCAGCAGCCCTATCTGGAACACCAAAAATTAAATCAAAATCAAAGTCATAAGAATTAACACTCTTAGATTCATCTTTTGATTCCTTAATAATTGGTTTTCGTTCGAAACACTTTTCAACTTGTTTGACATCGAAAGTTAGATTGAATAATTCTTCAATTTTCCGAGTTCATTTATTTAATACTCTATATGCAACTGAATTATGAGAATAACCCAACAAAATTCCTTCGTCAGCTTTGGCCAGAAATTTCGAAAGATTATCCTTGAGATTCATGATAAAACACCTCAGCCAAAAACATGAAAGAATTTGACATTAGGTTTTCGGTTATTGATAATTTCATACGAGTAATACTAAATCTTCGATGAATAAATGATCGATTCTGTATAAAACATGCAGTAGAGAATGCTTCAGCCGAGAGGTATTGAGGAAGATTCACATACATGAGCATCGTTCTTGCTGATTCATAAAGAGAACGATTTTGCCTTTCTACCACACCGTTCTATTGAGGTGTGTAAGGTGAAGAAAAATTATGTGAAATTCGTTTTTCGGTTAAAAATGAATCAAGAACATTGGACTTTAATTCTGAACCATTATCACTCTTGATTTTTCGAACTTTATTCTTCAAACTTGTTTCGATATTCTTTATAAAACCAATCATGACTTGAGCAACTTCAGATTTTAACCTGAGAAAATAAACCCAAGTAAATCGAGAAAAATCATCAACAATAACCAAGATGTATCGTTTCTTGTTAAGAGTTTCAACAGTCGATGGTCCACAAAGATCAATGT
Source organism: Lactuca sativa (assembly GCF_002870075.4). NCBI lineage: Eukaryota > Viridiplantae > Streptophyta > Magnoliopsida > Asterales > Asteraceae > Lactuca > Lactuca sativa. Next base: position 146,112,389 of record NC_056628.2, read on the forward strand.
AAAGAACTTCCAATGGTTCAACAATTTTCGAATCAATTTCAATTAGATGTCCTTGTCGATGTTGTTTCCCTTGTTCGCAAGCTGCACATAAAGTATCATTGTCAAATATTAAAACAGGTGAACCTCGGACATGATCATTTACCACTAGTTTATTAAGATTTCGAAAGTTCAAGTGTGAAAGGCGTCGATGAGTTTGATGTTGAGAGTGAACATATCTCCATGTGGTTTGGACTTAAGTAAAATTTAGTTTGTGTTGACATTCGAAATTATACCTCCTTCTTCATTGAATACCACTTGATTGCTAGCACCCACAACAAGTTGTGAAACATTTATCAAGTTATGTTGAATACCTTCGACATAAGCAACACGATTGATAGTGAATTTCCCATTTGTTACTTTTCCATATCCTTTAACTTGACACTTTTGATTGTTGCCAAACTTTACAACTCCTGCATTCTCCAATCTTCGAAAATCACACAAATTTTATTTCCTTCCAGTCATGTGACGAGAGCAACCACTATCGATATACCATTTTTCATCATATTGCTCATCACATAAAACCTGCAATTAGTGAAAAAATTTAGGTACCGAGGTTGTTTGGGTCCTTTATGATTAGTTTGAAACACATTATGAAATGAAGAACCTAAGATCCAATTACGAAGTTTATACTTGACACTATCAATTAAGTCCACTTCATTTGGTAAAGGCTTAGAAATATAACATTTCGAAAGTTTAGGACTTTCACTGACTTTCACCTTTTTCTTCTCAGTTTGTGGCCTTGTAGTCTTATCTTTCAAAATAGGACACCATGCCTTGACTGAAGATATCGAATCTTTTGATGATGAACTGACATTCGACATTTTGTTCAGATACTTCTCATAAGCATTTTTGAATTGTTGTTGAGAGAATTTTCTTGTTTGATCAGCTTTCTTTTTTTCCTTCAAACCAATGATCTATGTTTTGCATATTTGATCGACCCTTGGTATATGAGACTTTGAAAGCTTGTTTCATAGGAGGATTAGGAAAATTCGGTTGCTGGCGTGTGTATTTAACATTCCGTTTTGATTGAAATTGTTTAACCCTTTTATTTTCAACTTTTGATTCAAAACGTTGTTGTGTATGATTTCGATGTTGAAAAGACGGTGAGTTGTTTCGTAATTGATATGACTTTGAAAAACCACCATTGAAAACCCTTTGATTTCTTGTTTGGTTAGTAGAATGAAACTTCTTGAATGATTGAGATTTTTAAAAATCCTTTCCTTTTAATTTTTGATTATAATTTTGTGACAAAAACTTTTTTTCGTTATTTTTGGTTTTCGAAAAATCATTTTGTGATGTTGATTAAGACACATTCTTTTTATACAGAGCAGGATTTTTCTTATTAATTGAATTTGATGAAGATTTTGTCTTAACATTTTCAGACATTGTCTTTTTAGTTGTTTTCTTTGTCAAATCGTTTTGTTTCTTTCGATACTCAATAATTTGCCAAAAAAACTTTCTTTCATGCTTGTCTCTTTGAAATTCCATTTTCTTTTAAAGACTTGTCAATTTTATCTTAAAACTCTTGTGAATTTATTTTATCATTTGAAATCACAATTTCAACATCAACTTGTTTCTTTGAAATTTTTGTTTTTGCAACCCATTTTCTTTGTGGTTTTTGTCTTAGAAATGTGTGTGAATTCTTGGTAAGATTGTTTTCGACGGTACTTTGATTAGAAAATAAACCTTCATTCGATATTTTCTTAGTATCTTCTTGTGCCAATTTGTTAAACTCCGGTTTGATTTGATCAATATTCCTAATTGTGAAAAACACTTGGTTTGGAAAGATAACATCATCTATACACTTGAAATTTGGATACACAACCGAATGCGTTTCTAGATAATGAGCACCTTTTTTTTCATCACTTTGTTGAAATTTTCTGTTTCACCATACACCTGATCAACAACTCTTGGTATTTCATTTTCTTTCGAAACATCTTTTGTTGTGGTTGTTTCTTTCGAAATTTCATCATCATCCTTCTTATCATCACTGCTATCAGTTTGACTATCTTTGACACTTACATGATCTTCATCACAAACTTTCGAAGTTGAGGGTTGGTTAGTGTCAGTCTTTTCCAATGAATAATTATATTTTTCTTTACCTTTAGCCAAAGATGTGACATTAATGACAGATAACTAAGAACAATCGATAGATTCTTCGTCCTCAATTTCACTAATTTCGCTAATATTATCAGAATTATCTTCAATATCAACAAAATTAGATTGAGAGTCAGACTTCGAATTCTCAGTCCTTTTCAAAATCTTTATTGTTCATTCTAGGTTAAGGTTTCATTCACAATGTCAACTAATTCATTAGCATCCAAATATTCATCTATTTTCACAATTCCATAAGCAAATCTATTATCAGGAATTTTATCAAACTCAGTTATTGTCTTTTCATAATAATAAGACACACAATCAATCTTTTCTCTTTCAAAAGCTAAGAATGGTAATAATTTCGTATGTTGCTCTTTGCTTATATCAGAAGAGTGATGTAAATCAGTTAACTTTGCATATAGTCTCTTAGCTGAATTACAATATATGTTTCTTTGAGCTAATAACACGCGAACATCAATACTCAAATTGTCCATATCACACATGAGATTAGTTATTTGTAACTCTACATATTCTACTTTCATTTTCTTCGAATCCAACTGCTTCTATACCTCTAAGAACTGAGTACTAGATTTCTTAGCCTTATTACTAGCAGAGATAACAAAATTATCAAAATAAGCAACAATGTCATCAAAAGTAGTCAATTCAGAATCATAAGTATTCAAAGGAATATTAAAAGATTGAAGTATAGAACGTAACTTCGTGGTTATTGGTGATTTATCTCCACTTTTCGTCATGAAACAATGTCCATTAACATTCTCTTCATCTTCATCATCAAACTTCACATACATTGCGCCATGCGTAGGATTACGCATTTCGTCATCATCAGATCCTGATGACCAAATCTGATAAGTCTCATCTTCATCACCTTCTCCTCTTGCCACCAAGGACAACCCTTTTGCTTTTGCTCTTACTTCCTCCAATCGTTCGACATAATATGCTTCGTCTTTGATCTTACTTTTTTTCTCCTCTTCCTTTCAAAGCATATAGTCACTTGCCATATGCTTTGCACCATGACAATAGTGACAGTTGACACATGAGTCACCTTTGAGCTTCTTTTCAACTTTTGAATCTTTAGTATTTGATTTTTTCTTCTCGAACTTCTTCTCCTCATTCACTTTTCCCGCAAAACTCACTTTTGCCTCACCAGTCCTTACTTTCGAACCAAATGGCTTTTTATAAAATTTCATTACTTTGTTGTTGGAGTAGAAAGCAATGGCTTCGTCATCCGAGTTAACAATCAAGCCTTCATCATCAGAACTCTCTTTTCCAATAGCTTCTTTCTCAGATACTTTCGAAACTAAAGCAAGTGGTCCTCCCCAGCTTATCTTTGATTCTTCAGCCATTTCGCTAACTTCTGGCTCATGAGTTTTCAACATATTTTAAAGATCATTTAGAGTTGAGGTATCAAAGCTCTATTGAGTTTTCACCATGAGACTAACATTTCTTCATTCTTTTCTTAATCCCATAATGAATATGAGATTAAACTCCATTGTTGTCCTGGTTATTCCATTATGACTGTATTTGTAGATGAGTTCATTCAAGCGATCGTAATAAAGTTCGATAGATTCACTTTATTTTTGCTTGAGCTCTTTCAACTATACCAAACAATGCTTCACATAGTTGATTTTCGTAATTTCACTCCCTTGAAACTTATCTTTGAGAGTATTCTAGATCTCTTTTGCAGATTTACAACTACGAAGGTAGTTATAAACAACAGGAGGAAGAGCACGATGAAGCTCTCTCGTACATCTTTCACATTCTTTGTCAGCCTTGTTGATTGATCAGAAACACTTTGTGTGGAAGCAAATGAACCAATTGCTTGAACATTCGCAAGAGGAAGAACGTTGCCATTAATACATTCCCAAAGCTCTTCATCCAGTCCATTTTAGTAGTCTTCCATGAGATCAACCCATTGATCATAATAATCTGGAATTAGCGTAGGAGTCTTTGTTGAAGATCCTAGTTGATGAGAAAAAGATGTCATCATGTTCATATTGAAATTTGCTATTGATGTATGGGTGAATTTTCAGAAAAACTTCAAAAATTTGAGAATTAATGGATGAATTGATCAGAAAAAGCAAGTAGAACACTCAATTTAACAAACTAGTTGGAGAATCGAATCACAACTGAAGATCAAGGATGATTTTTGGTATTAAAAGTGCGGAAACTTTTGAATCCAATACGAGACTCAAAATACGATTGACAAAAGATGAAAATCAGATCAATGCAGTATGAATCCTGCTTTGATACCAAATGTAGCTGTTATTTAATCGAGCAGTGAAACAAGATCAGAAAAACAAACAAAATTATGAACACTCAGAGTAAATATAATCTTGTTTCAGCTCATATTATGCTTCCTTGATACAATGAGAGTTAGACAAAAATGATGCAAAAGTTCTATCCTATCTACTGTACCTTCCCCTATTTATAGGAGAAAAGAAAGCATACAAAAAAAATACAAAGGACTCGACAATACAGTTTCGAAACAAACAACGCCTTTGTAAATAACATTACATTACGAACATTACAAAGCTTTCGACACCTTACAATAAAATTCAACTCCTACACTAATGGAAAAGAAATTTGAGATGAGCTCAATGGGTCTAATTAACTTTTTCCTTGGATTAAACATAAGACAGAACCAGGAAGGTATATTTATAAATCAGGAGGCATACAAGAAGACCCTTCTCGCTAAATTTGGAATGGTATATTTATAAACGAAGGTTCCAATGGCAGGAAGGTATATTTATAAACGAAGGTTCCAACGACATTCGGAACGAAACTAACACCATCTCTGGAAAAACCAGCAGCTGATATGACCCTTTATCGTTAGATGATAGGTTCATTGATATATTTAACAACTAGTCGACCATACATTATGTTTTCCGTTTGTTATTGTGCTAGATTCCAAGCGAATCCTCGCGAACCTCACATGGTGGCTATCAAGAACATTTCTAGGTACATAAAACGAACCTCATCACTGGGCATATGGTATCCATCAAACTCAGGTTTCTTCGTACAAGCGTTTTCGGATGCTGATCTTGGAGGGTGTGGCCTGGATAGAAAGTGTACAACGGGAGGATGCCAATTCTTTGATGGCAAGCTCGTAAGTTGGCAGTCGAAAAAGCAAACTTGTGTATCCCTCTCAACTGCTGAAACATAGTACATAGATGCAGCATCATGCACTTCACAAGTCATTTGGATTCAAAGCCAACTTCGTGACTATGGTCTGAATATGAAATGAATCCCCTTATACCGTGACTCCGAAAGTGCCATTCGTATCTGTCATAATCCAGTGAAACACTCAAAAATAAAACACATTGCACTGACGTATCACTTTATCAAGGATCATGTGGAAGATGGTAATGTTGAAATACACTTTGTTAGATCTGCTGATCAGTTAGCTAATATATTCACGAAAGCCTTACATGAACCTACCTTCAATCAAATACTTCAAGACTTAGGAATGATAGAACCTGAATCTGTTCCAAAACCACTTTCGCTTTCATAATGATACTTTCGTTTTTGGTCGTACTTTCGCACTCGCCGTCTAGAGCATGTCATGCGAATTGGTGCGAATGCTCACAGTAATTCACATCCATCTTTTGTCATGCGAATCGGTGCGAACGCTCGCAGTAATTTGCATCCCTTGTTTATCATCACGTGAATGCTCTTCATTTCTCATGGTCAATGTAGAGAGTTTTATATCCTTTTGTATATTATATATATTTTAATTTTCTTACTCACTATTATTTTAATTATTTTTTTATTTTTATTTTTTTATATATTTTTTGTTTTATTTTTATTTTGTTTATTCCTTTATTTTCTTTTTTTTAAGAAAGTCAAAAATACAAAAACATTTTCTTTAATTTTAAATTTATTTATCTCTTTTACTTATTTCAAAATTTTCAAAATATAAAAAATTCTTCTTTTTATTTCTTGTTCAGAAAAAATCAAACTTCAAAATATTTTTTGTTCAAGTTTTTCTTAGCGGATTTGAAGGCAAGATATTTACCTTAAACACGAATGGTGGGGCAGGTATATATTTCATTATCTATGTACTAGCTAGGTGTCCCTAGAAGCATGTTGTTGCATGTTGTCTAAAGCGTTAACAACTCTATGTTGAACCCTTAATGAATCCATAATACCAATCGTTTCTTCCCAATCAGGCTACGAATTCATATAAGTCATGAGCTACCTTACTTTTCTCAAAATGAGTAAAGAGTTGTCTGCTTAGTCACTTTCGCATAGCAAAGGTACATTCGTTTCTTTGGAACCACCTGATACTTTTCTTCATCACTTTTTCTTCCATGATCGTAACCCTTGAGACTCTCAAAAATTACGACTGAGGTTTATGGTTACACGATATATGTGTTCATGATCTTAGTTTCGTTCAACCACAGACTAAGTGAAACCCAAAATTCAACACACTTTTTTGGATTGACAGTGAACAATTAAATGTTCTAGATATATCACCACGGAATTAAAGAAACTCCACTTTCACAAACCTTCAGTCAAGCACACTGTTAAAAGAAAATTTGAGTCTAAAGGCAAAGAAAAACTTTTCAATGAAGAACCCATTGTCGACAATAGCGAAGATGAAGAGCCTGATGAAAACGAGATCAAAAGAAGAAAGGCACGAGAGGCTGAAATGGAGGATCATCAAAGAATAACCAGAGAGGCTGAAGTGAAACAACGAGCAGAACGCGAAGCTGAGGTTACTTTGGAAAGCCGAAAGCTGTTATTTCCAAGTGGACTCTGAATCGAATTCATAATGAAACTGTAGATATGCCTAGTAAATATTGGCTAGAACCAGTTGTGTCATTTGAACTTCAGAATACACAAGATTCACAGCTCGAATGTCCCTTCCACTGATAATGGTGCTGATCAATTACTTTTATCGTTCTATCTCAAGCACATGAAGCCACAGTATGAAATGTGGAGTTCTAGCAAGATTACTGCAGTGAAGGTCACAAGATCAATAGAAACCAAAAGCTTCACTGATGTGGAGTTCAAGGTTGTGAGAGGTTCTGCTAGTCAAGTTTATGAATTTACTCTCTCAGACCTACCATACCTCAATCCCTATGACTGGATCACGCTTTACAACTTACTGCTGAGAGACTGTGAAAATTACGAACCCGTTATTGATCACCTCAAATTGATGATTGTTCCGTATGTTCAAGAGGTTGGAAAAATGGATGTGGAAATAGTTGTTGTATTGTGAAGGAAGCCATATGTTCTCCCCAAAGAAGCTCTAGAAGGGTTTGAAAAGTTGAAGCTTGAGAAAATATACATGGAAGGATGGTATGTGGTGTTTCAGGTGCGAGAATGAAATGATGAAGACTTTCACAAGGCCTGTTTCTTCTTTCCTGATAAACACTTGTACACAACTTCTTGCCTTGAGTATATTTTGGAAATGGTAAATAAATTCAAGGGAAACAACACGGGAGACAAGAAGTGCTTTTCGGATATGATTCAATGGTATATCCAGGTTTGCAAGTCTCTGCTGAGTATCATTCTGAAAATTTTTGAAGTGCAGAAGCGAACTCAGCCTTGATGGAATCTCGACTCAATTGACTCAGAGGGTGAGATTGTTAGGAATATTATGTTGTGTCATTGTGTGTTTTTATTAGTCCATTTATGTAAACAGGCTTGGGCTTGTCCACCCGTCATTTATTAGGGTTAGGGTATTTAAGGTGCATGCATGCACCGTGTTTGATAAATTTGGCAACTATTCTTGTAACCCTAAACACACCTCTATAATAGCAATTCTTAATCGATTTCTTTTGAGGCTGTGGAATATAATCATTCAACATACTTTGAATCTTTGTTCTTGTTCTTATTTACAATCTGTTCTGAATCTAATCGATCTTTTAAGGATTAATATCCTTACAAGTGTTTCACGTCATTTTTGACGAATAGAAACAATTAACCAAATCTAATCTAACATCACTACTAAACATAAGACTATAAGTTCCAATCTTTGTAACAGGAGAAGATCTCCTATTGCCCATGATTAGATTCATCATTTCATGCTCCACCTCTTCACTTTCTCTTAGTCCCTGCAAATCAAATCAAATGTGAAAACCACATTCTGTATCAAGGACCCCAAGAACGGGTAGGTTGTGAGTTATTATTTTGAATATTGTAAATACCTGTCGATGTTGGCTTCACTTTTCCATCCCTGATGTCCTGCAAGAAGTTGGGCCAAGTTCATTTCTAATGTCCCTTATCATTACAATAAAATAAAATAAAATAGCCTCTTTGGGATCCATAACAGAAGGGATATCAGAATTGGGCTTTGCTTTTGGGTCATTGCTAGATGACCCAACATCGGCCTTGCCCTTCCAGTTCTGCTTAGGTCCACCTATCCTTTTCTTTCATTTGTTTTTCCCAATGCCAAGGATAAGAGCATTAGTAGAGGTAGGATTTTGATTCTTCTTCATTCCCGACTCTGCTGTTCGCAACAAGTTGTGGAGTTGGGCCAATGTGGTTTCTATGTCGTTTAAGATGATAAGCCAAAATGAACTGATCATAACAAGGTGGCATGGATTTAAGAACCATGTCAATGGCTAACTCCTCGTCGAAATTCACATTTAGCCTTTCAAGGTGCTCCATGTATATTTTCATTCTTTGCATGTGGTTGCAGACAGACTCTCCTTCCTTCAATTTTCAAGCCATTCTACTTTGACGCTCTCATACTTTTCTTGACGATATGTCTTGTGAATCTTTTCCACAAGATCCAAGTTCATCTTTTATGGCCAATAGTCCTCATAGAACTTTTGTAACTCAAGAATCATGGTTGCATCCATGATGCCAACAACCTTAGTTGCGTCATCATAGTGTTTCTTGTACGAGGCTATTTCATCAGTAGTTGCAATGGCCACATCAATCTCAACGAGTTGTTTCTCAAGGATGTACTCTTTGCCCTCGTATGAAAGAGCCATCTTAATGTTTCGCATCCAATCAATGTAGTTGGTGCCATCCAATGCCACCTTGGACATGAACAAGAGGAGTGAAAAGTTATGGGAAGCGTTTGAGGAACAGAAGTATCACCAGAAGTAGACATCTATAGAGAAAAAGTAGTTTTAGTTAGATGAAAATAATCCCTAATATTTTAACCCATAATCAATATTTAAGGCTATGATCCAATATAACATTTCACAACTTAGAAGAGGGATGTTGTAATCTTACTGCGAATTTATGAAAGGTAGGTAAAAGCAATTCACCAATTTCGAACTATGAAACTCCTAGATATTTTGAGCTTCATTGAATCTATCAATGGCATGTTTATTCTCAGATTATGTTTTTCCATTTGTGACTGTGATACCGATGATCACAAGCAAGATGTGAATAACCATACAAATATACTTGGCACTCTCGATGTCATTTATGATGTCTCATTAATGTGTCGGTTAACCACTCGTGCTCCATTAACAATGATAATTTTCAAGAAGCCCATTATTACTCTTTATAGTCACTATTAGTGTGCCGGTTAGCCACACGTGCTCCACTAACTACATATAAAGTATAATGTGCAATTTCATGTATTAACATACTTTTCACATTTTTCCTAAAGTAACTAAGAGTAGGATTTTTCAAAAATAGTTTAGTTACTTTTTATCATTATACTTATTAATGAGATTATTTCCTATCAAACCTGTTCGGCTAACGACTCACCAACAAACAAGAGCGCAGTGGGTAAGAATGAATACCCGATGGCGGTCATTTTATAGGCCGCTTCCTTAAACTCCCCTTGTAGCATGGCTTCGCGAATGAGGCGTACTAGCGATTTGACTGACTTTTCTTATACATATAATATAGTAATCTATTAATTATATATAGTATAAGGTGTATTTTAAATTTTTTCTAAAATACTAGATTGAAATTTAAATTTTTTAAATTAAAATTAATTTAATTTAAAAATAAGCCAATTTTGATTTAATCTTTGTCTTTTAATTAAACAATTATTTAAATTAACTAAATCATTATGGATTAAATAATTATTTATAATAAAACAATTAATAAAATAATTCAAATTTAATCCTAATCCTTAGCCTTCTAATTTTCGAAAATGGGCTAGGGTTTATCAGGTTTTAATAGTTCAAATTTTAAGGCTTTTAAAATAACCAATAAGGAAACAAGGTAAAGCCTAAAAGGAGTACCTTAGTTTTCGGGTTTCTAAAACCCTTGCTAAAATAGAAAATATGAGGGTGGAGGCTAGGGTTTCAAGAACGTTAGGGATTTTTGAAAATTTTCTCTTAGGGTTTAGTTTCTATAAACCCTAATTTTGATATGTTCAACTTTGTGCAAAATCAATAAGAACAATGGGTCTGATACTACTGATGGGTTTTATATGTTATAAAAATCTTATTTTCATAGAAACACTTAAACCCTAAGTTCACATGCAAACTAAAGGATCTATGTTCTTACTATGATTTGCAAACAACTATTGAATATGTAACATTCCAAATATTTCAACCAATTTAAACTTTTCAAAACAAACCATTTACTAATAAAAGTGTTTAAAAAACATTGTCTCCAAAACATGATTTAAAATTTGAGCCTCCAAAGATTCAATCCGTTGTAAAACCAAGGATGTATACGGTTATGCCTTCGACTTACCACGAATCATCTGAAGAACCTGAAACCATAAACAAAACTATAAGCACAAAGCTTAGTGAGTACCCCCAAAGTATCAACACTCAAACAAATAACATGTACAAATAACATGTATTGGGTCAACAACTAAGAGACTGGATTACCCCTGAGCCCATAATATGAGTCTGGCTTGCCTATCAGGCCCACATCTCACATATGGCCTACTCTTGAGCCTAAGTCATAAGTATGGCTTACCCTCAGCCCCAAAACTTATGTTTGGCTTGCTCCCTAACCCAATCAGTCATCAGACTGGAATACCAATGTTCAACCCTCAGTACGAGTCTGGCATACTAACTGGTCCTCAGATTGTATCTAGAATGCTACTAAGACCTCATTATGAGTCTGGCATACCCTACCCGACATTCAGCTCATATCTGGAATACTCCAATATCCTCAAGTCCTCAGTATGATTCTGGCATACTACTAGGTCTTAAGCTCCTATCTGGAATGCACCTGAACCCTGAGTATGAGCCTAGCATTCCCTACCCGACCCTCAACTTATATCTGGAATGCTCCAGGGTTTGGTTACTATAGCACGAAGCAGTACAACCTCAACCCAACATAATATGTCTACAAATAAAAAACATAAACATATAATCAAGCAGACATGATCACAGGTAGTCCTACATATCTACCAGACTAACATATCGGCAACTAGCATAATCATGCATATCTATTCCACACTCAGCATATCAGTGTATAGCATGATATCAATCCAATGGGCCAGCCTTGGTGCCTTCGCCTGTAAGTATAGTGAAGAAAACTCACCGCACACTGTCGAATCCTACAAACAAATCCCCGACTGCTGGCTGACAGATCCCCGAACTATCAAGATCAAAACAACACCCAATCAACATTTGGGTCCCAATTTATATCCATAAATCCATTACTAGGGTAAATGACCACTTTACCCCTCACCTAGTTAGGACCAAGACTTCGGCTCAAACCTAATAATCCACAAGGACCAAATACCAAAAACCACCCCAGGCCCAATCCATAGCCCAATTTTCCAAAATGGGCCAAAACCCATTGCAGGTCTTCTCAAAATAGTTATCAGCCCAAAACTTGATGGCCCAACAGGGCCCCAAACAACTAGACCAAAGATGGCCCAAAACAAAGCCCAACGAGCAAAACCCACCTGTCTGAGTACGTGAGGCGTACTCAGCTTTATGCTAAGCGTACAAGCTATCCGGCTTGTACGTTGCGCGTACAAACTTGTACGCCCAACGTACTCCTCCATTAAGCCAAATCAACCATTAAGCTCTTAATGCTTAAGTCCAGAAGTCCAAATCACATATTTGAGCCCCAATAGGTGTCTACAGCCATAAAGTCAATAACTTGGTGATTTTGCATGCCCCATAAAGACCCAACTTCAAAATATAAGACTCTACTATAAACAAATGGACGTAAACTGTAGCATGGATGAATCTAAACCCTAAAGGTGACAACTTGATGCAACTAGAACCTCAGAAACACCAAGAGTGGCAACTCATAGCTCCTGGAGTGGTATCAAACCACTAGATCTCATTCTTGGGGCCAAAAGGGACCAAAACTCATATATAATAGATCTAAGCCATTAATGAACAAGTTCATAGCCTTTTACCTCAAACAAGCTGGAAATGATACACATAATCAAGATCGATAAGCTCGTTTTTGATCCACAACCTTGCCTCAAACTCCTTATTCTTGAAAATGGCCCAATAACACCAAAATTCACATAATGAGCTTAAAAACACCACCATGGAGGCTAAGGGGCGTTTTCTAGGGTTTTAGGGACTTGGAGGCTGGTAAAGAGGCCAGCCCTAAAGACTTAATGTGGTTATAAAAGGTACAACATAAAAATTTAGGGTTTTCACTCACCCCTCGTAGGCCCCTTGTACTTCTCATACGCCCAACGTACGAGGTCTTGCACCCCCGATCCAACCCTCGCAGTATGCTAAGAGTACACCACATTACACTCAGCGTTATGTCCTTCGCATTAGTACGCCCTCCATACACCCTAGGTACGCCCCGCGTACTAGGTTTCTCCTTAAACCCCAAGGCAATAACTTTCTCATTATAAATCTGATTTTGACGATCCTTATATCCATGAAAAGGTAACAAGAAACTCTACACTTTAATTAACTAATACTTTCCTTACAATATCCCGAACAATCATCCAATTCCCATAAAAGCCTAAGCTGACCTATTACAAAAATACCCTTTGGCTCCAAAACACAAACCGAACACCCGGTTCATTTAAATTACATCACCCACACCCGAATGGGAACAATTGAGGACAAAGTGTTACAACTCTCCCACACTTCAATTAGATTTTGTCCTCAAAATATGTCCTTACCATTCCCAAGCATACCACAACCTTCAAAAAGTAGCCAAAACCAACCCTAGCAGGTTTCTCCAACCTAAAGATAGTCAAATCTTTCCCAGCCTCAAACAATCCTATGCAAGATAATTACTCTTACTCCAATTGGTCTTACTCCTCGACAAACCGCCCATACTGAACCAATGCTAAATCCATCAAACTATCTAATCAACTTCTGATTAACTGAGGTTCCTACTAGAAAGAAGAATCACAGACCATCTGCTACTGTTGAAAACCTTTCGCTTGACCATACGGGATAGATATTCCTTCGAGAGAAGGATCACTCTAATGATAACAATTTCCTGAACACAATGAGCTACATGATACTGATTTCCTTAACTCCCATCTTACTGAAATACAAACCTGGCACGAATACACTCGCGATTCTCAACGTAAGTTTCCGCTAAAAGCCAACGCAAAAATGGCAGCTCATAAACTTTTCTCCCAAATCCTTCCCTATGACTGAGGAGCGTCCATCCATGAATCTACCCCCAGTGCTTCACTGGAGACACCACCAAAAAACGCAGGATGACCACCCGGGCAGAGATCATACCAATCCTAGAGAATCCCGAATTTCAGCTGAAGACCTCTGAAAATTCCAATCATGACCTCTTATTATTACGGAACCCATACCAAACATAAGCAGCTACCAACTTACGATCCAAAATGTCCCTTCCTTGCCTGCAATCCCAAATGACGATCCGAAACCTATCCTGCTATAAACCAAGAACATGGGCCCTTAAGTACACCACAAAGCATCCATAAACACATCAATGCACCTGTGCACTTCTATACTGACATGAAGTCGCTTAACCCCACGACCAATAGCCCCATTCTGGACTTACATCTTGATCCTGAAAGTGACAAGCCTGCTCACTCCTTCCCCAAACTTGGAAAGGAGAAAGGACAGAATCCATAGGTCGATCATAATGATCATCCCCTTCTTGAGTGCCGCAACTCGAATACCCAGCCTTAAGCGAAACCCCAAGACCTCAAACTGACATGCTCACTAGGTCTGCACCAAACAACCCAAATAGATGTCTTAACTAGGGCTCAAAACAATTACCAGGACCATCCTCATGTCTGAGCAGTCATAACCAAAAGATCGGAAGGAACGGATAAACTGCCACGAATCATGGTATCCAACCATGCTATCTTCCCTGACCAACCTTTAAAATCCCTAAAACCCTACTCGATTCGAGTATGGATCCTGTGCTTCCAGTATTATGTGCATAATACTACCTTCCACATCTATCCATACTTTCCTCAAGAATCATCTCGGGTCCTCTAAGACCTATTTATAAAATACTCCTGAAACCTACTCAACAGTGAAACAACCACACTAAAATACTGCCCAGGCTATCGTAGGGTTCCCCGTCTCCGCAACCATCAGCTGATGAGGGGATCTAATCAATGCCAACCAACCACTTCATGAATACAATTACATGCAACAAAACTTAAATAATATTTTGACTAAATGACCCAACGCTACAACGGTTAGACTCAAACGAGAGTTATGAAATAGGGCCAAATCCTTTACTCTAGGATTATTTAACCCCCTATCATGTAACTTAATGTATTCATTTTATAGTTATATCCCATTAATGTGAGTCCCATAAAGCACAAAGCATGCAACATTCGAGCAATGGAGTCAATTATCACTAAAACGCAATAAAATCAGACAGATCCTCATACGAAATCCTCAATCTCAAACTCCCAGCACCACGGGTGCCTTGTACTCTAACAATACCTCTATCCCACCATGCAAAGTATATACAATGGGATATGTGGCATAATGTGAAAGTCACCTGAATGGAAGAACCAGAGAAGCATAGCTACACACTAACTCCTTTCACTGATCAATCCTTGGAACTGACTAACACCAGGACAAATAAATCCTTAATCAGTAACCCAAATCCTCCAAGTTTGACCCTAAGTCAAACTGGTCAAAAGTTAACAGTAAACCCATTCCAAGTAAACTCAATGTCGTGAGCCCTCCGTAGCCACATCATGGGAATGAAAATACAAAACAATCACGATGTTGCGCTTTGCCACACCGTGACTAATCCTTGGCCTTTTGTGACGACTTCCAGAAGCCATATTTTCACATTAATGGCTTAAGTCGTTAAGTCCTTTGCTCCAACTTTCCAAAAGTCTTCCTTGTATTCTAAAGAACTATAAAAATCATTAATTTTTGACATGCATGTCTCTCCCAGAACAAGGTCAAAAGGGGTAAGAAATAGAGTAAAAAGTCCATGCATTTCACCAAACAAAAAGAGAGTCTAGATATGGAACATATGATGACCAAGGGACCTCAAGGAGTAATAAATTTTCCAACTTTATCCAAATCAACCAATCATAACCACAAATCATGAAGGAAAAGGGCTCAAAAATTAGATCCATATGAGATATACAAAAAAGATCGGAACTTAGAGATTTACACATGTCTAGAAGGTGCACCAAAAGATGTAGACAAGCTTGCTAGTTGATCCTTTGCTCAACAAAGTCTTCCTTCAACCTTCAAGTGACCAAAACACCATCAAAGAGCAAAAAGGAAAGATGAGAGGCTAGGTTTTTGTTTAGGGAGGATGGAGGCTGAAGAGAATGGCCTAATCCTTTAAGGCACTTAAATACGAAGGAAACCCTAAAAATTATGGACGTGGGCTGCAAGTTTCATAACGTCGTGATACCCTTCATGTCACATCATGGTGACCATCTGAAATATGCATTATTCATTTGGAATGCATGTCATAGAAATCCATGCGCCACGTCATGGCATATGGTTTTCCTAAAAAACCACGCATTTGACTCATTTATATCATCAACTGATCCATTCTGGAAAATGGGTGTTACAATAAATTTGTTGATGTCACGAGTAGTCATGGGACAAAATCTTGGGTTAAATCTTTCTTCTGGCCTTCTGACTGTATTAAAGTCCCCCATCATAATCCATGCGCTATCTTTTAAGTTTCTAATTTCTAAGAGATAATCCCACAACTTTGCCTTATCTTACACCAATTATGGACCACAGATGTTTGTGAAAATCATTGGACATTAGACACCAAACCAGTATCCAATGTTAATAAGGAAATTCCTAGAAGTAATAACCTTGATGGAATTGAATAACCTATAATCCTAAAAGTTCAACAACCGCCCGGATCTTCCAAAGGAGTTTATATGGTTCAACTCAAAATCATTTCAGCCCCAAAAGGCCGAGACATCAATGAGCTTTGCATCTAACAGTTGTATTTCCTTGATAACTAAGAACAAAATCTTGTGATTTGCTTTGAGTCTTCTAAACCACACCACTTTATGCTCTTCCTCAATACCTCCGATATTAAGGGAGATAAAATTCATTAGGGAACATTATTCTCACCATTTATGCAAAGGATGTCGGCCAACGGTCGATTATTGGAGTTAATAACAGAAGTGGCTGTAATTTCATGTAACGACGAAAGAATTGTAGGATCTATGAAACCAAGACCTACAAAATTAGGAGGGGAAGAGTTGGAATTCAGATAGTGAGTTTGGTTATCGATGGAGGGAACGCCGGTAACTTCGTAACCATCAAAGAGCCTTTTTTTCGGAATTATTCAGGGGTATTCGAAGGGAAGGAGAGATGCAATTGAAGCCTTTTGATTGAAGAACAACCAATTTTATATGTTTTTTCAATGTTGATAAAGAGAGGTCTAATTGGGGTGAGCGTTTACAATGTTAGAAGGAAATGGGCCAATGCACCCAGATTGGGAAAGATTATTTGGAAAGTCAATGGGCTCCAGCAACCCCAACGATTGATGACCTAACTGATTTGAGTCCAAAAATCCATTTGAATTCATTACTTGATCCACATCTGAATCGATTTCCATATTCCGAATAACAATTAATTATGTGTGCTTTCAAAGTCATGGTTTACCTTCCCTCGTGTCGAAATAATTGAGCGGCAATTGGGAGTCCTAAGTTGCTGGTGGATGATAAGTAGGCATGCCTAGAGATTTAATTTCATTGGTGTCAACAAAGGCGGTGGTGTCATCATTGGGTTTTGCATCCATTGGGAGCATAGGAGCATTGACATCGTCACCGACAATTTCCTCTTCTTCAATATCATAAATCCAAGTAACAGAGATACGTTTATCCCCATCAAAGGCGTTATCTACATCGTCATATTCATTCTCCTCTTTTCGACTATCTGATTTGGCGTCCAAATCATACATGTAGGGATGCTCCTCCTTATTAAATTTGAACGTGAACCAAGGTTCATCTTCATACACAACCAATCCCACCTTTATTATTTTACCTTCCACCTTCATAGGGATTTCTTCATTTATTTTTGTTATGACCTCCATGATGATAACAATATTCACAAAAGATAGGTCCACCTGTGCGTTGATGTATTTGAAGGGGGGGGGGGACTAATCGTCCCGACTTTTTCACAATAGCAGAAAATTTAGATTCACACTAAAACCTTAATTAAAGTCCAACAATTCTTATCCAGGAGACTTGTTCAAACTTCTCAGCTAGACATTATTGAGGCGTCAAAGCTGATTAGTGCTTTTGGTCCCCCAACATATCTGACTTCAAAGCGTTTTTCACCATGTATAGAGAGAAATGTTGGTAAATGGCATAGGTGATGAAGAGATTGTGCATCTCCAACGAGGGTTGGTTTTTTGATCCAACGATCGAGCAGATGGATGGGAGCAACATCCAATGGGGGTCTTTTAGTTGGTGAAGTATTCGAGTGGTTTGTTTTGTTGGTTTTAGTGACTTCCACAAAATATCTCATGTCTATGAATCTATTACCACCACCATGACTGATGTGGGGTTGCTTTCGTTGTATGGATGGGTTTGTTTGGTGGTACATTTCTTTTTTAGCGTGAAATGTGGACTTCTAGTTTGTAACTCCAGCATATAACACCGTTTAATTTGGATTCCAAGGTTTTCGCATCTCGTACACCAGCAAAACGAATGAATTCACAGCTCTTCCCATTTCTACCTCTTCATTCTCCGAAGTAGGTATTTTTCATTTTCGATACTTTCCACATAACTTTATGAACTCCGTTTTCGTTGCACCGTTTGGTATGTTTGTTACAAAGAAGCATGTTTCATTTTGAGCTATTCCACTATTCGCTGTTGATTTGTGCCAATAGACATTCGTCCATTCGCGTCCTCGCTTGGGAGCATTTTTTTGTGGTTATTTAAACATTTATGCGTTCCAAATTAAATTGATAATGTAGTCTAAATCAAAGAAGAAAACAAGATAAATATGTAGCCTTAACTTGCTGTAACTTTTATTGAAGAGAAATAACTCAAAACTTCAATCTCTCAACTCTATGATTACAAAATAATGGACCCTATCTCATTATATACTAAAACAAACACATTAGAATATAACTAGGATTCCTAAATTATAACCACTTAAAACTTTCCTTTTTTACTTTCCTTATTGCTCAAGGAAAATACAAGGACATAGACACCACTCCAAGATAAACTTTAAGCTAGACCATAAGATGCCAAGTGGCCACATTTGTCTCAACAAATTGGCCAACAATCAACCCCTGAATTTCTGAGTCGAGGGTAATTATTGCACCAAGCAACGCTTTCATCTATGCGAACCTTATCTGAGCTAAGGCCTTCGTAACATCGAATGAAAACATTAAATGATCCACATCTAACTCGTAGTCATATAGTCTTCTTGGCAACACTTGAAGTTCGAGTAGACTGGTGGGGTGGGACGGAACTTGTATCATTATCATTATAATTAACGGGATGAGATGGGCCGTTATCATCGTGAGAAGTGTCATCAGTTTGGTTGGTTTGGGTTAGATCCGTGAGCTTTTCGGTTTCGGTTGCAGTTGGGATCGAACCACCATTATCTTGGGTTGCTTGATCATTACTCCACAAGACCATAAATGTACCTGGTCCATTTTCATCTTGATTTTCAGGTTCATTATTCCATTTCCATGTTTTAGTTCCATCACAAATTTCATGGGAACTTACAATAATCTCATTTTCCCGCATATCATATAACCAAAATCCTCCCGAATTGGGTTCCTTTCCAAAATATACCAACGGTCGTGACCTATCATCAAGATTCTTCAAATGTTTTGAGACTACTCTTTCATATGCAACATAACCAAATACTTTCAAGTCTTCAAGGTTTGGTTTTCACCATAAAATTTCTCGAATGGTGTTGCACTTATCAATGCTTGAGTAGGTGTACGATTTATGATGAATGTTGCATTCCGTACCGCTTCGCCCCAAAAGTGGTTTGAAATATCTTTTGTTTTCATTAGGCACCGTGTCATCTCAAGTAGAGTCCAATTTCTCTGTTCGAATATACCGTTTTGTTGAGGTACATAAGGATCCGTCAACATATGTGAAATCCCTTCTTCATTACAAAAACGGTTCAACTTAGTCGATGTGAATTATATGCCTCTATCTGTATTGAAAGTCTTGATCTCTTTACCGGTTCCTTTTTTAATTGATGTCTTGGATTGCAAGTAATGTGGTTTACCAACATTTAACTAAATTTTGTAAAGTCTTTGCACTTCTTTGGACTTTCATAAGCAATCTTCCATCTCTATATCGCATGATTAGGAAATCACCTCGCATGCGAATATCACAACCGGCTATTGTAAATTGCCCAAGGCTAATAACATTAGTACGAAGTCCCGGGATATAATAAATATCCTTCATTGGTTTTTGCTTACCGTTTTTCCCTTCAAACAAAATTGACCCTTTTCCTTTAATGCTAACACAAGACCCATCTCCAAATCTCACTCTACCTGCCCTGTTTTTATTTAGTTAAGAAAAATAAGAGTAGTTTCCAATCATGTGGTTGCTCGCACCGTTGTCTAAGTACCAAATTCCGTCTTCATCGACATTTGCTTCAATTTTTGGAGGGATGTATTTGTCTTCATTCAAGAGAACCATTTCTTGAATTGCATTCATCATAAAGAACGATCCTTCTTCATGATATGTGTCTCCTTTGTGTGTCTCACTAAGGTTTGCCTCAAGATTTTTGATTCGGTCCGGCCATCATGAAGCAAAGTGACCATACTTATCACACTGGTAACATTGAATATTTGAGAGATCCCTTTGTTCACATTGTTTTCCCTTTTGTTTTTTTTATCATCACGAGTTTTAGTGGATTCCGAAAGACTATGATTTTGGGTGTTACCCCGACCACGTCCACCGCCGCATCCACCACCATGTCCTCTTCCTCGACTATTTGAACCTCCACCTCTACCATTTGATGATTCGTTGTTACTATATGAAGATTCGATTTTGGTATAAAGTAGATTTTCTTGTGTTTCAGACATCTTATCATCTTCCTTGATTCTTTCTTCATAGGCTTTTAAGTAACCAACCACATCTTTAAAGCCTATCGTCTTAAGATCTAAGAATTGTTCAAGAGCCGCTACAATATGCATAAATCTTCTAGCGAGCCTTGTGAGAAACTTATTTTCATGTTTCTGTTCGTTTATAACCTCTCCAAGTGAAGTAGATTTCAAAGCAATTCCGGATAATTTTCCAGCGAAATCGTCTATGGTACTTGTATCACTCATCTTGATGTTCTCGAATTCAGAAGTCAACATTTGGAGCCTTGCTTCCTTTATTCAATCAACTCCAAGGTTCCAGGTTTAATTACATACCACATCTCTTTGCCGGTTCGAAGGTTATCAATTTGGAGAATTAAATCTTTTGGTATCGATTGGAACAATAAACCTTTCATGATGTTGTTCTTTTTGGCGTCATCCAATTTGGGGTCAACAACATACCATACGACATGAATCCCGAGTAGCACCTCCATGCACATTCTCTAAATTGTGTAGTTTGTCAATGTTAAAGTCGGACATTGGAACGTGAACGACATGTGTTCCTTAGCCGGTGGTTGGGACGATTCTCCTCCCGACATCTTGGTTCAATTTCTGATTCCTCCACACAAATCAGAAAAAAATTGATTTGACTTTTTTTTCTTAAAATTTATAAAGTGAATAAAAATGGTTTCTCCTTTAAGTTCGATCAGATTTGGGCCAAGTAGAAAAAAAACCCAAAAATTAAATTAAATTATTATCTAAAGAAGGGCCCAAATCAAAATAAAAAGGGTAAAACACGATTCTGGTGGGTTTGTGATCTCCAAACAAACACACTTAGGTTTTTGATCTCCAAACAGCAAGAGGAGAATGACTTCCAAACAGGAAGTAGGTAAACAACTTCACAGCAAGAACACACAAAAAAATGCACGAGAGTTCCACATGAGTTTCTTCAAATGCAGGTACACAATTGTTGCAGGTTCATAGAGACATTGTCTTCCTCCTCTCGCAACTTCACCCTCCGTCACAGGTTTTGGGTTCGAGCAGTAGATCTTCTCACCGCTATTGCCAAACCACTCACGATCTCAGAACACGAGACTTCTTAGAGGGTTTCCTGATTTGGATTTCTGCGCAGGTTTCTTCACACCAGTTAACAACTCAACAGAAAACAAAGAAACGATCACGAGTGCCCCTTCAATTGAGTTCCCCTTCACGAGTTCTCCTTCATAGGTTTTGGTCACTTTGCTCTGATACCAATTAAATCAAAGCAGAAAAACAAGACGAATATGCAGCCTTAACATACTGGAAATTTTATTGAAGAAAAATAACTCAAAACTTCAATCTCTCAACTCTGTAATTACAGAATAATGGACTCTATCTTATTATATAATAAAACAAACACATTAGAATATAACTAGGATTCCTAAATTGTAACCACTTAAACTTTCCTTTTTTACTTTCCTTATCACTCAAGGAAGGGAAAATGAATTAGGAGGGTAACTACCTCTTATCCGTGTTCACATATTAGCAACTTCTTCTTTTTTGTACATAATAAAACAACTAACTTGTTTTAACTGTTTAAATTACACCAATATTATCGGCTAATACCTGTTTTAACTGGTAACTCAAAGGGAAAATGACTTATGAGGGTAACTACCTCTTATCCGTGTTCACATATTGGCAACTTCTTATTTTTTGTACATAAGAAAGCAACTAACTTGTTTTAACTGTGTAACATCCCAAAAATCATGACAAAAAATTTCGTTTTTAATTTAATACTACAACCATAATTGTCAAACCATTAATTTAATACTCCACCATCGGGCCTCGCCCGACATCAGGCTCCGCCTGGCATCTAGCCCCGCTCAGTATACATATCTGTCTCTCTTAGGCCCCACCTATCCCTGGGCCCCGCCCGCTAAACACATACAATCATATAACATGATAACATATAGAGAAACATACTCTACTGTATCCCTGTCCTAAGAAACATACTCTGCTAATAATGAGATACGGAACATCGTCCGTACTCATCTAGTGATGAGATGCAGCACCTCGCCCACACTCACCTCTTTACAAGGCACATACAGGTATCACATAGACAACAAGTATAATCTAACATGCAAACATTCCTCGGGCACCCGCCTGACATCTGTCCTTGGTTTGGAATAACATACTAGCATACAATGCCTAGGGTTAACCCTCGGGTCTTCCTACTCATAGACTACATGGGCTGACACTGTGGCCTTAGACCCATTCACACAGTGAGGAGACTCACCTTGCACTGCTGAAGCCCTGGCTAGAACTAGCTGAGTACGGACGAAGTTTCGTATCTCATTATTAGCAGAGTATGTTTCTTAGGACAGGGATACAGTATAATATGTTTCTTTATGTGTTAGCATGTTATATGATTGTATGTGTTAACGGGCGGGGCGTAAGAGAGACATATCTGTATACCGAGCGGGGCTAGATGCCAGACGGAGCCTGATGTCGGGCGAGGCGCGATGCCGGAGTATTAAATTAATGGTTTGACAATTATGGTTTTAGTATTAAATTAAAAACAAAATTTTTTGTCATGATTTTTGGGATGTTACATAGTTAAAACAAGTTAGTTGCTTTCTTATGTACAAAAAATAAGAAGTTGTCAATATGTGAACACGGATAACAGGTAGTTACCATCCTAAGTCATTTTCCCTTTGAGTTACCAATTAAATCATGTATTAGCCGGTAATATTGGTGTAATTTAAACAATTAAAACAAGTTAGTTGCTTTATTATGTACAAAAAAGAAGAAGTTGTCAATATGTGAACACGGATAAAAGGTAGTTACCATTCTAAGTCATTTTTCCCTCAAGGAAAATACAAAGACTTAGACGCCACTCCAAGATAACCTTTAAGCTGGACCAAAGTGGTCACATCCGCCTCAACAAATTCGCGAACATAGTCTATTTCAATATTAAAAAGAAAACAACTATACAATAAAAGAAACTGAGTTCTTGTGTTCATCAAAAATCCAATCGATAGTTGATAAATCATTTTAAAAGACTAAAACCCATAAAAAAAATCAAAACTTCTACAAAAGAGTATTTATTTTGTTTGTTATTTAGTTGTGTTTTTTAAATGGTTAATCGATTTAGGTTTAGATTCAAAAAATTTGTGAACGGCTACTCTCGATTAGCATTCCGAAATACAATTTCGATTTGGTTAACCATGCATCAACACCCTTAATGGTCATTCAATAAAACATCGTCGCCTTTCCATTTAAAAAGTACCTATTCAAAGCAAAAAACTACTAATTTCAAAGCCATGTCCACCGTTACAACCCATCCATTTTTTTTCCAAATCCCCTCCTCTAAAAAGGTGATTTAAAAAAACAATGCTCGTTTTTGTAGCTTTAAACAAGAGATATACTATAATAGATGAATGTTTTTTTGCCACATGTTCTCTTCTCATTCATTTGGACACATGACATTTTCTAAAATTTTTAAATTTTCTATTTTTCACTTGTCATTTTATTAAATTAAAATTCCACATTTAATGTGTAATGTAATATATATGTAACGTATTTATTAAAAAAAGTTTATATATGTAATATATTCAATACATTAAAGTCTCATTAATTTTAATAATTCAAATTTTTCTCATTTTTCTTATAAATTCAAACTTTTCAAATTGTTAAAATTTTATATATATTTTTTTAATTAAACCCATGTTAAACATGAGTCTCACACCTAGTGTAATATATTCTAATGCTACTTAAAACCGATTTAAGATGTGTAATTTTTTCTCCTACTAATAAAGCTTTATTTTCCAATTAGGGAGTCTAGTCGTAAAATTTTCAATGACAACTTTACATCATTCAACCCGAGACATATTTGTACCCAGATATATACAAAATAAGACCGGAATGCGTGGGAGGGAAGTTTCCCTCACTTTTTGTGGGCCATGGTGGGAAACCCTTCCCTCACTTTTTTTTTAATTAAACAAAATTAAATTTTTTTATGATTTATAATTTTTAAATTAATACTAAACATAAAATTTAATTAAAAATAAAAAACATTTCATTAATTAAATTAAAAATTACATTAAACCTAATATCTAAATAAGTAGAAAAACAATTAATATCCTAATTTTATATAAACCAAAATACGTCACTCGGAATCATCGTCCTCGTCATCGCCTTGATCGTCTTAATCATTCTCCTCAGCGTCACTCTCGTCGTCAGAATCTTCACTATCGACGAACATATTAGAATCCTCGTCTGATTCGTCAAACAAATCATCGTGAGGAAACTCTAACGGGGGCTGAATATGAGCCGTATAAATGTGCTCCACCAAATCAGCACGAAGGTCATGATGAATTTCGCGATTGTGTACTTCTCTTCTATTCACCATATACTCTTGTGTACCAACGGCTACTCCTACGACATTTGGCAAAACTTCATTTCCGTTGTACCGACATATCGCTTTTTCTTCGTCTTCAAGAGTCATATTACACAATATGATACATGCATACATTACATGCTGTAAC
The DNA here is from genome assembly GCF_002870075.4 of Lactuca sativa. NCBI lineage: Eukaryota > Viridiplantae > Streptophyta > Magnoliopsida > Asterales > Asteraceae > Lactuca > Lactuca sativa. Next base: position 146,137,411 of record NC_056628.2, read on the forward strand.
CTTTTCACCTCATATGACCTTGCCCCGACCGTTAGTACTTTCCAACGTCTCTTAAGTACACCAAATGTTCGCTCCGCATCCTTCCTAGCTGACTCTTGCGCATCTTTAAATTTTTTCCTTTTCTGGTCGTTAGGACATGTAAACGATTTCACAAAAACAGACAAAGGAGGATATATACCGTCAGTAAGATAATATCCACGCTTATATGCTACCCAATTTGCTTGAAAATGTACATCATGCGACTTTCTAAGGTATATATCGTTGAATACCGACGACTAGTCTAACACATTGATGTCATTGTTTGCACCAGTTGGACCAAAGAATGCATGTCATATCTAAAGATCATGTGATGCGATAGCCTCTAGAATGATCGTCGACACTTTGTGGTCGCCTCTCATGTACTGACCACGCCATGCGTTGGGGCATAATGACCAACTCCAATGCATGCAATCGATACTACCTCACATTCTAGGGAATTCATGATTGCCTTCATGCATAGTGTACAATTGGTGGATATCGTTGATAGTTGGTTTGCACAAATATCGTTTCCCATGAACCAAACAGATCGCTTTGCAGAACTTGTACACACATTCCCACACGGTACGTTCTGACATCCTAAAATACTCGTCCCATTTATTTGCGCCCATGCCGTATGCTAGATGACGAATTGCAGCTGTGCATTTTTGAATGTGAGAGAAACCTTTTTTCCGCCTTGCATCCATTTTCCATTGGAAATATAGAAAGCGGCCTTCCAAGTTGCGAACAGTACGTAAGAATAGTGACTTCCTCATCCGGAACCGATGTTGAAACTTTACAGCGTAGATGACGTCATCTGCAAAATAATCTTTTATAAGGCAATCGTGTCGGGCTTCGTGATTTCTACGCAACAGCGGCTTTCTTAGCTTAGATCGTGCGCATGATGTTTCTCCTAGTCGGTTTTGATAGTATGTAACTGTTTTCGCCATGGCGGAACCAATAAACTTAGCATTCTCTACAGCCATCGAATCGGATGATGAAGATGATGACATTTTGAATAATTTTTTTTGGAGAGAAGTATAAGGTATCAGTTAAAAAAATGATTGGATGTTGTGGTATTTATAGTTTAAGAAAATGAAAATAAATAAATAAAATATATATTAACGGTTATATAGTCGTTGGAATCAACCATTACAATAAAAAAAAACAAAAAAAAAATAACAGACCAATCATGTGAAGAGTGAGAACGCGGGATCCCCACCCCCACCCTCTTCCCATGCTAGCCTACCCACACCTACGGTGCGGTGTTCCCCATGTGCGGGAAACATCCCGCACCTCTCCCTGCAGTCCATATCGTCCGGTCTAAGTAAAGGTAATCGAATCGTGGAACATTGAATCATCTTTGCAAGCTCTTCAACCTTATTAAAAGTGACCCCATATCCGTTAAATTATTTTTTGGAAGTTAACTATCTATCTTTTACGTACAATAAATTTATTTTTTGCAAACTAAGATCTTTTTGATCTAATATTTGATTAATGCACCACCCCCTCCCAAACTACTTCTAGATTTAATGCACCACCCCTGTCCTTTGAAAAACCTTTTTATCACACCGTCCTAGTGTTGCCATATAAATGTACACTTTGACTTTCGCACTATAACCCATTATGCAATTCATTTTCTTTTTTATGTATAGTTAGTTTTCGATATACATTTTTTAGTTTAAAGCTACTAGATATACCGTGGATGTCACTCTCATATACCTTGGATGTCACTCTCAGGAGAGGGAAATTCATATGACAATCATAAGTTTGTGTTATAACTTAATAGAGTGATCATAACACATGAAAAACATTCGACATTTGAACACCTATATAACAATCACAAGTTTGGTTATCTATGAAAGAACTTTCTTGTATTTATAACGAGCATGTGATATGTCTATAAAAGTGGAGTTTTACTTAAATGTGATACTGTATCCAAAATACATATATCACATATATCACGATCCTCTTTCAAGAAATGTACTACGGATCATAGCATATTTGACCACGAATTGGTATACAGTTTATTTCGATAATCAAAATGGAACGCCTTTTGGCATTAATTTTCTATTATCATCAATTTTGCATCACAACTTAAGCCACTTAACTAGATTGAGCCAATGGTTTTGTGAAGAAACAACCGAAGTTGATTGTGTAAGGTTAGAGAAACAAACATTCATTACAAAACACACACGGATTAAGGTATGAGAAAAGCAAAAAACACAACATTTGTGTGGTAAACACGATAAATGAGATTGTGATACGTCCACATGCGAACTAGAAAGAGTTTGTTTGATAATGTTCGAGCAGTCACAAAAAAGAACAATGTATGTTGTAGTAGCCGATGCAAGATTCCATAGTAGGGGTGTCACATAAAATATTAGTAACTTCACAATAGTAGAAAAAAAAAAATTCGAAAAATTTCGGAAATTTCTCCACTGCGTCTGGAAATAATAGGGGTTGTCGGTGCTACTACAAGCACCATAGTAGAACCGCGCCTAGTCTCTTGGTTATCTTAGACGATATATTCTCCATAGTATATACTATTATTTATTGATGCAAACTATTGTGTACATCATTTCCTTAGATATAGGATTCATTGTGTATTTATTTGATCGTTGTCAATGAGAGAGGCGATTCATTGTGCAATACCGAGCTTTATGGTATCATAGCCTTTTGGCTAACCCTAGCCGTCACATGTGTTCTCCTTCTTCATTCTGATCTAGGCGACATCTTGGTTGTTGTTGATGGCAAACCTTCTGCCAAATGCACTTTCCACTCGGCGTTCATTGTGAACAATATAAAGAACGTCACCCCTCTCATTCTTAACCAAGCCATGATCATTATGAGACATGGGTGGAGCTCTTTCACATTCACGTATGTGCCTACAATGTTAAAGAGCACATCGATGAGAAATTGCCAAAGCGAACATATATTGACAATGATACATTGACCCATCTCGAAGCCCTAATGAAACAAGGGATTTATAGCACCATCTCCCCAGAACTCGCCCACACCAATCATGAAACATGGTGCTACAACCATTGATCTCTACAAAGGTCTCTAAGAAATCTTCCAAGACAACCACACCACTAGATCTATCTATCACAAGGAAAAATTCAACAACACACGTCTTTTGGATTTTTCCAACATCACTGACTATTGTTCACGTCTCAAGAATCTTGTTGATCAACTCGAGAATATGGGAAATCCCATATCAAAAACAAAAATGGTTCTTCAACTTGTCTCCGAACTCACCAGGGGAGAGTATGACATGGATGCCACCATCATTCAACAGGGCATCCCTCTTCCTAACTTCAATAAATCAAACTTAAACATCCCCCTTGAAGAAGTCAAATGCAGAAGGCAAGACTCCTAAATCCAGCAAGTTCATGTCACTCAACGGAATGAACCCCTACCTTCTCACGTACTGGCATCATCACCAAACCAATACACCTCCACTGGTCACAGACAATCTTGTGGTAACCAACATAATGGTGGACGATGGTCTTGCGAATGACAATGAGGCGGAAGGGGACAAGGTTGCGGAAATGGTTGTACCAACCCAGAACTTCCGCTCTTTCCCGATTGGTTCCCACCCTACCCATGGACTGCTCCACTATGTCCTTACCAAAAAACCTCTTCTTAGGCAGGTATTTTGGGCTCTCGACCCAATTATCACCTCACAAAAACGCAAAAAGAACAGGCCCAAGATACTCCTCAAGCCCACTTTACAACCAATCAGCCATCAGCCCACAATACTCCCATGACTCCTACTGAACTTGTTGATGCCTTTCATACTATGCAAATGTAACCACCTAACAACTCTTGGTATATGACTATGGGGTCCACCTCTCATCTGACAAGCGATGTTGGTATACTTTCTAACTACTCTTATCTTAATAAAGAAAATCATATTCTTGTTGCAATGGTCATCGAATACTAATTCTCGGTCATGGAAATATCGGCACTTCCTAACTTAATTTTCTTTTCTGCCTAAATAATGTTTATCATGTTTCTAATATTATTAAAAATCTTGTTTTCATTAAAAGATTAAATTTTGATAACAACGATTCTATTGAATTTGACCCCTTCGGTTTACTATGAAAGATCTCAACACAAAGACAAATATAACCCGATGTAACATCCCTGACGACCTATATCCTATTATACCTTCACTTCCATCCGAGCCTTATCCTACTGTCTTCTATATTGTCTCTCCTAAAACATGGCATAATTGGCTTGGTCTCCCTGATTTTTCTTAGTTTTCAAATTATAGCTTCTTGTCGCTCTTTACCTACTAGACATAAAAACACTTTCTCATGTGATGCTTGTTCTTTGAGTAAACTTTTCAAACTACCATTTCATGGTTCTATTCTGTAATGTCCCGGTTTTCAACCTAAAATTTTCAGCTACCATTATGCGTAAACATGTTGCCAATGCGTATGTATAATCATGCCTTTCCTTTTTCACGATCTACAGTAGTTCTTGAAAAAAAACATTGTAATGTGTCACACCCCCAAACCGTCAGAATCAACTGCGGAAACGTCCGGGGGAGGGTGACGTCATACGCAGTATCATAACAATCGTATCATATCAATCAAAGTAAACACAACGATTACATTAAAATATGAATATTTACATCTGTTTGAAAACATAGTATATACATAACAGAATATAACAAAAGAAAAAGACGTGACTCCAAAAATGCTCCGCCTTCTCCAGAATCTGGCAAGGTACTGGTCTATCGTTGCCCTGAGAATACAAGCGGTTTTGAAAATATATCAGCATAAAGCTGGTGAGTTCATAAGCATGTTTTTGTATTGAATACTAGTCACTGAAATTGTAAAAATGGTTTCTTTTCATTGTAAGTAAAATGTCGTTTGTATCGAAAACCATTGTTATCAAGTTCTGAAATGTGTATGCATACTTTCCAAGAAAATCCAATATTTTCTAACATGTTTGTTGATTACTGTATGAAAAGTATGTTATGTTTTGAAAACCCTGGCTACCACCGGTATGTAGTGTATGTTCTGTTCGAAAACCCTGGCTACTACCAGTACGTAGTGTATGTTCTGTTTGAAAACCCTGGCTACCACCAGTATGTATAGTAGTTTTATTACTTAATAAAACCAGAAGTTGTGTCCCTGTAATACCCTCCAGTAAGTAGATAGGTAGTTTTATTAATTAAAATAAAACCATAGAAGAAAGAAATCCCGTAAACAAAAGTTAGTTGATACTATCGTGAGTTCGTATAACCATACTAATATGACCAGTGACCTCCTAGACGTTTCTTCAGGCGTCACATGATTACAAAATTTGTCACCCTAGACGTTCCTGCCTAACTGTAGCTAATAGTTCAGGTGTGGGATTGTCGGTCCCTAATAGATCTATTCACAAATTTCACGCTCTCCCTCCAGGAAACTCTGGTTATACTAAAGGTGAGGATTTACTGGTACCCCGAGGGGCATAACGAAGATAGGTCTCACAATCCTGTATTAACTAGTTTACGTGTTGTTCTGTGATACTCGTGTTCGAAATCGATTGTATACATTGTAGAGTATAAATAATTATACACAAAATAATTATTTAGTAAGATACTCTAATAATGGATAAACAAAATATGTCATAGTTTATATGTTTGACTTTGTACGTAGTTTGATTCTGTAAAATCGGTAATGAAATCCCCAAACTATACCTATTATAGTTTGACTGTTCTGTTATGTTCATGTAGTGTTCTGGAAACTATGCAATTTTGTTTAGAAAATGTCCCTTATGCTCCGCATATTACAAAAAGGATAAAGTATCTAAATGTTTGATGGAAAACCATTGTAATTGCATCAGTTTTTAATTTGTGAAAACCTTTATGTTTGGCTTGTATTCCCCCTGAAAACGTTTAAAAACTACAAAAAAGCGTATGGGTATGAACTCACAGTTTAACTTAGGATTCGAGTGTACGATCGGTATGAGTGCTGAGTGTCAACTGATGTTTCGTACGCAAGTGGATCTTATTAACACATAGTAACACATATATGCATTAGATTAAGGTATTCCATGACTAAACATGACGGGAAACCGACCTAAGGACTTGGAAATGCTTGAACTAAGTGTCTGAGCCATAAATGATCGAACGAGGGAGGTGTATGGCCACAAAATCAAGGGTTTTGTGTGTGTGCGGCCAGAGTGTGCGAACAAGGTATGTGTACGGATTCAAACAGTAGTGTGCGGTTGTACAGAGCGTGTGTGCGGATGTACACTCTTCATTTATGCTCCAAAAGTCGATTTTCAAGTGTTTTAAGGCTCAAACCAAGTCCAAATAGAAGATAGGGGGCCAAACTCTCACTTTGGAGGGTCTTTGAGGTGTGTACGGCCACCTTATTAAGGTGTGCGGCCGTACACCATCAAGGGATGAAGAAAACGAAGAACATGAAAGTTTACGCTTAAATCAAGGTGTCTTACCAGTATAACAAGTTAAATGATGGAGTGCTTCACGTTTTTGAGGCCTTTGGAGTGTTCTTGGATGAGAATTCTAGAGAGAGAAACTAGAGAGAGAAAGAGAGAGTAGAGTGCAGCCAAAGAAAAGAATGAATGAAGGGGGTCACCCTCTATATATAGTGGTGAGTGTCTGGCTGGAGGATGGGTGTGCGACCGCACACCGATGTGTGAGGCCGTACACACCTCTCAAGCGGGTGTATGGCCCGTTTTTGTCTCCATATGACTTGTTGACTCATTCCTAATCTCATTCCCGGCTGTACTCAAGCTTAGAACACTTAAACAAATCCTTAAATGGCATTAAAAGATAACGAAATCGAGTTTAGTATTGATAAAGTTGACCAATCGTACAAAATAAAAGTTTCGGGTTGTCACATAATCAACTGGGTAAGCAATAAACTTAGTGAGTTCCCTAAAATGCCATATACCACAATACATATACATGTATACAACAATGGATCATGATTTGCCTATATATATATATATGTGTGTGTGTGTGTGTATGTGTGTGTGTGTGTGTTGGAATAGGCTCCTGGCCTCTTTAACCGTTCCACCATCATCCCCTAACTAAAACTATATGGGTATATAGGTTCTAGACTTCTTTAATTGCTCCACCATCAATCCTTACATAGGTCTAATATCACAACAGTTATGTATATAGATATTCAACTTTAGATTCTATTAATACATGTACATTTATACTTTCTACTCTACTAGTTCTCTACCCTAACATACATGGATATATATTGTACTACATG